>NC_067495.1:50947011-51278232 GCF_947179515.1 Apodemus sylvaticus | reverse complement strand
TCAAATTATTCCCTGCAGAGCTGTTCTTACTGGCAGGATCAGTACACAGTTGGCTGTGGCATGCCCAGCTCCTTGGTGTAGGTGGGTGCCTGGTGGACCCTGTCCTAGTTCTTCTGTCACTCCTGTGTTCCCTGTGCTCCTGGCTGTACTTGCCTGCTCAGTAGCTAGAGAGAAAATCACTTTCTCTCTTTCTTATTCACCACAGTGGTATTTTTTTCTGTCAGTAATTCAAATTAATTATTTCAATTAACACTGTACTTTCCCTTGTTTCTCCATCATTTGGCTTTCTTTTCCCCTAATGACATTAACAAAATGAAATTATGTATGTCAGTCTCGTATAACTCAAGAGAAATATATTACAGAGTGAAAACACACATTTTAGCATTCTCAGATGAGTGCTTAGATGTTTGGAAATCTGAAGTAAAATAGTCTATAGTTCTAATCACAAAAGTTATTTTCATCATAACCTCCTGTTTATTACTTATATCATCAATGTGATTAGGGTCTACAAAAATTATTATGGACAGATTGAGTGTATAAAAATCTATTGTGTATGTCAATCTGTGTGATGGAATCTTCACCCTTTTAGGTGTCTGTTCATGTAGTTAAATTCTCTGCTACTAGAATCTGTTATATTATTGTCATGTACTTCAGGGCTTCCTTCCTTCCTTCCTTCCTTCCTTCCTTCCTTCCTTCCTTCCTTCCTTCCTTCCTTCCTTCCTTCCTTCCTTCCTTCCTTTCTTTCTTTCTTTCTTTCTTTCTTTCTTTCTTTCTTTCTTTCTTTCTTTCTTTCTTTCTTTCTTTCTTTCTTTCTTTCTTTCTTTTTGTTTCTTTTTGTTTCTTTTTCCTGCTTTCTTATTTTGATTTCTTGCTTTGTGTTTTGTTTGATACAGGGCCAGTATATATAGATTGGATGTCCAAGAACTCACTATATAGACCAGCATAGCATCAAATGAACAGATATCCATCTACCTGCCTCTGCTTATTGAGTCTTGGGATTAAATATATATGGCACCATGCTGAACTATGGGCTATCCTTTCTTACAAAAATATGAAATATTAAATGCTTGCCAATTGAGACGATTTTGTCTTGCTTTTGTTTTCTTCAAGGCCATATCAATCAAATGCAACATTAGCAAGAAACTTTTGTTAAAGTGTCAGGTAAGTATATAATGGATAATTATTTGTAATTAAACTTTGAGCCCCTGAGTCCAGGAAATTCCCTGAGAACCAGGCATGGTAATGTGTTCCTATAATCCTAATACTGGACTATCAGAGGTAAGTTTTTCAGCCTATACTAAATATTGAGACCCTGTGTCAAAATATCAATAAAATGAACTCCCCATTAAAACATATGCATGTATGAAGGAGGGATAGTAATACTCAGGAGTGAACATGGCCAGTTCTTTAAATCATTCTGTCCTTAACTCTATATACTTAGTGCTCCTGAACACATTTTATCACATAGCTAAGTTTTCGGGATCTGAAACATACAATATGTTTTGAGCAGATCATTTGCTATTTCATTGAAGTCATGCAGCAATCATGAAGGTTCACACAGAAGGAGACTACCGTATTTTATGATTATATTGTACATATCCATATCATTAACCATAACAAATTGTGACATTTCTAGAAAATCTTGCATTTTGTTCATTTTGTTTATAAAGCTTTGTTCTTTTCCTACATAATTTAACATTAACTTAATGTAACAGCCTAATGAGTCACCTTGCTCAAATGAACAGTTTACAGCTAATGAATCCTGAGTTAGCTGTTAGGCAGTTTCTGGAATTAACTAAGTGTCATTTCCATATTTAGTCAAGATTGACTAGTAGCCACAAATACTGTTGAATTAAAAATCAAAGTCACTTTCTTAACTATGGCATTATCTTTTAAAATTAGTAGTTAGAATGTACTTTCTGCTTTGTAAATAATATTTCTGCTTTGTAAATTTGTAAATAAGTAATCTAACTTCCGAAAACTTGCATATTTAAGAGTATTAAAATACACTTACATTGAGTTTACCTCTCCACCCCCCCTCTCTGTGTGTGTGTGTGTGTGTGTGTGTGTGTAACTTTTTTTACTGTAGGAAAACAAGGTTTGTGGTAAATCTGGGTTTTATTAATATAACAGTTTACTTCAACTGTGTGATACTAACCTGTTCAAAATTTAGTTTTGGTTTAAAACCCATGGCTATGAGCAAGACAAATAGACAAACAGCATCTATTTGTTTCCCCAACTCATTGCCAATGTTGTCTATTTGTTTTCAGGTTGGTAGTTGTGACCAGATGTGAAGAATAGCACAGATTGATCTTTGTAAGACAAACCCATGTGGAGCAGTAACTTACTGAGTGCATTTATGATTACCTATTGTTATTCTCTGAGAAAAGTCCATTTATTTTGTGATGTGGTCTGAGTTCTTAAATGAAAAAAAAAAAGGATATCTGTCTCCATTCCCATTTTTCAATTCTTCAAACTAGTCTTGTTTTCCAAAGACACCAAATAACTTTCTGTTTATTGTTCAAGCTCAGGAAATGATTTCTGACATATTCACTTGTTTTTGTGCAATAAAAATGCCAATATTCTTCAAGTCAAAAAGCCACAGCAGGAATTGCCATTTTTTTGAGAACATTTATAAACCATACAATCAAATAGCAATGAAAGTAGATTACCATGCTTCTATTCCGAGGTGCATTGGAAAATAGCTCATATTAAATAAGACATTTAAAAGCTTCTCTTTTGATTTAGAGATTGAATGATGTTCTCAGGTAGTATTAGATTAAAGTTAGTTCAAAGAAGGAACTTAAATAACATGGACATTTTCTTTCTATTTGTTTCACTAAAGGTCATAAGGTTTAAAGTGAAGGACCAGGTAAAACTGACAAAAATCATGTTATTGTGAGTTTCTCTATCAAGACTTCCTCTCATCAGTAGCAAATTCAATGACAACTAATGTTTCAACATCTGCAAAACAACAATGAGAGCACAATGGGATATATATCATACTAAAGCAGATAGTGGTATATATACACAATGTGGGGTATTTTGAGAAAGGAAGGGTGGCAATAGAGGAGGATTAATAAAAGCAAAGTGTATGGCCACGGGGAGGCAGCTTGGTCGAGTGAGTCCATCTGACCCCACAGATCAGAGGATCCATCCAGAGGCCTCTGGAGGGAGCCTTCCAGTCACCACCTCTAGATCATGAGCAGCCTGGGTCATGCACCCTGTTCCCAAGGAGTACAGAGGGCCAGTGGTGCATCTGGAGACTGGCTGCAGGGAGGCATCTTGCACGGGTCAGTCCTGCATTGACAGCAAGACCAACTAACACAAGTGAGATCTAGATGGCAAAAGGCAAATGTAAATCTTGACTCTCATCTATACCTATAATCCTTAGGTTTGGTCTTCTCATTGTATCCTGGATTTCCTGGATGTTCTGGGATACAAGCTTTTTGCATTTTGCAATTTCTTTGACTGTTGAGTCAATGGTTTCTATGGTATCTTCGGCATCTGAAATTCTCTCTTCCATCTCTTGTATTCTGTTTTTTATATTTGCATCTATGGCCCCCGATTTCTTCTCAAGGTTTTCTATCTCCAAAGTTGTCTCCCTTTGTGATTTCTTAGTTGTTTCTACTTCTGTTTTTTTAGATCCAGGATGGTTTTGCTCAGTTACATCATTTGTTTGTTTGTGTTTTCCTGTAATTCTTTAAGAGATTTTTATGTTACCTCTTTCATGACTTCTGCCTCTTGACTCAAGTTCTCCTGCATTTCTTTAAGTTTTTTTTTTTTTTTTTTTGCCTTTTTTCATTATTGGCTTCTATCTCTTGAGCCTTATTCTCCTGCATTTCTTTAAGTGATTTTTCTGTTTCCATTATACAGGTTTCTAGATTATTCATGTTCCCCTGTATTTCTTTAAGAGATTCATTTATGTCCTTTTTGTGTTCTTCTAGCAGCATCATGATCAGTAATTTTAAATCCAAATCTTGTTTCTCTGGTGTGTTGGTATAACCAGGACCACTCTGGAAATCACTCTGGCGGTTCCTCCGAAAACTGGGCACCTCACTTCCAGAAGATCCTGCTATACCACTACTGGGCATATACCCAGAGGATTCCCCACCATGTAATAAGGATACATGCTCTACTATGTTCACAGCAGCCCTATTTATAATTGCCAGATGCTGGAAAGAACCCAGGTATCCCTCAACAGAAGAGTAGATGCAAAAAATGTGGTATATATACACAATGGAGTACTATTCAGCCATTAGAAACAATGAATTCATGAAATTCTTAGGCAAATGGATGGAGCTAGAGAACATCATACTAAGTGAGGTAACCCAGACTCAAAAGGTGAATCATGGTATGCACTCACAAATAAGTGGATATTAACCTAGAAAGCTGGAATACCCAAAACATAATCCACACATCAAATGAGGTACAAGAAGAAAGGAGGAGTGGCCCCTTGTTCTGAAAAGATTCAGTGAAGCAGTATAGAGCAAAATCAGAACAGGGAAGTGGGAAGGGTTGGGTGGGAAAACAGGGGGAGGGAAGGGGACTGATGGGACTTTCGGGGAGTGGGGGTCCAGAAAAGGGGAAATCATTTGAAATGTAAATAAATATATCAATAAATTTTTAAAAAAAGGCAAATGTAGGATCGGTACTAACAGAAATCAAGGTAAAAGGGCAGCATCTAAACCCAATTCTCCATTAATAGCAAGTCCTGGATACCCCAACACACCAGAAAAGCAAGATTTGGATGTAAAATCACTGGTCATGATGCTGTTACAAGAACACATGAAGGACATAAATAAATCTCTTAAAGAAATTCAGGAGAAAAATGATCAAAAGCTAGAAGCCCTTAGAAGGGAAACACAAAAATCACTTAAAAAAAAATCAGGAGAATATGGGTCACACAATAGTAGCCAATAAGAAGGAAATGCAAAAATCAGTTGAAAAAATGCAGGAGAACTTTGATCAACAGGCAGAAGTCATAAAAGAAGAAACACAAAAATCTCTCAAAGAATTACAGGAAAGCACAAACAAGCAAGTGAAGGAACTGAGCAAAAACATCCAGAATCATAAAACAGAAGTAGAAACAACTAAGAAATCACAAAGGGAGACAATTTTGGAGATAGAAAAGCTTGGGAAGAAATCAGGGACCGTAAATGCAAATATCAACAACAGAATACAAGAGATAGAAGAAAGAATCTCAGATGCCTAAGATACCATAGAAACCATGGACTCAACGGTCAAAGAAAATGCAAAATGCAAAAAGCTTGTAACCCAAAACATCCAGGAAATCCAGGACACAATGAGAAGGCCAAACCTAAGGATTATAGGTATAGATGAGAGTGAAGATTTACAACTTAAAGGGCCAGCAAATATCTTCAATAAAATTATGGAAGAAAACTTCCCTAATCTAAAGAGAGAGATACCCATGATTATACAAGAAGCCTACAGATCTACAAACAGACTGGACCAAAACAGAAATACATCCTGTCATATAATAATCAAAACCCCAAATGTACTAAACAAAGAAAGAATATTAAAGGCAGTAAAAGAAAGAGGCCAAGTACCATATAAAGGAAGACCTATCAGAATCACACCAGACTTCTCACCAGAGACTATGAAAGCTAGAAGATCCTAGGAAGATTTCATGCAGACTCTAAGAGAACACAAATGCCAGCCAAAATTACTATACCCAGCAAAACTCTCAATCGCAATAGATGTAGAAACCAAGATATTCCATGACAAAACCAAGTTCACCCAATATCTTACCACAAACCCAGCCCTACAAAGGATAATAAGAGGAAAACACCAATACAAGGAGGGAAACTTCACCATGGAAAATGCAAGAGAGTAACCTTTCATCAAACCCAAAAGAAGATAACCAATCAAATATAAAAGATAACATCAAAAATAGCAGGAAGTAATAATCACTATTCCTTAATATCTCTTAACATCAATGGATTCAATTCCCCAATAAAAAGACCTAGACTAACAGACTGGATATGTAAACAGGATCTTAACATTTTACTGCATAAGGAAGCACACCTCAGTGTCAAAGACAAACACTACCTTAGAGCAAAAGGCTATAAGACAATTTTACAAGTAAATGATCTCAAGGAAACAAGCCGGAGTAGCCATTCTAATGTCAGATAAAATTGACTTTCAACCTAAAGTCACCAAAAGAGACACTAAGAGACACTTCTTGCTGGTCAAAGGAAAAAGACACCAAGAAAAACTCTCAATCCTCAACATATATGCTCCAAATGCAAAGGCACCCTTATTCATAAAAGAAACTTTACTAAAGCGCAAAGCAGACATTGCACCTAACACAATAATTGTGGGTGATTTCAAGACTACACTGTCCTCAATGGACCGATCATGAAAACAAAAACTAAACAGGGAGACAGAGAAACTAATTGAAGCTTTGGACCAATTAGAGTTATCAGATATATATATATTATCTCACCCTAAAGCAAAAGAATATACCTTTTTCTCAGTACCTCATGGTACCTTCTCCAAAATTAACCATATAATTGTTCACAAGACAGATCTCAACAAATATAAGAAGATCGAACTAATCCCATGCCTCCTATCAGATCACTATAGAGTAAAAGTGGTCTTCAATAGCAACAAAAACAACAGAAAGCCCACATACACATGCAAACTGAACAATACTCTACTCAATGATATATTGGTCAAGGAAGAAATAAAGAAAGAAATCAAAGACATTTTAGTATTTAATGAAAATGAAGACACAACATACCCAAAACTATGGGACACAGTGAAAGCAGTGCTAAGAGGAAAACTCATAGCCCTGAGTGCCTCCAAAAAGAAAATGGAGAGAGCATCCACTAGCAGCGTAATGACACACTTGAAAGCCCTGGATCAAAAAGAAGCGAATTCACCCAGGAGGAGTAGAAGGCAGTAAATCATCAAACTCGGGGCTGAAATCAATCAAGTAGAAACTAAGAGAGCCATACAAAGAATCAACAAAACCAGGAGCTGGTTCTTTGAGAAAATCGACAAGATAGATAAACCCTTTGGTTAGCCAGACTAACCAAAGGGCACAGAGACAGTATCCAGATTAACAAAATTAGAAATGAAAAGAGAGATATAACAACAGAAACTGAGGAAATTCAAAAAATCATCAGATCTTACTACCAAAGCCTATACTCAACACAACTGGAGAATCTGGAGGAAATAGACAATTTCATAGACAGATACCAAACACCAAAATTAAATCAGGATCAAATAACAGTCCCATAACTCCTAAAGAAATAAAAGGGGTCATAGAAAATCTCCCAACCAAAAAAAAAAAAAAAAAAAAAAAAAAAAAAAAAAAAGCATGGGACAGATGGTTTCAGGGCAGAATTCTATAGACCTTCATAGAAGACCTAACACCAATACTCTTCAAACTATTCCACAAAATAGAAACAGAAGGAACTCTATCCAACACCTTCTATGAAGCCACAATTACACTGATAAGAAAACCACACAAAGATCCAACCAAGAAAGAGAACTTCAAGCCAATTTCCCTTATGAATATTGATGCAAAGATAGTCAATAAAATTCTTGCCACCCGAATCAAAGAACACATCAACATAATCATCCACCATGATCAAGTGGGCTTCATCCCGGGGATGCAGGGATGGTTCAATATACAGAAATCCATCAATGCAACCCACTACATAAACAAACTCAAAGAAAAAAAACATATGATCATTTCATTAAATGCTGAAAAAGCATTTGACAAAATCCAACATCCTTTCATGCTAAAAGTCGTGGAAAGAAAAGGAATTCAAGGCCCATACCTAAACATAATTAAAGCAAAATATAGCAAACCAGTAGCTAATATCAAACTAAATGGAGAGAAACTTGAAGCAATCTCATTAAAATCAGGGACTAGACAAGGCTGCCCTCTCTCTCCATATGTTTTCAATATAGTACTTGAAGTTCTAGTTAGAGCAATTAGACAACATAAGGAGGTCAAAAGGATACAAATTGGAAAGGAAGAAGTAAAATTATCTCTATTTTCAGATGACATGATAGTCTACTTAAGTCACCCAAAAAAACTCCACCAGAGAACTCCTACAGCTGATAAACAACTTCAGCAAAGTGGCAGTTTATAAAATCAACTCAAGCAAATCAGTTGCCTTCCTATACTCAAAGGATAAGCAGGCTGAGAAAGAAGATAGGGAAATGACACCCTTCACAATAGTCACATACAATATAAAGTAGAGTCTTGGTTTGACTCTAACCAAATAAGTGAAGATCTTTACTACAAGAACTTCAGGTATCTGAAGAAAGAAATCGACGAAGATCTCAGAAACTGGAAAAATCTGCCATGCTTGTGGATTGGCCGGATTAATATAGTTAAAATGGCCTTCATGCCAAAAACAATATACAGATTCAATGCAATCCCCATCAAAGTCCCAACTCAGTTCTTCACAGTTAGATAAAGCAATTCTCAAGTTTATCTGGAAAAACAAACAAACAAACAACAACAACAACAACAAAAAAAACCCAGGATAGCTAAAACTATTCTCAACTTTAAAAGAACTTCTGGGGGAATTAGTATGCCAGACCTCAAGCAATACTACAGAGCAATAGTGTTAAAAACTGCATGGTATTGGCACAGGGATAGACAAGTGGACCAATGGAATAGAATTGAAGACCCAGAAATGAATCCACATACCTATGGTCACTTGACCTGACAAAGGAGTGGAAAACATCCAATGGAAAAAAGATAGCCTTTTCAACAAATGGTGCTGGTTCAACTGGAGGTCAGCGTGCAGGAGAATGCAAATTGATGAATTCTTATCTCCTTGTACTAAGCTCAACTCCAAGTGGATCAAGGACCTCCACATAAAACCAGACACACTGAAAGTAGTAGAAAAGAAACTGAGGAAAATCCTTGAGGACATAGGCAGAGGGGAAAAGTTCCTGAACAGAACACCAATAGCTTATGCTCTAAGATCAAGAATTGACAAATGGGATCTCATAAAATTACAAATGTTCTGTAAGGCAAAGGACTCAGTCAAAAGGACAAAATGGCAACCAACAAATTGGAAAAAGATCTTCACCAACCCTACATCAGATAGAGGGCTAATATCCAATATATACAAAGAACACAAGAAGTTAGACCTCATAAATAAATTAAATAATTAGTTTTGCAAGAAAAAAAAAGAAGTTAGACCTCAGAAAACCAGGGAACCAAATCACCCTATTAAAAATGGGGTACAGACCTAAACAAAGAATTTTTGCCTGAAGAAATTTGGATGGCGGAGAAGTACCTTAAGAATTGCAAGATGGTGCAACCACTTTGGAAATCAGTTTGGCGGTTCCTCAGAAAACTGGGCATGACACTTCCTGAGGACCCTGTTATACCACTTATGGGCATATACCCAGAGGATTCTTCAGCATGCAATAAGGACACATGCTCCACTATGTTCATAGCAGCCTTATTTATAATAGCCAGAAGCTGGAAAGAACCCAGATATCCCTCAGTGGAGGAATGGATACAGAAAATGTGGTATATATACACAATTGAGTACTATTCAGCAATTAAATACAATGAATTCATGAATTTTTTAGGCAAATGGATGGGACTGGAAAATATCATCCTAAGGAGGTAACACAATCACAAAAGAATACACATGGAATGCAATCATTGATAAGCAGATATTAATTAGCCCTGAAGCTCTGAATACTGAAAATACAATTAGCATATCAAATGATTCCCATGAAGAAGGAAGAAGAGGGCCCTGATCCTGGAAAGGCTTGATCCAGCATTGTAGGGGAGTACCAGGACAGAGAAAAGGGTGGGGGAAATATAGGAGAATGGATGTAGAGAAGAGGACATATGGGACATATGGGGGTTGGGGAACTGGGAAAGGGGAAAGCTTTTAGAATATAAACAAAGAATATAGAAAATAAATAAAAATAATAAGAATAAAAAAATATAAAAAATAAAAGCAAAGTATATTTGCATATGTATGAAAATGCCACAGGGAAACACAGTATGTTGCATGCTAACAACAAAGTAAGATATAATCCTCTGAGAAAAGGGAATTCCAGCTTTTTTTTAAACAATTGTGCTGGACCACCTGGAGGTCAGAATGAAGAGAAATGCAAATCAATTCATTCTCTTTTATTATTCGATATATTCGTTATTTATATTTCAAATAATTTCCAGCTTCCTAGATCCCCCTCCCCGAAAGTCCCATAAGACCTCTTACCTCCACCTGTTCCCCCATCTACGCCTTTCCAATTCCCTGTTCTGGTATTCCCCTTCACTGCTGCACTGAGCCTTTCCAGAACTTTGCACTACTCCTTCCTTCTTCTTGGACATCATTTGATATGTGTATTGGGTCTTGGTTATTCCAAGCTTCCAGGCTAATATCCACTTATCAGTGAGTGCATACCATGATTGATCTTTTGAGACTGGGTTACCTCACTTAGGATGATGTTCTCCATCTCCATCCATTTGTCTAAGAATTTCATTGTTTTTAATGGCTGAATAGAACTCCATTATGTATAAATACCACATTTTTTTGTATCCATTCCTCTCTTGAGGGACATCTGTGTTCTTTCCAGCTTCTGGCTATTATAAATAGGGATGCTATGAACATAGTGTAGCATGTATCCTTATTAAATGCTGGGGAATCCTCTGGGTATATGCCCAGGAGTGGTACAGCAGGGTCCTCCTGAAGGGACGTGCCCAGTTTTCTGAGGAACCACCAGACTGATTTCCAGAGTGGATGTACCAATTTGCAACCCCACCAGCAGTGGAAGAGTGTTCTTCTTTCTCTACATCCTCGCCAACACCTTATCTCTCTTGAGATTTAATCTTAGCTATTCTGACAGCTGTGAGGTGAAATCTCAGGGTTGCTTTGATTTGCATTTCCTTAATGAATAATGATGTTGAATATTTTGTAAGATGCTTCTCAGCCATCTAAAGTTCTTCAGGTGAAAATTCTTTGTTTAACTCTGTACCCCATTTTTTAATAGGGTTATTTGGTTTTCTGAGGTTTAACTTCTTTTTTTTTCTTGCAAAACTAGTTATTTAATTTATTTATGAGGTCTAACTTCTTGAGTTCTTTGTATATATTGGATATTAGCCCTCTGTCAGATGTAGGGTTGGTGAATATCTTTTCCTAATTTGTTGGTTGCCGTTTTGTCCTTTTGATGGTATCCTTTCTCTTACAGAAACTTTGTAATTTTATGAGGTCCCATTTGTCAATTCTTGATCTTAGAGCGTAAGCTATTGGTGTTCTGTTCAGGAACTTTCCCCCTGTACTGATGTCCTCAAGGGTCTTCCCCAGTTTCTTTTCTATTAGTTTCAGTGTGTCTGGCTTTATGTGGAAGTCCTTGATCCACTTGGAGTTGGGCTTAGTACAAGAAGATAAGGATGGATCAATTCGCATTCTTCTGCATGCTGACCTCCAGTTGAACCAGCACCATTTGTTGAAAAGGCTATCTTTTTTCCAGTGGATGCTTTCAGCTCCTTTGTCGAAGATCAAGTGAGCATAGGTGTATGGGTTCATTTCTGGATCTTCAATCCTATTCCATTAATCTGATTGTTATTCTAGATGAATTTGAGAATTGCTCTTTCTACCTCTATGAAGAACTGAGTTGGAATTTTGATGGGGATTGCGTTGAATCTGTAGATTGCTTTTGGCAAGATGGCCATTACCCAACTCCTTCTATGAAGCCACAATTACTATGAAGCTCTTCTTGAGCTTCCTGTGTTCTCTGAATTGTAACTTGTTTATTTTGAGATTTTGGCAAATATCCACTAATCAGTGAGTGCATACCATGTGTGTTCCGTTGTGATTGGGTTATCTTGCTAAAGATGATACTTTCCCTGTCCATTCATTTGCCTAAGAATTATATGAATTCAGTTGTCAATTCTTGTTCTTGGAGCTTAAGCCATTGGTGTTCTATTCAGGAAATTTTCCTCCACTGTGCCCATGTGTTCAAGGTTGATCCCAAATTGCTCCTCTGTAAGCATCAGTTTATCTAATATTTCATCAGTTTTTCATCCTCTTGGACTTGAGTTATGTACAAGGAGATGAGATAGCCTTCCTATACTCAAAGGATAAGCAGGCTGAGAAAGAAATTAGGGAAATTACACCCTTCACAATAGCCACAAATGATATAAAGTATCTTGGTGTGACTCTAACCAAACAAGTGAAAGATTTGCATGACAAGAACTTCAGGTCTCTGAAGAAGGAAATTGAAGAAGAC
This sequence comes from Apodemus sylvaticus, assembly GCF_947179515.1. NCBI lineage: Eukaryota > Metazoa > Chordata > Mammalia > Rodentia > Muridae > Apodemus > Apodemus sylvaticus. Next base: position 51,265,980 of record NC_067495.1, on the reverse strand, counting down.
CTAAGAAAATGGAAAAATCTTCCATGCTTATGGATTGCCAGGATTAATATAGTTAAAATGGCCATCTTGCCAAAAGCAAAATACAGATTCAACACAATACCCATCAAAATTCCAACTCAGTTCTTCATAGAGGTAGAAAGAGCAATTCTCAAATTCATCTGGAATAACAAAAAACACCCAGGTTAGCTAAAACTATTCTCAACAGTAAAAGAACTTCTGGGGGAATCAGTATCCTGGACCTCAAGCAATAGTATAGAGCTATAGTGCTAAAAACTGCATGGCATTGGCACAGTGACAGGCAGGAGGATAAATGAAATATGATTGAAGACCCAGAAATGAACCTGCACACCTATGGTCACTTGATCCTTGACAAAGGAGCTGAAAACATCCAGTGGAAAAAAGATAGCCTTTTCAACAAATGGTGCGGGTTCAATTGGAGGTCAGCATGCAGAAGAATGTGAATTGATCCTTTCTTGTCTCCTTATACTAAGCTCAACTCCAAGTGGATCGAGGACCTCCACATAAAGCCAGACACACTGAAACTAATGGAAAAGAAACTGGGGAAGACCTTGAGGTCTTGGGCACAGGGGCAAAACAGAACACCAATAGTGTATGCTCTAAGGTCTAGAAATGACAAATGTGACCTCATAAAATTACAGTTTCTGTAAGGCAAAGGACACCTTCAAAAGGACAAAACAGCAAGCAATAAATTGGGGAAAGGATCTTCACCAACCCTGCATCCGACGGAGGACTAATATCCAATATATACAAAAACTCAAGAAGTTAGACCCCAGAAAAACAAATAACCCTATTAAAAATAGGGTGCAGAGCTAAACAAAGAATTTTCACCTGAAGAACTTTGGATGGCTGAGAAACACCTTAAGAAATGTTTAGCATCATTAGTCATTAGGGAAATGCAAATCAAAACAACCCTGAGATTTTTACCTCATACCAGTCAGAATGGCTAAGATGAAAAACTCAGGAGACAGCAGGTATTGGTGAGGATGTGTAGAAAGAGGAACACTCCTCCACTGCTGGTGGGATTGCAAATTGGTACAACCACTTTGGAAATCAGTCTGGTGGTTCCTCAGAAAACTGGTCACAACACTTCCAGAGGACCCTGCTATACCACTCCTGGGCATATACCCAGAGGATTTCCCAGCATGTAATAAGGATACATGCTCTACTATGTTCATAGCAGCCCTATTTATAATAGCCAGAAGCTGGAAAGAACTCAGATGTCCCTCAATGGAGGGATACAAAAACTGTGGTATATATACAAAATGGAGTACTACTCAGCCATTAGAAACAATGAATTCATGAAATTCTTAACAGAAGAGTGGATGCAAAAAATGTGGTATATCTACACAATGGAGTACTATTCAGCCATTAGAAACAATGAATTCATGAAATTCTTAGGCAAATGGATGGAGCTAGAGAACATCATACTAAGTGAGGTAACCCAGACTCAAAAGGTGAATCATGGTATGCACTCACTAATAAGTGGTTATTAACCTAGAAAACTGGAATACCCAAAACATAATCCACACATCAAATGAGATACAAGAAGAAAGGAGGAGTGGCCCCTGGTTCTGGAAAGACTCAGTGAAACAGTATTCGGCAAAACCAGAACGGGGAAGTGGGAAGGGGTGGGAGGGAGGACAGGGGAAGAGAAGGGGGCTTACGGGACTATCGGGGAGTGGCGGGGGGGCTAGAAAAGGGGAAATCATTTGAAATGTAAATAAATTATATTGAATAAAAAAAAAAAAAGAAGAAGAAGCTGGCCCCAGTGGCCCAAGGATGCCTATCCTACCTCCACATCATAGCTGCCACTGCCCTGCTAGTCAAGGATTCTGACAAAATTTCCATGGGGCAGGAACTTGTTATAACCACCCTCACTGCTATTAAGGGAATCCTCAAGAATACCAGCCTGGTAGCTGTCCAATGCCAGACTGGTGCAATTTGGTGCTCCACATTTGAGTCCCATTGCATAAGATATGACCCATCATCTGCCCTAAACCCAGCCACCCTTTTATCTGACCCATCCTCATATGTGCATCATGATTGTCTTATAATTCTAGGGCTCATCCAGAACATGAAACCAGAATTGATCATCATGCCCTGGCAAGATATGGAACATATATACTTCATGGATGGGAGCAGCTTCATCCAGAATGGAATTGGATGCAGGGGCAGCAGCAGTTGATTTACACTTGGGCAACTGCTGTGCCTCTGGGAACTTCGGTTTAGAAATCTGAACTAAGGAATCTAATCCAAGCTTTAAACCTGGGAAAACAAGCCACAGTTAACATTTATACTGACAACAGATATGCCTTTGCTACTGCTCATATGCATGGATCCATATGCCAAGTGATGGGATTATTGACTACTGAAGGAAAAACCATCAAAATAAGGAAGAAATAATCGCTTTGTTGCAGGCTTTATGTCTTCTTCTCAATGTGTTTTAGGACCACCCTGTAGCTAGAGTGTATTACTCTTGGGATGATGTCATCAACCAGCTAACACTTCCAAACATTCAGATAAAAAGAGTGGCCATTTCCTCCTGTGCTACTATGTTTTTTCTTGGCTCACCAGAGCTGCTAATATAGGGGACTCAGCCTTTTCCCTCCAAGATAAAAATTACAAGGTTTTACAAATGGCTATAGATGCAGATATACAGGAAATGGAAAAGTCCATCAAAGCCTTGCAGGATCCCTATCCTCTCTAGCAGAAATAGTTTTACAGAAGAGGCCTAGACTTGCTGTTCCTCCAGCAGGGAGGATTCTGTACAGCCATAGGTGAGGAATGTTGTTGCCATGTTGACTACTCAGGGGTGATCAAAAAATCGTTGGCCTTAGTCAGAAAAAGATTACAAAAGTGTAAAATAAAAAGAACACTATTGGGGTTGGAATGAGTCCCTCTTGAAGTGGTTTTCTTGGCTAACCAAACTTGACTCTGTCCTGACAAATTCTTTATCCTACTGATAAAGAAGAAAAATTAACCACATTAATATACGTTCTTATAGGAAAAAATCAATTACAAAGCCTTTTCTATTCTCTTATTTGCATCTTCTCAAAATAAGCCTCAGACATCTCTGCCATATATACATATACATAATTAAGTACAGCATAGCATATACACATGCGTGGACATGCACTAAAATTATTGTTTCCATTTGGAACATAAAATATAGTTCTCTCTGACATGTTCCATAAATGGCAAAAAATTAAGTTCATTACAATGCAAATTGAAGAGATTTCTATAACAGCTAGAGAAAATAACACACATGAAAATATTGATATCTGTTGAAATATAATTTTATGATGGAATATTATAAAAGCAAAGCATAACACTAGATATTATTTTGGGGACAAAACCCTTGAGAAGGAAATGAAATTCCTGATAGTTTTGGTTCTATTTAAACTTTTTCCTTTTTCCTGAAAGTTTAAGTGTTAACATTCTGGTGTGTCCCAATGTCTTGGTCGTCAGATGCATCAATTTATTGAATTTCTTCTAGGAAGAAGTCATAAGGTTCATCACTATTCTGGTGTCTTTTATTATAAAGGTCTTCAATCCCAGGCATTTCCTGGTAAGCTTCAGGTGAACATTTCTCTTCTTCACATACTTCTTGATGTGTTTCAAGTGAATTTACTTCAGGCTTGGGTGTTACTTCACTTACTTCATAAGAAGCTGTGGGTACAGTGGTTTCTTCACAAATCTCACGTAAAATGTAATCAGGTTCACCTGGTCCATGTGGTTCAGTTATAGGTATGGCTTCCAGAGTGATCAAGATGTCTTCAAGATGAAATGCTTTTGCATGTTGCTCAAAAGTGGATTTCTCTGATCCAGGTGATTTTTGGCATGTGTTGAGAAGAGAGTCTTCAGGTCCAGTCCAATACTGGTCTGTTTCACAAAAACAGTTCATTACTTCTATGTCATGGTATCTAGCAGGATTTTCCCCATGGGCAGGTGGCACCTGTATTTCCCTTACTGCTTGTAATAGAGGTTCAGCATTTGTTTCTGAACTTTGTTGTTTATTGAAACCCTTTCGATTTACCTTCCTTGATCTCCTCCGCCTCTTGTAAATCTTTGGATCTTCAAGGTGCCATTGTAACATTTGCTTCTTTTGTGCTTCATCTTTTCTTTTTTTGAGTTGTTCTCTATTTCGTAAATGCCAAGATCCAATGAGAACTGGCTCATAGGTCTTCTCTGTATCAGTGTCAGTTGTCTGGTAGTGTATCCCCTGAGATTGGACCTTCTTAAGATCCATCTTTACACATTAGCTTCCTTTCCTCTGTGAATAAGTCAGTAAGAGAGCTCGCAGACAATCAGTGATCTTCCTGCTGTCTCCCTGTCAAGGCAGGGACTCTTGCTATCACAAATCCTTTGATGATGATGTTAAGAATGCTGATGAGATGATGACATGCTTGCCATTCTATAAGCTCATAATGGTGACTAACCCTACCATAATGGTAAATGCACTACCTCAATTACTATTAACTTTAATAAATAGTTTGATCAAGCAAGAAGCAAAATATATTTTTAAAAATGGTGAAAAATATTGTCTATATCCCTATCTAAGAATATTTGCACCTACTATAGTTGTTTATTAGGGCTCAAGGCAATAGCTCCAGTCATATAGCTTGAAAGTCTCCCAATTTTACCTGAATCAAAATTATACAGAGGTATAAAAAGGTGATAATAGCAATTTAGGTATCAGTAGTATCATATCTTTAATAAATGACTTTGGGGCTTTAGAGTTGACATTATTTTAATCATACCTTAGTTTCTCTTCACAACCCTTCTTATAGACTTCCAGGGTAATCTAGGATCCAATATTAGAACTATGTTATGTTTGGTTTTAATTATGAAAAGTAAGGTAGGTTCCTATGATTTCTAAATAATTCTGACAACTATTATCTTTTTCATTTTAAATTGTCCATTTCTTCAATTGTTATTGATCATGCAAATGTTTTACAACTTTATGATAATCTTTACTTTTTAGAAAATTTGTAAGACCTCCAGTTGTACCAGCACCATTTGTTTAAAAGGCTATCTTTTCCCTTTTTGTGGTTGTAGCTCCTTTTTCAAAGATCAAATGACAATAAGTGTGTGGGTTCATTTCTGGGACTTCAATTCTATTCCATTGATCTACCTGCCTGTCACTGTAGCAATACAATACAGTTTTTAACACTATTGCTCTAGTAGTATTGCTTGAGGTCAGTGATACTGATACTCCCAGAAGTTCTTTTGCTGTTGAGAATAGTTTTAGTTATCCAGGGTTTTTTGTTATTTCAGATGAAATTGAGAATTGCTCTAACTCTATGCAGAATTGAGTTGGGATTTTGATGGGGATTGCATTGAATCTGTAGATTGCTTTTTGTAAGGTGGCCATTTTTCTATAGTAATTCTACCAATCCAAGAGCATGGAAGATTTTTCCATCTTCTGAGGTCTTCTAAGAATTCTTTCTTCAAAGACTTGAAGTTCCTGTCATACATATCTTTCACTTCTTTGGCTAGAATCACACCAAGATACTTTATATTGTTTGTGGCTATTTTAAAGGATGTCATTTCCTTAATTTCTTTCTCCGCATGTTTATCCTTTGAGTATAGGAAGGCTACTCATTTGCATGAGTTAATTTTGTACCCAGTCAATTTACTGAAGTTGTTTATCAGCTGTAGGAGTTCTCTGGTGGAGTTTTTGGATGGCTAAAGTGTACTATCAGATCATCTGCAAATAGTGATAATATGAATTTTTACTTTCCAATTTGTATCCCTTTGACCTCCTTTTGTTGTCTAATTGCTCTAGATAGAACTTTAAGTACTATATTGAATAAATATGAGAATAGAGGGCAGCCTTGTCTAGTCCCTGATTTTAGTGGTGTTGCTTCATGTTTCTCTCCATTTAGTTTGATGTTGGCTACTGTTTGGCTATATATTGCTTTTGTTATGCTTAGGTATGGGTCTTGAATTCCTGATCTTTCTAAAACTTTTAACATGAAGGGATGCTGAATTTTGTCAAATGCTTTTTCAGCATCTAATGAAATGACCAACCATGTGGTGTTATTTTTGAGTTTGCTTATGTAGTAGATTAAGTTGATAGATTTCCAAATATTGAACCATCCCTGCTTCCCTGGGATCCTACATAAAAGAAAATTTGTAAGAACATAATGTCTGTTTAGTGGTTTTTGAGCCTACCAAAGAATTACTGAAGAAACCAATGTGTTTGTGGATCTTAGTAAATAAAACACCTTAAACCTAAATCAATATCTTTTAGTTCATACTATGGATGAATAACTACTGAGTTTAGTTAAAGGCACATGGGTATCAGATTTGTGGATATAGGTATCAAAAATTTTACAAAATACTCAGTTATATAATATTCATGATTATAACCTAGAACCACTCTCATAATTATTCATTTAAAAGAGAGTGTGAGGTTAAAAACTAAAAACTATTTTCTGTGTCCTTATTAAAAAAATCAATTGATTTCACATCCTCAATTACCCATACTTCTGTATAATTCAAATGATTCAATTATATTGAACCACTGAACCTATATTCTCATGTTGCTGTCTTACTCTTCATTTCAACACACAGTACACAAATACATTGTATAAGGAATGAACACATAAGCAAATGAGTACTTAAAAGAACAATGAGATCAGTCAATGGTTAAAAGTACATACTGGTCACAACACCCAGAGAAAGCTAGCTGGACTCCCAGGAGCTCTAACATAACCATGATCATAAGTGAGGAGGTCACAATATTTGCCCCAAACCAGGAGTAACTAGGACCCCTGGGGATCCAGGGACACAGAAACTCCCACCCAGATAATGGCACGGTTTTCTGCCCATCTGAACCAGTGCCCTGAGCAGGCCTTGGTCGATAGCACTAAACCAAGTTCCAACAACAACCAGATGAAGCTTGAAACCCAGATTCTTGCACATGCCCAGGATCATAGGATCCTGGGATCATACAATGCCAGGAGCTTGATCACACAAGGATTTCAAGAACCCAGTGGCAGCTGTTACACACACACAGGATCACAGGAACACAGTATCACAGAGACAGCTGGACTCTGAGGAGTTCTGAGACAAACAAGATAATAGGACAGACAGGATCTAGTCAGAGACAGTGTGTACAAGTAGTACTAGAGATATCCAGATGGCAAGAAGAAATCCCAAGAAACTGAAACCAAGGTTCTTGGCTTCATCAGAACCCAGTACTCCCAACATAGCAAGTCCTGGATACCCCATCATGGCAGAAAAGCAAAATCAGATTTAAAAATCACATCCCATGATGATGATAGAAGACTTTAAGAAGGACATACATAACTCTCTCAAAGTAATACAGGAGAACAAAGGTAAAAAGATAGAAGCCCATAAAAAGAAAATACAAAAATCCTTAAACAATTACAAGAAAACACAACAAAGCAGGGCAAGGAATTGAACAAAACCATGCAGGATCTAAAAAAATGAAGTAGAAACACTAAAGAAATCACAAAGCAAAACTACCCTGGAGATAGAAAACCTTGGAAAGAATTCAAGAGTCATAGATGCAAGCATCAACAGCAGAATACAAGAAATAGAAGACAGAATTTCAGGTGCAGAAGATACCTTAGAAAACATTGACACAACAGTCAAAGAAAATGCAAAATGCAAAAAGCGCCTAGCCCAAAATATCCACGAAAACCAGGACACAATGAGAAGACCAAAGCTAAGGATAATAGGTATAGAAGAGAGCAAAGACTTGCAAATTAATGGGACAGTAAATATCTTCAACATCATTATAGAAGAAAACTTACCTAACATAAAGAATGGGATGCTCATAAATATATAGGAAGCCTACAAACCCTCCAATAGAGTGAGCCGGAAAAGAAATTCCTCCTCTCACATAATATTCAATACACAAAATGCACAAAACAATGAAAGAATATCAAAAGGATTAAGGTAAAAGGATCAAGTAACAGATAAAAGCAGACCTATCACAATAACACCAGACTTCTCATCAGAGACTCTAAAAGCCAGATAATCCTAGACAGAATCCATACAGATTCCTAATAGAACCTTCAAGTCTCTGAAGAAAGAAATCAAAGAAGACCTGAGAAGATAGAATGATCCCCATGATCATGGAGTGGCAGAATTAATATAGTAATCTACACATTCAAAGCAATCCCCATCAAAATTCCACCTCAGTTCATTATAGAGTTAGAAAGAGGTCAGCATGCAGAAGAATGCGAATTGATCCATCCTTGTCTCCTTGTAATAAGCTCAACTCCAAATGGATCAAGGACTTCCACATAAAGCCAGACACTCTGAAGCTAATAGAAAAGAAACTGGGGAAGACCCTTGAGGACATCGGTACAGGGGGAATGTTCCTGAACAGAACACCAAAAGCTTATGCTCTAAGAACAAGAATTGACAAATGGGACCTCATAAAATTACAAAGTCTCTGTAAAGCAAAGGACACCATCAAAAGGACAAATCAGCAAACAACAAATTGGGAAAAGATCTTCCCCAACCCTACATCAGATAGAGGGCTAATATCCAATATATACAAAGAACTCAAGAAGTTAGACCCCAGAAAACCAAATAACACTATTTAAAAATGGGGTACAGAGTTAAACAAAGAATTCTCACCTGAAGAACTTCGGATGGCAGAGAAACATCTTAAAAAATGCTCAACTTCACTAGGGAAATGCAAATCAAAACAACCCTGAGATTTCACCTTACACCAGTCAGAATGGCCAAGATTAAAAATTCAGGAGACAGCAGGTGTTGGCAAGGATGTGGAGAAAGAGGAACACTCCTCCACTGCTGGTGGGGTTGCAAATTAGTACAACCACTCTGGAAATCAGTCTAGCGGTTCCTCAGAAAACTGGGCATGTTACTTCTGAAAGATCCTGCTATACCACTCCTGGGCATATACCCAGAGGATTCCCCAGCATGTAATAAGGATATATGCTCCACTATGTTCATAGCAGCCCTATTTCTAATAGCCAGAAGCTGGAAAGAACCCAGCTATCCCTCAACAGAAGAATGGATGCAAAAAATGTGGTATATATACACAATGGAGTACTATTTAGCCATTAGAAACAATGAATTCATGAAATTCTCAGGCAAATGGATGGAACTGGAGAACATGATACTAAGTGTGGTAACCCAGTCTCAAAAGATGAATCATGGCATGCACTCACTAATAAGTGGATATTAGCCTGGGAAACTGGAATACCAAAAACATAATCCACACATCAAATGAGGTACAAGAAGAATGGAGGAGTGTCCCCTAGTTCTGGATAGACTCAGTGCAGCAGTATAAGACAAAACCAGAACAGGGAAGTGGGAAAGGATGGGTGGGAGAACAGAGGGAGGGAAGGGGGCTTATGTGACTTTCGGGGAGTGGGGAACCAGAAAAGGGAAAATCATTTGAAATGTAAATAAAAATATATCAAATAATATTTTAAAAAAAGGAAAGAGCAATTTGTGTATTTATTTGGAATAACAAAAAACCCAGGAGAGCATAAACTATTCTCAAAAATAAAAGAACTTCTGGAGGAATCACCATTCCTGACCTCAAGCTCTATTACAGAGCAATAGTAATAAAAACTGCATGTTATTGGTACAGTGAAAGCCTGGAAGATCAATAGAATAGAATTGAAGACCCAGAAATGAACCCACTTGATCATTGACAAAGAAGCTAAAATCATCCAACAATAACAAGAATATCAATAATAACGATGCAGCAATAACAACAGTATCAACCAACCAGAGCTTAAAAGGTCTAAACCACCAACCTAGGAGTACACATGGAGGAACCCACGGCTCTAGCCACATATTTAGCTGAGGATGGTTTTGTTGGACATCAGTGAGAGGAGAGGTCCTTGGACTTGTGAAGGCTCATTGACCCAGAGTAGGGGAATGTGAGGGCAGGGAGCAAGGAGTGGGTGGGTAGATGGGGACATATCCTCATAGATGCAGGGCGAGGGGAAATGGAGAAGGGAAGATGGGACAGGGGTTTTATGGGGGACAAAATTGGGAAAAAGGTTAACACTTGAAAAGTAAATAATTAAAATATCCAATAACAAAAAAAAATAGAAAAAAATGAAAAAAAATCTTCTTAAATCTTAAGGAACTTAAGCTTAATTATAAAAATATTATTACTCAATCTTCAATCCCATTAGAGACCTAAGAAGGAATAAATAGTACCTGACTACAAGGAAGCTTACTCATGCAACTTCATTAACTATAGAAATGGCAGGATATCTGGATGTCTGGATAGTCATCAAAGATTTATTTGTGTCATAGTAGCATCCATCTTCAGCTATATGGCCCAGAATATCTGACAGACTTTTGTGTGAGGCAGAAAACATAAAGGACTCCTTATACTGCCTTGGCAAACTCAGCAGCAGACTTCTCTGCATCCTGCTTCACCAGTTTGGATAGTATGCCCTCAGCAGTGGAACCAAAGACAGTTTTTTGCTTGGTTGCTATCTTGCCACATTTGAAGAAAACAGCATATGGAGGTTCTTTGATGCTCATCATCTTCTTTGATATAGGATGGGAGTTGCCAACAGTAGACCTGTCTTATTGTAATAAAAGCCTTTTAATAAAAAATGTTTAAGCCCCCCAAAAAGAAATGTAAATTAATAAAATATACAATAACAACCAAAAAAGAAAACAAAGAACATACTCTATGGTTTGGCTTCTTTATAAAAAATCAAGTGTCAACAGATCTGTGGGTTTAAGAACTTCACATGAAGACCAACAGAGTCAACTAACCTGGACTCTTGGGGATCTCAGAGACTGAGTCATCAAAGAACATACACATGCTGGACCTCCCTATGTAGCAGATGTGTGTCTTGGTCTTTATATGAGTCTCAAACAACTGGAGTGGGGGTTATCCCAAAACCTGTTGCCTGTCCATGGGGTATGTTTATCTAGCTGGGCTTCCTTGTCTGGCCTCAATGGAAGAAGAAGCACCTAGCCTTGCAGAGATTTGAAGTGCCAGGGTAGAAGGATACCCAGGGAGACTGCTACCAACTCAGAGGAAAAGGGAAGGATTGTGGGAGAGGATGACTAGGAAGGGGGTCAGTGAGAGAGATGTGAAGTTAATGAGTAAAAAAAAATAATATGAAGTTAAATTTAAAATGTGCATACTGCTGATGCAGAGGCTTTTAGTTTGGTTCCCAGACTCACACCAGGTGGTTCACAATCACCTGTAACTTTAGCTGTATGAGATCCAATGTCCTCTTCTGTGTCAGTGTCTTTTTTTATACATTTTCTTATGGGCACATACCCCCTCTAAACCACAAACTCATATATATACTTAAAATTATACTAAATATTTTACAAAAGTTATTTTCTTCCAACATAAAGATGTAACTTGTGAAGTTAGTGTAATCTAACTAGCTAATACCATCTTTAAAGTTTATAATCTGATATTATGATAATCATATTACATAATAAAGGAACAATTTATAAAAGTTTTACAGAAATGTTTGCTTATTCATAGCTGATGCCTGGCCTTGTTGCTCAGAAGCTACCTGCCAAATCACATTTCCAAGCTGTAAATTTAATATACTATCTGGAGAACACTTCAAACAAATGGGAGTTTCCAGCCATTTAATCCAACGCCCTTTCTAAACAGATTGCTTTAGGGACCATAAGATGTAGGATCCACTATGTCCCAGGACCCTTAACACTAGATTTTCTACAGATGCTGGCTGTAAGTAGTAAGGAAGTCATAGAAATATGAATACATACACACCACACACACACACACAGACACACACAGACACACACACACACAGACACACACACAATCTAAAGAGACACTGAAGTTACTGAATAAAACAACAAAAACCCATGATATCAATTATTTTTCTATTATGTACTTTACTCACTTTTTGGCTGTCTGGTTATAGTTTTGCTTTGCATTTAAAAAAATCAATTTCTCACATTTGCAGGCAGTCTAAAGTCAAACCAAAACACTAAGAGGCTAGTTAATTATCATAGTTGGCTTCAGATATCAAGTGGACATAGCTTTTTAAAGGGAGTCCAAACTGAGTAATGCCTCAATCAGATTGGTCTCTGGACATGTCTGTGGGGCAGTTTCTTGATTACTAATTGATGTAGAAGGCTTCAACCCATTTCAAGTAGTGCATTTCCAGTTAGGTATATATCCCCTGACTGTACAAAAAAGTTACCTGAATAATATAGAGGAAGCAAGCCAATGAGCACTGGCTTTTGATGTTCTGTTTGTTTGTTTGTTTTTGTTGGTTTTTTCATGATCCCTTTCTGCCTTGCTTCTGTTTGAGTTCATGCCCTGATTCCCCAATGTTGGACTCTAACTTTTGAGCCAATCAAACCTTTTCCTGCCCTAGAGAGTTCTGTTTTTTCACAGCAACAGAAAGCAAACAACTAGAGCAGTCATTATTCTTAGAAAGTATAGCCAACATATTGGTAATGGATGGCAATCAAACACTGATGTCATCACTTTTACCATCTATTCACAATGAAATCAATAAATCAAAATGTCTGAAATATAATCAAAGCCAAAGCATAGATGTCATGAAATAGTTACTGTCAAGTCAAATCAAAAGAATGAAGGTGATAAGGACAAAGGAAATAGAATAATCAAGGGAAAAAAAGGAAATTAAAATTTAAAAGAATTCCAAGAATTCTATGATCTCTTCAGATTTCCATAAATTGACAAAGATGCTCAATTGCCTTTTTAAGGACTGAAAACTTAAGAAAGGGGACAGGCTTTGCCCAAATGCATGCAAAGTTCTACTTTTTTGTACTTCTTGACTGTCTTGCTTGTTTCTTCATCTATATGCATTGCTCAATAACTTGACCTGTATAATGAAAAAACAAAGATTTATATCTTGCTTGAACAAGACACCATCTCAGAATTCCATATCTATGAGTTTGTAGAGATCTGAGAAAGTAAATTAATATATATATATATATATATATATATATATATATATATATATATACATATTGCTCAACAAGTGAGATTTTTTACAAGTTGTGTTTATAGATTTGACATTTAAACATGGAATATAAGTTTTATCTTCATAAATGCACCAGTATTTTTTTTAAATTTTTTTTATTCGATATATTTTTTATTTACATTTCAAATGATTTCCCCTTTCCTAGCCCCCCACTCCAAGGCCCATACCTAAACATAGTAAAAGCAATATACAGCAAACCAGTAGCCAGCATCAAACTAAATGGAGAGAAACCTGAAGCAATCCCACTAAAATCAGGGACTAGACAGGGCTGCCCCCTTTCTCCTTGTCTTTTCAATATTGTACTTGAGGTACTAGCTCAGGAAATTCGACAACATAAGGAGGTCAAAGGGATACAAATTGGAAAGGAAGAAGTCAAACTATCATTATTTGCAGATGACATGATAGTCTACCTAAGTGACCCAAAAAACTCCACTAGAGAACTCCTACAGCTGATAAACAACTTCAGCAAAGTGGCAGGTTATAAAATCAACTCAAGCAAATCAGTGGCCTTCCTATACTCAAAGGATAAGCAGGCTGAGAAAGAAATTAGGGAAATGACCCCTTCACAATAGCCACAAATAGTATAAAGTATCTTGGGGTGACTCTTACCAAACATGTGAAAGATCTGTATGACAAGAACTTCAAGACTCTGAAGAAGGAAATGGAAGAAGACCTCAAAAAATGGGCAAACCTCCCAGTATTTTTTAAGAGCAAAGAAAACTTACAAATGGCCACCAAATATAAGTAGCTTTGAAAGTGGTTTTGGCATCTGCATACTTTGTTCAACTAGAACTTACACAATATATTGCACATTTATATTAGTTTTCCTAAACAATGCAATGATAGTAGAGAAAATAATATGTCATGTCATAGTTGAAATATTTAAGTGATTTTTCAAATTAAAAATCTATAATATCATTTAAATTAAAAATTTTTGAAAAAAATAAATGACATTCATATATATGTATATATATATATATACATATATACATATTCATATATGTGTGTATATGTACATACGTATGTATATATGAGTATGCCGCCCTCCATAGGTGGAGGTTAGAGGACAAATTTGGGACTCAGAACCTGAGAACTGTTGCCAAATGTGAATCTTTAAGAAGAAACTCAAATTGTTAGGCTTGGAAACAAGCCAACTTTCCTGCCTCCATGGTGAGATTAAAACAATAAATTAATATACCTGTGTAAACAGAAGAGAAGTTCAAGAAAATTTGCTGTAGAAAGCACAGCAACACATGACATCCTTCACTTAAAACATGTTAAAGAATATAACAAGCTTTATTAAATTCTTTCCTTGAATCCACATGATTAAAAAACTGATTCAAGAACTGTTGAAAAAGTAAATATGAAACATGATTTTTGAATACACAAAACCCAAAGGGTACATCATTGTGGTTAGCCTAGTGGTACATCATTTTAAGAAGCAGTTTTCTAAATTGTGATTCCCTCAAGGGTTTGTTAAACATCATTTAACACAGCAATTATACTGATTCTTGTGTCTAATAAATAGTAGAGATAAGATTAAATGTCAATGTCTAATGCAGGATGAGCTAATAAAAACACTGGCAACATGTGACATTTATTATATCTTATTTTCTCTTTTCAGTGTGTTTCTTTCTCATGGTATATGGATGGGAATGTAACAAAAAAAGTATTAAAGGGCATATTTGTTTGGGAACATTAAAAGTTTGATCCCATGATTACGGTAAAACACATACTAGATGAATATATTTGAGTGCTAAATGTATCATACATATAGGACCAAATAAGAAAGGAGATTTAGTTTGCCAGAAGAGAAACAACTTTATTAATCTTTGTAATCAGATTAGGAAAATAAAGTCTTGATGAATAGGAACAAGATATTGAGTGTTCTTTTTTATTGTAATCTAGAAAAATTCTCATACATATAAGGCAGATACTATGCCCAGTTTATTTTTGATAGATTTTCTCATTTATTTATAAATGATAAATAAAGCATTGTTTATAAAAGAGGCATGCTACCTTTTGCTGATGGCCTTTCATTATTTCCCGCTGTATCAACTGAATCTTCATTACAAAGTAAGTGGATGGTTATATTGTTGTGAAGAATAATTAAATATCTATTATTTATTCTTAGATCTTTAATTCATATAACATACTTTTCAAATGTTCATTCAAGTACACCTACCTCCATCTTCCCCTGATGTTCCCTAACATGTCCCCAACTTTTTGTCCTCTTTTTAATCAGTTCATTTGAAATATAGATTTCTAATTTTCTGAAGAACCACCAAACTTATTTACAGAGTGGTTTTACCAGCTTGCAATCCCACCAGCAGTAGAAGAGTGTTCCTCATTCTTTACATCCTCTCCAGCGTCTGCTGTCCCAAGATTTTCATCTTAGACATTCTGAAAGGTGTGAGGTAGAATCTCAGGGTAGTTTTGATTTGCATTTTCCTGAACACTAAGATTGCTGAATATTTCTTTAGGTGCTTCTCGGCTATATGTTACTCCTCAGTTTAGAATACTTTGTTTAGCTCTGCACCCCATTTTAATAGGATTATTTAGTTCTGTGGAATTTAACTTCTTGAGCTTTTTGTATATACTGGATATTAGCCCTCTATAGTATGTAAAAAGATTTTGCCAATCCATTGATGGCCATTTTGTACTATTGACAGTAAGTATCCTTTGCCTTACAGAAGCTTGGCAAGTTTATGAGGTCCCATTTGTCAATTCTTGATCTTAGAGCATAGGCTATCGGTGTTCTGTTCAGGAAATTTTCCCCTGTGCCCTTGTGCTCGAGGCTCTTCCCCACTTTCTTTTGTAATAATTTCAGTATATCTATATACTTGGACTTGAGCTTTGTACAGAGAGATAAGAACAGTTCAATTTGCATTCTTCTACATGTTGACTGCCAGTTGAATCAGCACCATTTGTTGAAAATGCTGTCTTTTTCCCACTGGATGGTTGTCAAAAATCAAATGATCATAGATATGTGGGTTCATTTCTGTGTCTTCAGTACTATTTCATTGATCTACCTGCCTGTCACTGTACCAATATCATGCAGTTTTTAACACTATTGCTCTGTAGTACTGCTTGAGGTCAGTGATGGTGATTCTGCCAGAGGTTCTTTTATTGTTCAAAATAGTTTTTGCTATCCTGGGTTTTTTCTTATTCCAGATTAATTTGGAAATTTCTCTTTCTAACTTTATGAAAGATTGAGTGGGAATTCTGATGGGGATTGCGTTGAGTCTGTAGATTGCTTTAGGCATGATGACCATATTTTACTATATTAGCCCTGCCAATCCATGAGCATGGGATATCTTTCCATTTTCTGAGATCTTCTTCAAATTCTTTCTTCAGAGACTTGAGATTTTTGTCATAGAAATCTTTCATTTGCTTGGTTAGAGTCACACCAAGGTATTTTACATTATTTGTGAGTTTTGTGAAAGAACTCATTTCCCTAATTTCTTTCTCAGTCTCTTTATCCTTTGAGTATACTGATTTGTTTGACTTAATGTTATATCCAGGCACTTTGCTAAAGTTGTTTATCAGGTTTATGAGTTCTCTGGTTGATTTTTTGGGATATATTATACTATCATATAATCTGCAAATAGTGATAATATGAGTTCTTCCTTTCCAATCTGTATACCTTTGACCTCTTTTTGTTGTCTAATTGCTCTGTCTAGTACTTCAAGAACTATATTAAATAGGTAGGAAGAGAGTGGGCAGGCAGCCTTGTCTAGTCCCTGATTTCAGTGGGATTGCTTCAAGTTTCTCTCTATTTAATTTGATGTTGGCTACTGGTTTGCTGTATGTTGTTTTGACTCTGTGTAGGCATGGGCCTTGAATTCCTGATCTTTCTTATACTTTTATCATTAAGTGGTATAGGGTTTTGTCAAATGATATCTCAGCATCTAATGAAATGATCACGTGGTTTTTTTCTTTGAGTTTGTTTATGTAGTGGATTATATTGCTGGATTTCATTATAGTGAACTATTCCTGCATCTGTGGGATCATGAAGCCTCCAGGATCATGGTAGATGGTTGATTTGATGTGTTCTTGGATTTGGTTGGCAAGAATTGTATGGAGTGTTTTTGCATTGATATTCATAAAAGAAATTGGTCTGAAGTTGTCTTTCTTTATTGGGGCTTTGTGTGGTTTATGTACCAGAGTAATTGTGGCTTCATAGAACAAATTGGATAGTGTTTCTTCTGTTCCAGGGATGCAGGGTTGGTTCAATATATGGAAATCCATCAATGCAATCCACTACATAAACAAACTCAAAGAAAAAAAAAACACATGGTCATTTCATTGGATGCTGAAAAAGCATTTGACAAAATTCAGCATCCTTTCATGCTTAAAGTCTTGGAAAGAACAGGAATTAAAGGCCCATACCTAAACATAGTAAAAGCAATATATAGCAAACCGGTAGGCAGCATCAAACTAAATGGAGAGAAACTTGAAGCAATCCCACTAAAATCAGGCACTAGACAGGGCTGCTCCCTTTCTCCTTATCTTTTCAATATTGTACTTGAGGTACTAGATTGGGCAATTTGACAACATAAGGAGGTCAAAGGGATACAAATTGGAAAGGAAGAAGTCAAACTATCATTATTTGCAGATGACATGATAGTCTACCTAAGTGACCCAAAAACTCCACTAGAGAACTCCTACAGGTGATAAACAACTTCAGCAAAGTGGCAGGTTATAAAATCAACTCAAGCAAATCAGTGGCCTTCCTATACTCAAAGGATAAGCAGGCTGAGAAAGAAATTAGGGAAATGACACCCTTCACAATAGCCACAAACAGTATAAAGTATCTTGGGGTGACTCTTACCAAACATGTGAAAGATCTGTATGACAAGAACTTCAAGACTCTGAAGAATGAAATGGAAGAAGACCATAAAAAATGGGAAAACCTCCCATGCTCATGGATTGGCAGAATCAATATAGTTAAAATGGCCATTTTGCCAAAAGCTATATACAGATTCAGTGCAATACCCATCAAAATCCCAACTCAATTCTTCACAGAATTAGAAAGAGCAATTCTCAAATTCATCTGGCATACCAAAAAACCCAAGATAGCTAAAACTATTCTCAGCAACAAAAGAAATTCTGGGGGAATCAGTATCCCTGACCTCAAGCAATACTACAGAGCAATAGTGCTAAAAACTGCATGGTATTGGTACAGTGACAGGCAGGAAGATCAATGGAACAGGATTGAAGATCCAGAAATGAACCCACACACCTATGGCTGCTTGATCCTAGACAAAGGGGCTGAAAACATCCAATGGAAAAAAGATAGCCTTTTCAACAAATGGTGCTGGTTCAACTGGCGATCAGCATGCAGAAGAATGCGAATTTATCCATCCTTGTCTCCTGGTACTAAGCTCAAATCCAAATGGATCAAGGACCTCCACATAATTTATCCATTTTTGTCTCCTGGTATTAAGCTCAAATCCAAATGGATCAAGGACCTCCACATAAAGCCAGACACTCTGAAGCTAATAGAAAAGAAACTGGGGAAGACCCTTGAGGATATCGGTACAGGGAGAAAGTTTCTGAACAGATCGCCAATAGCATATGCTCTAAGATCAAGAATTGACAAATGGGACCTCATAAAATTACAAAGTTTCTGTAAGGCAATGGACACCATCAAAAGGACAAAACGGCAACCAACAAATTGGGAAAAGACCTTCACCAATCCTACATCAGATGGAGCGCTAATATCCAATATATATAAAGAAATCAAGATGTTAGACTCCAGAAAACCAAACAACCCTATTAAAAAATGGGGTACAAAGTTAAACAAAGAATTCTCACCTGAAGAACTTCGGATGGCGGAGAAGCATCTTAAAAAATGTTCAACTTCATTAGTCATTAGGGAAATGCAAATCAAAACAACCCTGAGATTTCACCTTACACCAGTCAGAATGGCTAAGATTAAAAATGCAGAAGACAGCAGATGTTGGAGAGGATGTGGAGAAAGAGGAACACTCCTCCACTACTGGTGGGCTTGCAAATTGGTGCAACCACTCTGGAAATCAGTCTGGCGGTTCCTCAGAAAACTGGGCACCTCACTTCCAGAAGATCCTGCTATACCACTCCTGGGCATATACCCAGAGGATTCCCCAGCATGTAATAAGGATACATGCTCTACTATATTCATAGCAGCCCTATTTATAATTGCCAGTAGCTGGAAAGAACCCAGGTATCCCTCAACAGAAGAGTAGATGCAAAAAAAAGTGTGGTATATTTTGTGAAATAATTTAAAGAGGATTGGTTTTAGGTCTTTGAAATTCTGATAGAACTCTGCATCAAACCCATCTGGTCTTGGACTTTTTCTGGTTGGAACAGTATTAATGCCTGCTTCTATTTCTATAGAGGATATGGGACAGTTTAGATCATTTATCTGATCCTGATAAAACTTTGGTACCTGGTATCTGTGTAGAAAACTGTCCATTTCATCTAGTTTTTTCCAGTTTTGTTGAGTGTCTTTTTTTGTAGTAGGCTCGGATGATTTTTTGGATTTCCTCAGTACCTGTTCTTATATTCCCTTTTTCATTCCTGATTCTGTTGATTTGGATTATGTCTCTGCCCTCTTGTGAGTTTGGCTAAGGGTTTATCTATCTTCTTTATTTTTTTTTTCAAAGAACCAGCTCTTGGTTTGTTTGATTCTTTGTAAATTTCTTTTTTTTCCCTACTTGGTGGATTTCAGTTCTGAGTCTGATTATTTCCTGCTGTCTACTCCTCTTAGGTATGCTTGCTTCTTTTTGTTCTAGACCCTTAAAATGTGCTCTCAAGCTGTCAGTGGGTGTTCTTTCCAATTTCTTTTTGGAGACACTTAGAGCTTTGAATTTTCTTTTTTGTACTGATTCCATTGTTTCCCATAAGTTTAGTTATGCTTAATATTCATTTTTATTGAATTCTAAAAAGTCTTTAATTTCTGTCTTTATTTATTCCTTGACCAAGTTATGTTTGAGTAGAATTTTGTTCAGTGTTTGTTGGCTTTTTGTTGTTTTTGTTGCTATTGAAGTCCAGCCTTAGTCTGTGGTGATCTGATAGTTTGCATGGGATTGTTTCATTTTTCTTATATCAGTTGAGGTCTGTTTTGTGATGGAGTATAGCCTAAATTTTGGAGAAGGTACCATGAGGTGCTGAGAAGAAGCTGTATTCTTTTGTTTGGGGATATAATATTCTATAGATATCTGTTAAATCCAGTTGGTGCATAACTTCTGTTAGTTTCACTGTGCCTTTGTTTATTTTCTGTTTCTATGATCTGTCCATTGCTGAGAGTGGGTTGTTGAAGTCTCCCACTATAATTGTGTGAGGTGCAATGTGTGGTTTGAGCTTTAATAAAGTTCCTTTTATGAATGAGGGTGCCCTTACATTTGGTGCATATATGATCAGTATTAAGAATTCATCGTGGTAGGTTTTTCCTTTGATGAGTATGAAGGTCCTTCCTTTTCATTTTTGATAACTTTAGGTTGAAAGTTGATTTTGTTCAACTTTAGAGTGGTAACACCAGGTTGTTTCTAGGAAACATTTTCTTGGAAAATTGTTTTGATATTTTGTATATGATTGGTCCAGGGAGTGATCCTATTAGGAGGTGTGGGCTTATTGGAGTAGGTGTGTCACTGTGGGTGCGGGTTTAAGACCCTCACTCTAGTTGCCTGGAAGTCAGTCTTATACCAGAATCCTTCAGATGAAGATGCAGAACCCACCAGCTCCTCCTGCACCATATCTGCCTGGATGCTGCCATGTTTTTGCATTGATGACAATGGACTGAATCTCTGAGCTGGTAAGCCAGCCCCAATTAAATGTGGTCTTTTATAAAACTTGCATTGGTCATGGTGTCTGTTCACAGCAGTGAAATCCTAACTAAGGCAGAAGTTGGTACCAACGATTGGGGTATTGCTGTGATAGGAATGACCATGCTTTTGTTTGAAAGAATGTGGATTTTGGGACTTTGGATTTGGGAAGACTTGAAATGTTTTAAGTGGGGCTTAATGGGCCAGCCTAGTAGGAATATGGAAAACAATGGTTTTGTGGATCATTTGAACTGTGTAGGCCTGATGGCCCAAGAGGTTTCAATGGAGAAGAACTCTAATACGTGGCTGAGAGACTGTTTTTATGATGTTTTGGGAAAGAATAGGGCTGCTTTTTTGCCATTGTCTGAAGAGACTGCCAAGGGCTAAGGTAAAGAGATTTATATTAATTGCATCTGCAAAGGAAGTCTGAAAAAGCTCAACACTCTTTTCTCTGGTTAAGTCTGATGAAAACAATTTTGAACAAACATAGCAAGCTGAGAAAGGAAAAGTACAAAACACATAGTTTGAGTATTAAAAGGACTCCAGGAAGTGAAATGGAGCTGAATTCCAGGATATTAAATTGAATTAAGGGAGTGGTGACCTTGGGTCAAGATTCCACCCAGCTAAATTTCGGTCCAGGTAGGGTAGTACAAGCTTTTAATCCCAGGAGACAAAGATAAACAGATCTCTGAGTTCAAGGCCAGCCTAGAATAGAGCAAATTTTAAGAGAAGAAAAACTTAAATCCAGGCTTAGTGGACCACACCTTTAATCCCAGTGCTTAGGAGACAGACTTGCAGATCTCTTGAGTTCAAAGTCAGTCTACGGAGCAAGATTCAGGACAGCCAACTTAGGCAGTGAAGGAGCTGGGCAAAAGGAAGCTAGTGATAATGTAATAGAACAAGGGGGATGCAATGTTCCAGCTCCTGTAAGCAGAAGAACTCAGCAGTTTTGGCCATGTGTCTCTGACTTTATATTCAAGAAGAGAAGGAGACTACTGGGACAGTGGATGCTGGTTAGCTGGAGCTAAGAAATTAGTGGTGATTAAGAAAAGACCAGCATCACTGAGGTGAAATCTTCTGGAAAGTGCTTTCTGAGAGCACAATGAAGCTGTACTTGGTAACGTAAGAATCATCCAGGTAGTACTGGTTTTGAAGGTATGAAGGCATCATGAAGAACAGCTGTTTGGCACTCTGAGAAGCCATGGAAGGCCATTGCTGAAAGTGCACCCTCAGTTGTAATTGACAATCCTGGTCTGAAGGGGCCATGCAAAGGAGTTGAGGCTTGGTACTATGAAGAGAGCCTATGAGAGGCTTTGGTGAAGCATAGTTGCAGTGGAAGACCTTAGCATATTGGAGATGTCAGTACTATGGAATGACCACCAAGAAAAGCACTGGAAACAGAGTGCATCAACCTGAAATTAGATTGCTAAAGATGGCAGAGCAGGAGACGTGAAGCCAGCTCTTTCGAGATGCACAGAAGATCATGTGTGGATCTCAGATATTGGAACAAGAAGCTGTGAAGCTGAAATTAACTTGGGGACCCCAAGATGGTAAAGATGCCTGAGCCACAGGATGCCTGCCAAGGAAATCTGCTAACAGGGAGTGGAATAATCCTAGGAGAAAGAACCTTATTGCAGTCCACAAAGATGAAAAAGGAGTTGGATATCTGAAGACTGCTTTGCCATCAGACATGGAGATGCAGAGTTTGGACTTTGCCCTGCTGGTTTCCTGTCTTGCTTGGGGCATTACAGTTAAGTGATTGGATTAATCTCAAAAGAGACCTTGACTTTTGGATTTTTAACACTGTAGAGGTTGCTATAGACTACAGGGACTTTAGATGTTGGACTAAATATATTTTGCATTATGCTATGTTTAAGTATGGCCCCCATAGACTCATGTTTAAACAAGCCTATGGGTATTGAAATCTCCCACTATTATTGTGTAGGATGCATTGTGTGCTTTGAGCTTTAGTAAAGTTTCTTTTATGAATGTGGGTGCCCTTACATTAGGAGCATAGATGTTCAGAATTGAGAGTTCCTCTTGGTAGACTTTTCCTTTGACCAGTATGAAGTGTCCCTCTTTATCTTTTTTGACAACTTTTGGTTGAAAGTCGATTTTATCCGATATAAGAATGGCCACTCCAGCTTGTTTCTTGGGACCATTTGCTTGGAAAATTGTTTTCCATCCTTTGACTCTTAAATAGTGCCTGTCTTTGTCACTGAGGTGGGTTATTGTATGCAGCAAAATGTTGGGTCCTGCTTATGTATCCAGTCCATTAGTCTATGTCTCTTTATAGGGAAGTTGAGACCATTGATATTAAGAGATATCAAGGAAAGGTGATTGTTGCTTACTGTTATCTTCTTAGTTAAAGTTGCCATTCTGGTTGTGTAGCTATCTTCTATTGGGTTTGATGAAAGATTACCTTATTGATTTTTCTACAGTGTGGTTTGCTGTCTTGTGTTGGTATTTTCCACCCATTATCCTTTGCAGAGCTGGATTTGTGGAAAGATACTGTGTAAATTTGCTTTTGTCATGGAATGTCTTGTTTTCACCATCTATGGTAATTGAAAGTTTTGCTGGGTATAGTAGTCTGGGCTGACATTTATGTTCTCTTAGGGTCTGTATGGTATCTGCCCAGACTCTTCTGGCTTTCATAGTCTCTGGTGAGAAGTCTGGTGTAATTCTGATAGGTCTGCATTTATATGTTACTTGACCTTTTTCTCTCACTGCTTTCAATATTCTTTCTTTGTTTAGTGCATTTGGTGTTTTGATTATTATGTGACAGAAGGAGTTTCTGCCCTGGTCCAATCTGTTTGGAGTTCTGTAGGCTTCCTGTAGGTTCATGGGCATCTCTTTCTTTAGGTTAGGGAAGTTTTCTTCTATAATTTTGTTGAAGATATTTATTGGGCCTTTAACATGTAAATCCCTGCTTTCTTCTATTCCTATAATCCTTATGTTTGGTCTTCTCATTGTTTCCTGGAGATCTTGGATGTTTTGGGTTACAAGCTTTTTGCATTTTTCATTTTCTTTGACTTTTGAGTCAAGGATTTCTACAGAATCTTCAGCATAAGAGATTCTTTCTTTTATCTCTTGTATTCTGTTGTTGATGCTTACATCTATGACTCCTGAATTCTTCCCAAGGTTTTCTATTTTCAGAGATGTCCCACCTTGTGATTTCTTTGTTGATTCTATTTCCAGATTTAGATCCTGGATATTTTTGTTCAGCTCCTTCACTTGTTTGTTTGTTTTTTCCTGAAATTCTTTAAGGAATTTTTATGTTACCTCTTTAAGGGCTTCTAACTTTTCATCCATGTTCTCCTGTGTTTCTTTTAGGGATTTTTGTGTTCCTCTTTAAGGGCTTCTGCATATTGACCCATGTTCTCCCATAATTCCTTATGGGATTTTTGTATTGCCTCTTTAAGGGCTTCAACCTGTTGACCCATGTTCTCCCGTATTTCTTTAAGAGCTTTTTGTATTTCCTTTTTAAGGCCTTCTACCTTTTGATCAATATTCTCTTGTCTTTCCTTAAGGGATTTTTGTGCTTCTGCCTGTCGACACATGCTCTCTTGTATTTCTTTAAGGGGCTTTTTTATGTCCTCCTTGAAGTCCTCCATCAGCAATATGAGATGTGATTTCAAATCTGGTTCCTGCTTTTCTGGTGTTTTGGGGTATACAGGATTTGATGTTGTGGGAGAGCTGGGTTCTGATGGTGCCATGTTGCCTTGGTTTCTGGCGGTAATAATCTTGCCTTTGCCTTTGGCCATCTCGTTATTTCTGGTGTTAGCTGGTCTTGCTGACACTATCTTTTCTATCCTGCCGGTCTGTGTTTCTGTACTCGTAGGTTTCTCTTTCTTTCCAATGCCCCTGCTTCTAGAGGGCCTCAGGAAGCAGTGTCCTCTCCATGCCAGACGTGGTGTAGGGCTCCCACATCCAATACCCTGCTCCTGTCGGTACTCTAGAGAGCCTCAGGAAGTGGTGTCCTCTCTGTACCAGATATGGAGCAGGTATCACACTCCTGATGGCAAGGGGCAGCAACAGGGGAGGAGGGAGGGGTAGCAGGAGCAGAAGGAGATAGGCGAACTAATACCCTGCTCCCATGGGTTCTCTAGAGGGCCTCAGGAAGTGGTGTCCTCTCCATGCCAGATGTGGTGCAGGGCTCCCACACCCGACTACAAGGGTTGAGTTGATTTTATAACCCGCCACTTTGCTGAAGTGGTTCATCAGCTGTATGAGTTCTTTAGTGGAGTTTTTTTTTTTTGGTCACTTAGGTAGACTATCATATCATCTGCAAATAATGATAGTTTCACTTCTTCCTTTCCAATTCGTATCCCTTTGACCTCCTTATGTTGCCTAATTGCCCGAGCTAGTACCTCAAGTACAATATTGAAAAGATAAGGAGAAAGAGGGCAGCCCTGTCTAGTCCCTGATTTTAGTGGGATTGCTTCAACTTTCTCTCCATTTAGTTTGATGCTGGCTACAGGTTTGCTGTATATTGCTTTAAAGATGTTTAGGTATGGGCCTTGAATTCCTGTTCTTTCCAAGACTTTAAACATGAAAGGATGCTGAATTTTATCAAATGCTTTTTCAGCATCCATTGAAATGACCATGTGATTTTTTTTCTTTGAGTTTGTTTATGTAGTGGATTGCATTGATGTATTTCCATATATTGAACCAATCCTGCATCCCTGAGATAAAGCCTACTTGATCATGGTGGATATTCATTTTGATGTGTTCTTGGATTCGGTTGGCAAGAATTTTATTGAGTATTTTTGCATTGAGATTCATAAGGGAAATTGGTCTGACGTTCTCTTTCTTTGTTGGATCTTTGTGTGGTTTTGGTATCAGCGTAATTGTGGCTTTTTAGAAGGAGTTGGGTAGTGTTCCTTCTGTTTCTATTTTGTGGAATAGTTTGAAGAGTATTGATGTTATTACTTCTTTGAAGGTCTGATAGAATTCTGCACTGAAGCCATCTGGTCCTGTGCTTTTTTTGGTTGGAAGACTTTCTATGACACCTTCTATTTCTTTAGGGGTTATGGGACTGTTTAGATGATCAATTTGGTCCTGATTTAATTTTGGTATTTAGTATCTGTCTAGGAAATTGTCCATTTCCTCCAGATTCTCCAGTTGTGTTGAGTATAGGCTTTTGTATTAGGATCTGATGATTCTTTGAATTTCCTCAGTTTCTGTTGTTATATCCCGCTTTTCATTTCTAATTTTGTTAATTTGAATACTTTTTCTGTGCCCTTTGGTCAGTCTGGCTAAGCCCTGAGTTTGATGATTTCCTGTCTTCTTCTCCTTCTGGGTGAAGTAGCTTTTTTTTGTTCCAGAGCTTTCACATGTGCCAGTAAGCTGCTAGTGTATGTTCTCTCCCATTTCTTTTTGGAGACGTTCAGGGCTATTAGTTTTCCTCTTAGCACTGCTTTCATTGTGTCCCAAAGATTTGGGTATGTTATGCCTTCATTTTCATTAAATTCTAAAAAGTCTCTGATTTCTTTCTTTATTTCTTCTTTGGCCAAGGTGTCATTGAGTAGAGTATTGTTCAGTCTCCATGTGTATGTGGGCTTTCTGTTGTTTTTGTTGCTATTGAAGACCACTCTTATTCCATAGTGATCTGATAGGAGGCATGGGATTAGTTTGATCTTCTTATATTTGTTGAGGTCTGTCTTATGACCAATTATATGGTCGATTTTGGAGAAGGTACCATGAGGTGCTGAGAAAAAAAGGTATATTATTTTGCTTTAGGGTGAAATGTTCTATAAATATCAGTCAAATTCAATTGGTCCAAAGCTTCAATTAGTTTTACTGTGTCCCTGCTTAGTTTCTGTTTTCCTGAACGGTCCATTGAGAATAGTGGATTGTTGAAGTCATGCACAATTATTGTGCTAGGTGCAATGTGTGCTTTGAGCATTAGTAAAGTTTCTTTTACAAATGAGGGTGCCCTTGCATTCGGTAAGATGTTCAGAATTGAAAGTTCTTCTTGGTGGATTTTTCCTCTGACCAGCAAGAAGTGTCCTTCCACGTCTCTTTTGATGACTTTAGGTTGAAAGTCAATTTTATCTGATATTAGAATGGCTACTCCAGCTCATTTCCCGAGACCATTGGCTTGTAAAATTTTCTTCCAGCCTTTTCCTCTAAGGTAGTTTTTGCCTTTGACAATGAGGTGTGTTTCCTGTATGCAGCAAAATGTAGGGTCCTGTTTCCTTATCCAGTCTGCTAGTCTATGTCTTTTTATTGGGGAATTGAGTCCATTGATGTTAAGAGATATTAAGGAATAGTGATTATTTCTTCCTGTCATTATTGATGTTATTTTTATATTTGAGTGGTTATCTTCTTTTGGCTTTGATGAAAGAAGGTTACTATCTTGCTTTTTCCAGGGTGTAGTTTCCCTCTTTGTATTGGAGTTTTCCTCCTATTGTTCTTTGTAGAGCTGGGTTTGTGGAAAAATATTGTGTAAATTTGGTTTTGTCATGGAATATCTTGCTTTCTCCATCTATGGTGATTCGAAGTTTTGCTGGGTATAGTAGTCTTGGCTGACATTTGTGTTCTCTTAGAGTCTGCATGAGATCTGCCCAGGATCTTCTAGATTTCATGGTCTCTGGTGAGAAGTCTGATGTGATTCTGATAGGTCTTCCTTTATATGTTACTTGGCCTTTTTCTCTTACTGCCTTTAATATTCTTTCTTTGTTTAGTACGTTTGGGGTTCTGATTATTATGTGACAGTGGTATTTCTGCTCAGGTCCAGTCTGTTTGGAGTTCTGTAGGGTTTTTGTATATTCATTGGTATCTCTTTAAGTTAGGGAAGTTTTCTTCCATAATTTTGTTTAAGATATTTGCTGGCCCTTTCAGTTGTAAATCTTCACTTTCATCTATGCCTATTATCCTTAGGTTTGGTCTTCTCATTGTGTCCTGGATTTCCTGGATGTTTTTGGGTTACAAGCTTTTTGCATTTTGCATTTTCTTTAACTGTTGAGTCTATGGTTTCTATGGTATCTTGGGCATCTGAGATTCTTTCTTCCATCTTTTGTATTCTGTTGTTGATATTTGCATA
Source organism: Apodemus sylvaticus (assembly GCF_947179515.1). NCBI lineage: Eukaryota > Metazoa > Chordata > Mammalia > Rodentia > Muridae > Apodemus > Apodemus sylvaticus. The sequence goes on along the minus strand of NC_067495.1, from coordinate 51,238,102 downwards.
TATGGCCCCTGATTTCTTCCCAAGGTTTTCTATCTCCAAAGTTGTCTCCCTTTGTGATTCCTTAATTGTTTCTACTTCTGTTTTTAGATCCAGGATGGTTTTGCTCATTTCCTTCATTTGTTTGTTTGTGTTTTCCTTTAATTCTTTAAGAGACTTTTGTGTTTCCTCTTTTATGATTTCTGCCATTCTGCCATTTGATTCCTTTCTCCTGCATTTCTTTAAGTCTTTTTTTTTTTTTTTTTTTTTTTTTTTTTTTTTTTTTTTTTTGCATTTCTTCTTTATTGGCTTCTATCTCTTGAGCCTTATTCTCCTGAATTTCTTTAAGTGATTGTTTGTGTTTCCATTATATGGCTTTCTAGCTTATTCATGTTCCCCTGTATTTCTTTAAGAGATTCATTCATGTCCTTTTTGTGTCCTTCTAGCAGCATCATGACCAGTGATTTTAAATCCAAGTCTTGTTTTTCTGGAGTGTTGGCGTATCTAGGACTTGCTGATGTGGAGAGTTTGGTTCAGATGCTGCCATATTGCCTAGATTTCTGTTAGTAGCATTCCTATGTTTCCCCTTTTCCATCTTGTTATCTCTGAAATTAGTTGGTCTTGTCACTGGCTGATGTTTGAGCCTCCTGTGAGGCTGTAGGGCTATTTCTGCAACACCGGGGGGCTGGGTTTTCCCTGTCGCAGATTGCTGATGTGCTGCCCTCCTCTTGGGTGCCCTTGGAGACCTTGTGTGCCTTGCTCCAGATTGTGTCTGTGAACCAGGTGGTGCCAGATTGCTTCTTCACAAGTGCTGATGGTGTATGTTGTGGGAACCTTTTCTGCAGGAATCAGCAGAGTGCTGATCACTGCTGGGCTGCTGCTCCCCCAATCTCGTTGGTGCACACAATGCTAGACTACCTGCTCAGGCCCTGAAGCTAGGCAAAAGCCTGACAGGCATAAGCCTCAGGCTATGACTCTTAACTCGTTCTGTCTGGTAGCCAAGATGTCAGCATGCAAGCTCCCTAAAAGTCTGCCTGGCTAACAACCTCCTGGCTGGGTTGGCGCACAGATGGCCCACTGGACAACCGAGGGCCTGGGTGCAATCCAAAGCCTAGCGGGGCTTAGACCCCTGCTATGTTAGCCTTGGGCTATGCCTCTTAGCCAGCTTTGCCTGCTAGAACTCTCTTGTGTCCCATAGCCCAAATGGCAGTGTGCGCTAGTGTGCGCTAGTGTGCTGGGACAGACTGCCGGGCAAAGAACCTCGGGCCAGGTTGGCACACCAATGGCCCCCCAAATAGCCCAGGGCTTGGGTGCAGGCCAATGCCTGTCGGGCTTAGAACCCTGTGATGTTGGCCTCGGGCTAAGTCTGCATACCTCGGGGCTGTCAGTTCTCTCTGGAGAGCCAAGATGGTAGAGAGTCCCTTGTAACTGACTGGCGGGAGGCAGAGTTTTGATGTGGCTTCAGAGTGGTGAAAGGTACTGTAAAACTGCTGCCTCTTGTAGCCCAGCTGGTCAGCAATGGTCAGTGATAGAGGGCACAGGGCCTGCCAGGACCCTGTCACCTTGGTTACACTGCTGATGGCCCTTCCGCTGGACTAGCTGCTGCTGCCCTTTGTATGAGTTTCTTAGTCCATCTTTTATTGCTAATGACAGTACCAGAGTGGTAATCTATTTTTAAATGTGATTTCTTTTGGCACACTGTGATGCACTGTGGAGAGGCCCACTCATGGCAAGAGACAGGGAATGCATGAGAGCATTGAGGCTTTCCTCCTCTTATAAAAGCACCAAATAGTAAATCATGTGAATCATACCTTCAATGTTTTATTTAATTCTCATCATTATTCCCTGATTTACTTTACTGAAAAAAAATACTTTTTATGCAATATATTCTGATAATGGTTTACTTTTCTCTCAACTTTTGCTATATCTTCTTTCTGCCCACCCAACGCCATGGCCCCATGCCCTGTCTCTTTAAAAAAACAACAGCAAACAAAAATAAAAGCTCACAACGACAAAAACACCCTGACCCTGAACAAAAGCAGAGAAATGGAAATTATAATATATAGACAAAATTCCAATGAGACAAACAAACAAGCAAACAAGCAAACAAAACAAAAAACCCAAACAAAACAAAATGAAATGGAAAAAAATCTAACAAAATACTATTTTGTGTTGGCTAAAAATTCCTGGGCACGAGGCCTAATCTGACATGTGAGACTCTATTGCCAAGGAATATCAATTATGAATACCTTCATATTTAAGGGTGGGTAGGCATAACAACTTTCCCCTCTCAGTGCTGCGGACCTGGTCTGGTTTGAACCTGTGCAAGCCCTATGTATAATGCCAGGAAATCTTATATGATCTGAGGAACAATTATTCCCTTAATAAAATAACTAAGCTATATACCCCAGGATAAGTTCCTTTCATTCAATTGTTTGCAGTTCTTATTGCTAAGCCTGCCAACTTGTTTATGCTTTAAAATTATCTTCTTTTTCCTCCTTTTGAACTTTTCTTTGGATACCAGCTCAATTCCTGACTGTCTGGTCATTCTAAATCTTTCTAAAGTCATCTTACCCTTTGAAATATACCTACATAATTCAGCTGTGTACAGACTACTAAGATTGAGCCTGCCTGCTATCTTGTATGCTTATTCAAAAGCCATGAATTACCCCATTGTGTGTTTCATCTTCTTCTTTGGGTACCTTCCAAGATTTAAAGACTCCTTGTCCTGTATTGTTTTCTGTGATAAAATGATTGTTGAACATCATTCTCAGTTCATTTTTAAATTATTTTATCAGCAAGAATGAGAACACACAAGTCAGAATCTGGAAGAATCATGGATCTTAGCTCCTAGAGGACCAAACTCATTTCCCCATTTTCCTGATTTCCTACTCTCTCACCAAGACTATAATCTTTCCCTCACTTCAGACTAATAGATCTTAATGCAAGGAAATGGACAGGGAAATGGCATGTCTTTGTAGGAGAGCACAGTGCCCTGAAGAGTGGGTTGACCTCTTCTAGGCATATGTTTTCATATGATCACGGTATCTGTGGATCTAGAAGTTTGGCATCTCTGTTCAGACTTTAGGTGCTTGTGCACCAAAACAAGGATTTGGAGCATGTGGATGGTAGGAAGCAGAGTGAGAAACTTTTTTAAAGAAATAATTTAATACCAAGGAAAAAGGTGGGACAGAACAGAGAGAAGGCTTAGAAGCTCAATAAACTTGTTTGTACAAAATATAGGGCTTTTCATTTTTTCATGGTGTTTTTTGCTCATTTGCATTGTCAGTTTTCTCCCCCATATTAGGTTATATGTGGTTCTACATAAACTTCATGTGTAGAATGTCTTATTAACATTGAAAATCTTTCACCCAATGGTGTACATATTAGTAGTATAATAAGTCATAGGCCCCTTTTGAATATTTTGCAGTTCCTCTCTGCCTGACAAGCTATTCCTAGCCAGACTCTTTCAAGGGTTTTCAACATTCTTCTCTGCCAATAGCTTTTTCTAATATGATAATTTGTGGCATTTTAAGGTAAAGCACTATGAGTCTCACTGTCTCCCTTATTCTGCTGCATCAAGTGGCACCCTATGTTCTACCACTGAGCTGTTATGCAGAGGCACTTTGTTACCTCTAATTAGTCCCTATGCCTAAGGACTCTATACTGAAGACTTATTTTAATTACCAGCTGTCATTTTAATTCCTTTTCTCCTACTGATCACATGTCATTTAAATATGGTTTCTTTCAAGTATTTATCTTTGATGCATTTATTTTCTTTTGTTTACTTCTGAAATCCTGTTTTATAATGTATAGTTTTGTGGATAACACCAAATTTAGAGAGATTTAAAATATTTTCCTCAAATACTCTTTCAGCCTCACTGTTTCCTCTTCTGGTTGTATTAGAAAGTTCATTAGAGACAGCTTGCTCCTGAGGAACGAAGCTTAGATTCCAGTCCTGAGGCCTCTGGCAGGAGCCTTCAGATCTCTGCTTCCGGATCCAGAACAGCCTGGGCTGCAACACCACATCTCCAGGTCCTGAAAGAGGCAAGAGGGGCATCCGGGAGGCTGGCTTGGAGGAGCCAGTGTGCTCTGGTGAGTCCAGCAGGCCTCGGCGGGAGCCTTCAGGTGTCTGCTTCTGGATCTGAACAGTCTGGGCCACAGCACTTGGTCTCCAGGAAGTGCAGGAGGTCAGCTGTGTACCAGAGGTCACCTGGGTAGAGGCAGCTTGCACTGGCCAGTCCAGCATTGACAAGACCAACTAATACCAGTGAGAACTAGATGGCAAAAGGCAAAGGCAGGAACGTCACTAACAGAAATCAAGGCAATATGGCAGCATCTGAACCCAATTCTCCTTTAACAGCATGTCCTGGATACACCATCACACCAGTAAAACAAGATTTGGATTTAAAATCACTGGTCATGATGCTGGTACAGGAACACATGAAGGACATACTTAAAGAAATTCAGGAGAAAATGGATCAAAAGTTAGAAGCACTTACAAGGGAAACACAAAAATCATTGAAAGAAATTCAGGAAAATACAAAAGCCAATAAGGAGGAAACGCAAAATTCTCTTAAAGAAATACAGGAGAACTTTGGTCAACAGGCTGAGGTCATGAAAGAGGAAACACAAAAATCTCTTAAAGAATTACAAGAAAGCACAAACAAGCAAGTGAAGGAGCTAAGGAAAAGCATCCAGGATCTAATATCAGAAGTAGAAACAACTAAGAAAATTCAAAGGGAGACAACTTTGGAGATAGAAAAACTTGGGAATAAATCAGGGGACATAGATGCAAATATCAGCAACAGAATACAAGAGATAGAAGAAAGAATCTCAGATGCTGAAGATACCATAGAAACCATGGACTTAACAGTTAAAGAAAATGCAAAATGCAAAAAGCTTGTAACCCAAAATATCCAAGAAATCCAGGACACAATGAGAAGACCAAACCTAAGGATTATAGGCATAGATGAGAGTGAAGATTTACAACTTAAAGGGCCAGCAAATATCTTCAATAAAATTACGGAAGAAAACTTCCCTAACCTAAAGAGAGAGATACCCATGAATATATAAGAAGCCTACAAAACTCCAAACAGACTGGACCAGAACAAAAATACCTCCTGTCACATAATAATCAAAACACCAAATGTACTAAACAAAGAAAGAATATTAAAGGTAGTAAGAGAAAAAGGCCAAGTAACATATAAAGGAAGACCTATCAGAATCACAGCAGACTTTTCACCTGAGACTATGAAAGCTAGAAGATCCTGAGCAGATCTCATGCAGACTTTAAGAGAACACAAATGCCAGCCAAAACTACTATACCCAGCAGAACTCTCAATCAACATAGATGGAGAAACTAAGATATTCCATGACAAAACCAAGTTTACCCAATATCTATCCACAAATCCAGCCCTACAAAGGATAATAGGAGGAAAACACTAAGGAGGGAAACTTCACCCTGTAAAATGCAAGATAGTAAACTCCTCCATTCAAACCCAAAAGAAGTTAACCAATCAAATTTAAAAAATAACATCAAAAATGACAGGAAGTAACAATCAGTACTACTTAATATCTCTTAACATCAATGGACTCAATGCCCCAATAAAAAGACATAGACTATCCGACTGGATATGTAAACAGAACATTACATTTTGCTGCATACAGGAAACACATCTTAGGGTCAAAGACAAACACTACCTTAGAGTAAAAGGCTGGAAGACAATTTTACAAGCAAATGGTCTCAGGAAACAAGCTGGAGTAGCCATTTTAATATCAGATAAAATTGACTTTCAACCCAAAGTCATCAAAAGAGACTCTGAGGGACACTTCTTGCTGGTCAAAGGAAATATACAACAAGAAGAACTCTCAATCCTGAACATCTATGCTCCAAATTCAAGGGCACCCTCTTTTGTAAAAGAAACTTTATTAAAGCTCAAAGCACACATTACAACTAACACAATAATTGTGGGTGACTTCAACACTGCACTTCCCTCAATGGACCGATCAGGAAAACAGAAACTGAACAGGGACACATTGAAACTAATTGAAGCTTTGGACGTATTAGATTTAACACACACACACACACACACACACACACACACACACACATACACACACACACACACACATATATATATATATATAACATTCTATCCTAAAGCGAAAGAATGTACCTTTTTCTCAGCACCTCATGGTACCTTCTCCAAAATCAACCATATAATTGGTCACAAGACAGACCTCAACAAATATAGGAAGATCGAACTAATCCCATGCCTCCTATCAGATCACTATGGAGTAAAAGTGGTCTTCAATAGCAACAAAAACAAAAGAAAACCCACATACACGTGGAAAGTGAACAATATTCTACTTAATGATAATGTCAAGGCAAATGGTTTGATCTGGAAAATATCATCCTAAATGAGGTAACCCAATCACAAAAGAATACACATGGAATGCAATCTATGATAAGTTGATATTAATTAGCCCAGAAGCCCTGAATACCCAAGGCACAAATTGCATAACAAATGACTCCCATGAAGAAGTATGGAAAAGGTCCTGATCCTGGAAAGGATTGATCTAGTGATGGAGGGGAATATAAGGACAGAGAAAAAAAGGAGGGAGGTGATTGGAGAATGGATGGAGAGAAGAATTTTTATGGGACACATGGGGTAGGGGGATCCGGGAAAGGGGAAAATCATTTGGAATGTAAACAAAGAATATATAAAATAAAAATATTTAAAAAAAGAAAGTTCATTAGACATATATTTAAAGGACAGTAGGGATGGTCCCCTCCTTAATAAAAATCAGCTTGCAAAACCAAGGAACTGGAAACTGATAGGACTCAAAATCATGATCTTAGTCCCAACTTTGGTGCTCCATCTCCCTTATCTTTATCACATTAAGGCATGGACTCTACTTCCTTTGCTTGAAACCACTGAATTCTCCCTACTTTGTGCTTTCACCTTTGTTTCATATATAAATTTCCATATCTAGTTGTGGGATTTATCTTACTTTTCTATGTTCCAAACTAATTCTATGCCTTAGACCAACCATTTGTCCTCTGTTTTAGTCTCCTAAGTCCATGCTAAACTAATTCAGATAGTTTTTTCCAAAATATGAATTTCTACACTCTTATAATATTTTCTGTGGGTTCTATGTGATAATGTAAGTATTTTTTTCTATATCAGATTTAAGAGATACTAACAAATTTAAAGTGATGGGCTCTTGTGTTGTTGTTGTTGTTATGATTTAAATATGTATTTTATTTTAGTGTGTGTGTGTGTGTGTGTGTGTGAAGCTGGTAATGAAAGCCAAAAGAGAGATTTTGATTCTCTAGAACCATAGTTATAGGTAGTTTTGATCAGCCCATCATGGGTGCTAGAAAACAAAATTGGATTTTTTAGTAGAACAGTTAGCACTTTTAATTATTGAGTTTTTTTTTTCTGTCACAACCTCTGCTTTTGTAGCATTACCTTGCCTAATGTGTTAAGTGGGTCCTCATTCTGATTCTCATACCGTCATGAGTTTCTGACATGTTGTGATAATAATGATTAGTTGTGCATATGTTTACATGTCCTGAAACTCTTTTCAGATTCTTAAAGAAGAAATATTTAGTCTCCACTGACAAAGATAATTCTGGAATTAAAAGAACTCTACTATACAAATTCTTGAGAAACATATAAACTCTGGCCCCTATAAGCCAGGAAATGTGGTTTCTAATGATTGGAGTACTCCAGAATTGGATAAAGCATAGCATTTTAATTTTCAGTAAGTTTGTGGAATTTGGTCATGATGAAACAAATTAACTCAGATAAAGTAGAGCTGCTATTCCTGATCCTCAGGAAACTTGATCTCTGCTAGTCTCAATTTAATTCTGGAGTAGGATGGAACATAATACTACTGATTTCTCAACTCCTGAACAAACTGATTTAGCTCTCAGATCCTATGTATCCTACATATTTTGGATGAATTTAATTTAACATAAAGCAAAACCAAAACCAATCAACCAACCAAACAACCAACAAACCAACCAAACAAACAAAAACAGACAACTCAGCCTTATACAAATAAGGCCAGGCAATACAAGTCAAATGTTATAGAAAATGACCAAATTGACTATTATTGACCATGAACCTAATTGTAACCCTATTGTCTTTTTGGATTCTCTCAAGGATGTCATGCAAAAGTATATTCTAGGTCATTGTTCACTCCTCTTTTGAAGGCAAACTCATTCTCCTAATCAAACTCCTTTCTCATTCCACTCCTGACAACAGGAAGAAATATAGACTCACACTGATGAACTAATATGTATAATACAGTCTGTTTTCAAAAACCAAACCATAGATGAGGATATAAATACTATCTGTAGGCAGACAGTTCATTTGAAGAAAAAGTGCATGAATATTAGGCAGGCCTTTTCTTCAGAGCTTTATTGCTCCAGTGTGGACGTGTACTACACTAGAAAGCTCACTGCTCACAAGGATTGGAGGAACCCTGAATGAGAGCCCCAAATGTTGTCCCTGGAATGGGTAAGCACTTAGCTCAACTTGGAAACTAGCACTGCATTTATTATGGCATGGATGCTCAGGTTAATCTTAAAGTTTCAGGTAGGACCATACGTTTTCTTCTTCATAGGAGAACCTCTTATTTTATTTTTATCTTGTATTCCAGACAATTGGTGTCTGATTCTTGTCAGGTAGTGAGCATCAATGAGACTCTATGACCAAATGTTTCATTTTAATCTTTAATCCTAAGTTTGGACTAATGGCATTCCATGTACAAGTATCACAGCTAATATTATATATTTTTAATTTATTTTTAAAATTTTTAGCTTTAATGCTTTTTCTTTTTTTATTCAATATATTTTTTATTTACATTTCAAATTATTTCCCCTTTTCTGGCCCCCCACTCCCCAAAAGTCCTATAAGCCCCATTCCCTCCCCCTGTTCTCCCATCCAACCCTTCCCACTTCCCTGATCTGATATTGCCCTAAACTGCTACACTGAGACTTTCTAGAACCAGGCCACTCCTCCGTTCTTCTTGTACATCATTTGATGTGTGGATTAGGTTTTGGGTATTCCAATTTTCTAGGCTAATATCCACTTATCAGTGAGTGTATACCATGATTAATCTTTTGAGACTGGGTTACCTCACTTAGTATGATGTTCTCTAGCTCCATCCATTTGTCTTAAGAATTTTATGAATTCATTGTTTCTAATGGCTGAATAGTACTTCATTGTGTATATATACCACATTTTATTTTTGTATCCATTCCTCCTTTGAGGGATACCTGGGTTCTTTCCATCTTCTGGCTATTATAAATAGACCTGCTATCAACATAGTGGAGCATGTATACTGCTAGGGAATCCTCTGGGTATATGCCCAGGAGTGGTATAGCATGATCCTCCGGAAGTGACATGCCCAGTTTTCTGAGGAACAGCCAGACTGATTTCCAGAGTGGTTGTACCAATTTGCAACCCCACCAGCAGTGGAGGAGTGTTCCTCTTTCTCCACATCCTTGCCAACACCTGCTGTCTTCTGAATTTTTAATCTTAGCCATTGTGACTGGTGTAAGGTGAAATCTCAGCATTGTTTTGATATGCAATTCCCTAATGACTAATGTAGTTGAGCATTTTTACGATGCTTCTCAGCCATTCACACTTCTTCGGGTGAAAATACTTTGTTTAGCTCTGTACCCCATTTTAATAGGGTTATTTGGCTTTCTGGGGTCTACCTTCTTGAGTTCTTTGTATATACTGGATATTAGCTCTCTATCTGATGTAGGGTTGGTGAAGATCTTTTCCCAATTTGTTGGTTGCTGATATGTCCTTTTGATGGTGTCCTTTGCCTTACAGAAACTTTGTAGTTTTATGAGGTCCCATTTGTCAATTCTTGATCTTAGAGAACACTATTGGTGTTCTGTCCAGGAACTTCCCCCCTGTACCGATGTCCTCAAGGGTCTTCCCCAGTTTCTTTTCTATTAGTTTCAGTGTGTATGGCTTTATGTGGAGGTCCTTGATCCACTTGGAGGTGAGCTTGGTACAAGGAGAAAATGATGGATCAATTCGCATTCTTCTGCATGCTGACGTCCAGTTGAACCAGCACCATTTGTTGAAAAGGCTATCTTTTTTCCATTGGTTGTTTTCAGCCCCTTTGTCGAGGATCAAGTGGCCATAGGTGTGTGGGTTCATTTCTGGATCTTCAATCCTGTTCCATTGATCCGCCTGCCTGTCACTGTACCAATACCATGCAGTTTTTATCACTATTGCTCAGTAGTATTGCTTAAGAACAGGGATACTGATTCCCGCAGAATTTCTTTTGTTCTTGAGAATAGTTTTAGCTATCCTGGGTTTTTTGTTATTCCAGATGAATTTGAGAATTGCTCTATCTAACTCTATGAAGAACTGAGTTGGGATTTTAATGGGGAATTGCGCAGAATCTGTAGATTGCCATTGTAAAATGGCCAGATGGCCATTTTAACTATATTAATCCTGCCAATCCATGAACATGGAAGATTTTTCCATTTTCTGAGGTCTTCTTCAATTTCCTTCTTCAGAGACCTGAAGTTCTTGTCATACAGATCTTTTACTTGTTTGGTCAGAGTCAAACCAAGGTACTTTATACTGTTTGTGGCTACTGTGAAGGGTGTCATTTCCCTAATTTCTTTCTCAGCCTGCTTGTCCTTTGAGTATAGGAAGGAAAGCTACTGATTTGCTTGAGTTGATTTTATGTCCTGCCACTTTGCTGAAGTTGTTGATCAGCTGTAGGAGGTCTCTAGTGGAGTTTTTTTTTTTTTTGAGGGGGGGGGGTCACTTAGGTAGACTATCATATCACCTGCAATTAGTGATAGTTTGACTTCTTCCTTTCCAATTTCTATCCCTTTGACCTCCTTATGTTGTCTAATTCCCCGAGCTAGTACCTCAAGTACAATATTGAAAAGAAAACAAAAGAGGGGCCAGCCTTGTCTAGTCCCTTATTTTAGTGGGATTGCTTCAAGTTTCTCTCCATTTAATTTGATGTTAGCTACTGTTTTGCTGTATATTGCTTTTACTATGTTTAGGTATGGGCCTTGAATTCCTGTTCTTTCCAAGACTTTAAGCATGAAAGGATCCTGAATTTTATCAAATGCTTTTGCAGTATCCAATGAAATGACCATGTGTTTTTTTTTTCTTTGAGTTTGTTTTTTGTAGTGGATTGCATTGATGGATTTCCGTATATTGAACCATCCCTGCATTCCTGGGATAAAGCCTACTTGATCATGGAGGATGATCATTTTATGTGTTCTTGGGTTCGGTAAATCAGCTGCCACTTGCAGACTGGCTGGCCAGCTATGATCAGTGGTAGCAGGCACAGGGCCTGCAAGGACCCTGTCACCTTGGTTCCACTGCTGATGGCCCTTCAGCTGGACAAGCTGGTACTGCCACCACTGGCAGCTGCTGCCTCTTGTAATATTATTTTCGACTATTGTGGAGGATGTCATTTCCCTAAGTTCTGTCTCAGTGTGTTTATCCTTTGAGTAGAGGAAGGCTATTGATTTATTTGCGTTAGTTTTATATTCAGTCATTTTGTTAAAGTTGTTCACCAGCTTTAGGGAATTTTTGTGGTCACATAAGTATATGATCATATCATCTGCAAATAGTGATATTATGATTTCATCCTTTCAAATTTGTAGCCATTTGACCTCCTTTTCTTGTCTAATTGCTCAGGCTAGGACTTCGAGTACTATTTTGAACATGTAGGCAGGGAGTGGGCCTTATCTAGTCCTCGATTTTATTGAGATTGCTTTAAGTTTCTCTCTATTTAATTTGATATTAGCTACTAGTTTGCTGCATATTTCTTTTACTCTGTTTAGGTATGTGCCTTGGAATCCTGACCTTTCCAAGACATTTTACATGAAGGGATCTGGAATTTTGTCAAATGCTTTTTCAACATCTAATGAAATGATCATGTGCTTGTTTTCTTTGAGTTTGTATATATAGTGAATTTCAGTGATGGATTTCCATATATATTGAAGCATCTCTGCATCCTTGGGATAAAGCCTACTTTATTGTCCTGAATGAGCATATTGGTGTGATCTTGGATTCAGTTTGCTTGAATTTTATTGAATATTTTTGCAACAATATTCGTAAAGGAAATTGGTCAGAAGTTCTCTTTCTTTGGTCCTTGTGTGATTTAAGTATAAGTGTAATTGTAGCTTCATAGAATGAATTGGGTAGTGTCCCTTCTGTTTATATTTTGTGGAATAGTTTGAAGAGGATTGGTATTTGGTCATCTATAAAGATCTGACAGAATTCTCTACTAAATCCATTTGGTCCTGAGCTTTTTTTGGTTGGGAGACTACTAATGGCTACTTCTATTTCTTTAGAGGTTATAAGTTTAGATAGTTTATGTGATCCTGTTTTAATTTTGTCACCAGGTATATGTCTAGAAAATTGTCCATTTCATCTAGATTTTACAATTTTGTTGTGTATAAGCTTTTGTAGTAGGATCTGTTGATTTTTTTTTTAAATTTCTACACTTTCTTTTGTTATGTCTCAATTTTCATTTATGATTTTATTAATTTAGATCCTGTCTCTGTTCCCTCTGCTTACTTTGGCTAAGGGTTTATCTATCTTGTTGATTTTCTCAAAAAAAAAAAAAAAAAAAAAAAAAAACAGATGTTGCCATATTGCCTTGATTTCTGTTAGTGACGTTCCTGCGTTTGCCTTTTGCCATCTAGCTCTCACTGGTGTTACTTGGTCTTGTCAGTGCTGGACTCACCAGTGCAAGCTGCCCCTTCCCCGTTGGCCTCTGGTGCACAGCTTACACCCTGCACTGCCTGTAGACAGGGTGCTGCTGTCCAGGCTGTTCAGATCCCAAAGCAGGCACCTGAAGGCTCCCGCTGGGGCCCGCAGGATTTATTGGAGCACACTTCTCCCAGCTGGCCGCCCGGAAGCCCCCGCTAGCCTCTTGAGGGACCTGGAGATGTGGTGCAGCCGCCCAGGCTGATCTGAAGCGGATAGAGTTGAGCTGAGGGCTTCTGCCTGAGGCCTTGCCCCAGATTGTGTCTGTGGACCAGATGGAACACGTGTGCACCCCCAGGGAGCGCCGAAGGTGTATGCTGCTGTGACCTCCCCTGTGTTCCGCTCACTCCGCTGGGCAGCTGATTTCCCCAACCATGCTGGAGCACACTAGGTTAGCCTTGTCGCCCAGGCCCTGAGTCCAGGTAAAAGCCTGGGAGGCCAAGGTCCGAGCAAAGTTCCCCTAGGGCTATGACTGTTAATTGGGTCCGCCAGGTGACCCGGATGGCCCACGTGCGCATCCGCGCTCCCCGAAAGCACCGGGAGAGTCTGTTGTGAGGTCAGCATGCAGAAGAATGTGAATTGATCCATCCTTGTCTCCTTGTACTAAGCTCAAATCCAAATGGATCAAGGACCTCCACATAAAACCAGACACTCTGAAGCTAATAGAAAAGAAACTGGGGAAGACCCTTGAGGACATCGGTACAGGGAGAAAGTTTCTGAACAGAACACCAATAGCGTATGCTCTAAGAGCAAGAATTGACAAATGGGACCTCATAAGGTTACAGAGTTTCTGTAAGGCAAAGGACACCATCAAGAGGACAGATCGGCAACCAACAAATTGGGAAAAGATCTTCACCAATCCTACATCAGATAGAGGGCTAATATCCAATATATATAAAGAACTCAAGAAGTTAGACTCCAGAAAACCGAACAACCCTATTAAAAAATGGGGTACAGAGTTAAACAAAGAATTCTCACCTGAAGAACTTCGGATGGCAGAGAAGCATCTTAAAAAATGCTCAACTTCATTAGTCATTAGGGAAATGCAAATCAAAACAACCCTAAGATTTCATCTTACACCAGTCAGAATGGCTAAGATTAAAAATTCAGGAGACAGCAGGTGTTGGAGAGGGTGCGGAGAAAGAGGAACACTCCTCCACTGCTGGTGGGGTTGCAAATTGGTACAACCACTCTGGAAAGCAGTCTAGCGGTTCCTCCGAAAACTGGGCACCTCACTTCCAGAAGATCCTGCTATACCACTCCTGGGCATATACCCAGAGGATTCCCCACCATGTAATAAGGATACATGCTCTACTATGTTCATAGCAGCCCTATTTATAATTGACAGATGCTGGAAAGAACCCAGATATCCCTCAACAGAAGATTGGATGCAAAAAATGTGGTATATCTACACAATGGAGTACTATTCAGCCATTAGAAACAATGAATTCATGAAATTCTTAGGCAAATGGATGGAGCTAGAGAACATCATACTAAGTGAGGTAACCCAGACTCAAAAGGTGAATCATGGTATGCACTCACTAATAAGTGGTTATTAACCTAGAAAACTGGAATACCCAAAACATAATCCACACATCAAATGAGATACAAGAAGAAAGCAGGAGTGGTCCCTGGTTCTGGAAAGACTCAGTGAAACAGTATTTGGCAAAACCAGAACGGGGAACTGGGAAGGGGTGGGAGGGAGGACAGGGGAAGAGAAGGGGGCTTTCGGGACTTTCGGGGAGTGGGGGGGGGGGCTAGAAAAGGGGAAATCATTTGAAATGTAAATAAATTATATCGAATAAAAAAATAAACAATAAATAAATAAAAAAAACAAGAAACATCAAACAACAAACAAAAAACAAACAAAAAACAATTCCTGGTTTTGTTGATTCTTTGTACAGTTCTTTTTGTTCTTATTTGGCTGATTTCAGTCCTGAATTTCATTATTTCCTGCAGTCTACTCCACTTGGCCGGGTTTGGTTGTCTATGTTCCAGAAATTTCAGGTGTGCTTTCAAGCTGCTATTGTAAACTCTCTCCAGTTTCTTTTTAGAAGCGCTTAGAGCTATGAGTTTTCCTCTTACCACTGGTTTCATTGTGTTCCATAAGTTTTAGTATTATGTGTCTTCATTTTCTTTAAATTCTAAAAATGTTCTTAATTTCTCTCTCTATTTCTTCCTTGACCAAGGTATCATTGAGTATACCGTTGTTTGGCTTTCATGTGCATGTTTCAGTTGTTTTTGTTTCCTTGTTTGTTTCTTGTTTGTTGGCATTTATGAACAGGTTTAGTCTGTGGTGATCTGATAGGGTGTATGGGATTATTTCATTTTTTGGTATCTGTTGAAGCCTGATTTGTGACCATTTATGTGGTCAGTTTTGGAAAAGGTACCATGAGGTGATGAGAAGAAGGTATATTCTTTTTCTTTGGAGAAAATGTTCTATAAATATCTGTTAGATTCTTCTGGTTCATAACTTCTGCTATTCTTACCTTCTCTATTTAGTTTCTGTTTCCATGATATGTCTATTAATGTGGGTGGGGTGTTGAAGTCTCCCACTATTATTTTATCAGATATGATGTGTGCTTTGAGCTTTAGTAAAGTTTCTTATATAAATGTTGGTGCCCTTGCATTTGGAGCATAGGTATTCAGAATTGAGATGTCATCTTGGTAGATTTTTCCTTTGACCAGTATGAAGTATCTCTCCTTATCTTTTTTGACAACTTTTGGTTGAAAGTCATTTTTATTCAATATTAGAATTGCTGCTCAAGCTTTTTTCTTGGGATCATTCACTTGGAAAATTGTTTTCCAACCTTTTACTCTGTGGTATTATCTGTCTGTCTTTGTCACTAAGTTGTGTTTCTTGTATGCAGAAAAGTGCTGGGTGTTGTTTATGTATCTAGTCTGTTAGCCTCTGTCTTTTTATTGGGGAATTGAGTCCATTGATGTTAAGAGATACTAAAGAATAGTGTTACCTTCTGTTATTTTTGTTGTTAGATGTGGAATTATGTTTGTGTGGCTGTCTTCTTTTGGGTTTGTTGAAAGATTTCCTTCTTGCTTTTTCTAGGGCATAGTTTTCAGCATTGTGTTGGTGTTTTCCATCTAATATCCAGTGTAGAATTGGATTTCTGGAAAGATACTGTGTAAATTTTGTTTTCTTAAGGAATATCTTGTTTTCATCCTCTATGACAATTGAGAGTTTTTCTTGTTTGTGTGATCCTGTTTTAACTTTGTCACCTGGTATATGTCTAGAAAATTGTCCATTTCATCCAGATTTTCCAATGTTGTTAAGTATAAACTTTTGTTGTAGGATGTTGATTTTTTGATTTTCTACACTTTCTGTTGTTAATTCTCCCTTTTCATTTATGATTTTATTGATTTAGATACTGTCTCTGTCCCTTCTGGTTAGCTTAGCTAAGGGTTTATCTATCTTGTATGAGTATAGTAGCCTGGGCTGCCCATTTTTGTTCTCTTAGTGTCTGTAAGACATCTGCCCAGCATGTTCTAGCTTTCATAGTTTCTGGTGAAAAGTCTGCTGTAATTCTGATAGGTCTGCCTTTCTATATTACTTGACCTTTTTCCATTACTGCTTTTAATATTCTTTATTTAGTGAATTTGATGTTTTGATTATTATGTGATGGTAGAAATTTCTCTTCTGGTCCAGTCTATTTGGAGTCTGTAGGCTTCTTGTATGTTATTGGAGATCTCTTTCTTTTTTGATTGAATATATTCATTACATGTCAAATGTTATACAATTTTCCTGTCCCCCCAACACATCTTCTTATGCCCTGCCTCCAAGAATTTGCTCATATACCCAACCTACTCCCACCTCCCTCACCCTTGATTTCCCCACACTGGCACATTTATAGAGCCTTCACAGGACCAAGGACATCTCCTCCCACTGATGCCCAATAAGGCATTCCTCTGTCACACTTTTGTCTGGAACCATGTGTACCCCTTGGTTAATGGCTCAGTTCCTGGGAGCCCTGGGGCATCTAGTTGGCCTACATTGACTTTTTTCCATGAGACTTCAAAATCCTTCAGCTCCTCACACCACTGTCCTAATCCTCCATTGGGGACCCTGTGCTCAGTCCAATTGTTGGCTGCTAGCATTTGCCTCTGTATCTGTAAGACTCTAGCAGGGCCCCTCCAGAGACAACCATAGCAGGCTCCTGTTTCTACACATTTATTGTCATACATAATAGTGTCAAGGTTTGGTGACTGTATATAGTATGAATCCCCAGGTAGGACAGTCTCTTGGGTGGCCTTTGCTTCAGTCTCTTCTTTATACTTGGTCTACATAATTGCTCCTGTGAGTATTTTGTTCCTTTCTCAGAGGAACCAAAGCACATCCACATTGGTCTTCCATCTTCTTTAGCCTTGTGTGGTCTATGAATTGTATCTTGGGTCTTCTGAGCTTTTGAGCTAATATCCACTTACCAGTGAGTGCATACCATTTGTGTTCTTTTGTGACTGAGTTACCTCACTCAGGATGACACATTCTAGTTCCATCCATTTGCCTAAGAATTTCCTGAATTTATTGTTTTTAATAGCTGAATAGTAGTCCATTCTGTATATATACTACAATTTCTGTATCCATTACTCTGTTGAAGGACAACTGATTTTTTTTCCAGCTTCTGGCTATTATAAATAAGCCTGCTATGAATGTAGTGGACCATGTGTCCTTATTACATGTTGGAGCATCTTTTGTGTATATGCCCAGAAGTGGTATAGCTGGGTTCTCAGGTAGTACTCTGTCTAATTGTCTAAGGAAATGCCAAACTGATTTGCAGAATGATTTTACCAGCTCACAATCTAACCAGCGATAGAGTAGTGTTCCTCTTTCTCCACATCCTCTCCAGCATCTTCTGTCCCCTGAGATTTTCACCTCAGCCATTCTGACTGGTGTGAGGTGGAATCTCAGTGTTGTTTTCATTTGCATTTCCCTGATAACTAGGGATTCTGAACATTTCTTTAGGTTCTTCAGAACCTTTCATGTTTCTTCAGTTGAGAATTCCCTGTTTAGCTCTGTATTTATTTATTTTTTTTAGCCAAAAATAAATATAGAACCTTATTTGAGGTGGGGGATAGTATAGACATAGGTTGAACATTTTGGTACAGCTCTGACACTGTTTTAAGCCTTATATTTTTGCACCTAAAAGAACTATAAAATTAGGAAAGGACAACAGAAAGTAAATAATTCACTGAAAGTGGCCTTCATCAATATATATGAAGATTTTAACATGATCAAAACTAGGCCCTGAAAAGTTGCTAGGTTTATACTTTACCTAATCTCAAGTAACGATTCACATGCCTCTACAGTTTAGATTTCTTTTTCTCTTGGTACTACAGAGCCACACTTAAACGATCAGATGTGGTTCATGGCACCCCATTACTTTTTTTTAAAATTCAATATATTCTTTATTTACATTTCAAATGATTTCTCCTTTCCTGGATCTCCCCTTCTCAAAAGTCCCATAAGCCCTCTTCCCTCCCCATGTTCCCTAATCAACCCTTTCCCACTTTCCTATTTTGGTATTCCCCTACACTGCTGCATTGTGCTTTTCCAGGAACAGGGGCTTCTCCTTTGTTCTTCTTAGTCATCATTTGATAATGTGGAATGTTTCTTGGGTATTCCGAGCTTCTGAGTTAATATATGCTTATCAGTGAGTGCAAACAATGTGTGTTCTTTTGTGATTGGGTCACCTCAATCAGGAAGACATTTGTCAGTTCCACCCACTTGCATAAGAATTTCAGGAATTCATTGTTTTTTATAGCTAAGTATTATTCCATAGTGTAAACAAACCACATTTTCTGGATCCATTCCTCCTTTGAGGGACATCTGGGTTCTTTCCAGCTTCTGGCTATTATAAATAGGACTGCTATGAACATAGTGGAGCATGTGTCCTTATTACATGCTGGGGAATCCTCTGGGTATATGTACACGAGTAGTATAGCAGGGTTCTCTCGTAGTGTCCTTCATGCCAGTTTCCCGAGGAATCTCCAGGCTGATTTCCAGAGTTGTACCTTCCAACACCACCAGCAGTGGAAGGAGTGTTCCTCTTTCTCCACATCATCACCACCTCCTGTTTTCTCCTGAGTTTTTGAACTGAGCCATTCTGATTGGTATGAAGTAAAATCTCAGGGTTGTTTTTATTTACATTTCTCTGATGACTAAGAATGTTGAATATTTCTTTAGGTGCTTCTTAGCCATTCAATATTCCTCAGGTGAAAATTCTTCGTTTATCTTTGTACCCCACTTTTTTTTTTTAAAGATGTATTTATTTATTATATGTGAGTACACTGTAGCTATCTTCAGACACTCCAGAAGAGGGAGTCAGATCTCATTACGGAAGGTTGTGAGCCACCATGTGGTTGCTGGGATTTGAACTCAGGACCTTCAGAAGAACAGTCAGTGCTCTTAACCACTGAGCCATCTCTCCAGGCCCTCTACCCCACTTTTAATGATGTTATTTGGCTCTCTGGAGTCCACCTTCTTGAGTTCTTTGTATATCTTGGATATTAGCCCTCTGTCAGATGGAGGGTTGGTAAAGATCTTTTCCCAATTGCTGGTTGCCATTTTGTCCTTTCAACAGTGTCCTTTGCCTTACAGAAACTTTGTAATTTTATGAGGTCCCATTTGTCAATTCTTGATCTTAAAGCATAAGCTATTGGTGTTCTGCTCAGGAAATTTTCCCATGTGCCCACCTGCTCAAGGTTCTTCCCCAGTTTCTTTCCTATTAGTTTCAGTGTGTCTGGTTTTATGTGGAGGTCCATGATACACTTGGACTTGAGCTTAGTACAGGGAAATAAGAATGGATTGATTTGCATTCTTTTGAATGCTGACCTCCAGTTGAACTAGCACCATTTGTTGAAAAGGCTACATTTTTCCATTGCATCATTGTAGCTCCTTTATCAGAGATCAAGTGACCATAGGCTTGTGGGTTCATTTCTGGGACTTCAATTCTATTCCATTGATGTACCTGCCAATACATGCAATTTTTAACACTATTGCTCTGTAGTAAGGCTTGAGTTTAGGGATACTGATTCACCTAGAAGTCCTTTTACTGTTGAGAAGAGTTTTACCTATCCTGGGTTTTTTGTTATTCCAGATTAATTTGAGAATTGCTCTTTCTAACTCTATGAAGAACTGAATTGGGGTTTTGGTGGGGATTGCATTGAATCTGTATTGACTCTTTTGGCAATATGGCCATTTTTAATATATTAATCATGCCAATCCAAAAGCATGGAATATTTTTCAACTTCTGAGGTCTTCTTTGGTTTCTTTCTTCAAAGACTTGAAGTTCCTGTGATACAGATCTTTTACTTGCTTAGGCAGAGTCACACCAAGATACTTTATATTATTTTTGGCTATTGTGAAGGGTGTCATATCTCAGCCTGTTTATCCTTTGAGTATAGGACAGCTACTGATATTCTTGAGTTAATTTTATATCCAGTCACTTTGCTGAAGTAGTTTATCAGCTGTAGGAGTTCTCTGGTGGAGTTTTTGTGTCACTTAACTATACTATCATATCATGTGCAAATAGTGATAATTTAGCTTCTTCCTTTCCAATTTGTATCCCTTTGACCTACCTCCTTTTGTTGTTTAATTGATCTAGCTAGAGCTTCAAGTACTGTATTGAATATATCTGGAGAAACAGGGCAGCCTTGTCTGGTTCCTGATTTTAGTGGGATTGCTTCAAGTTTCTCATCATTTTGTTTGATGTTGGCTACTGGTTTGGTGTATACTCCGTTTACTATGTTTAGATATATGCCTTGGATTCCAGATCTTTCCAAGACTTTCATCATGAAAGGATGCTGAATTTTGTCAAATGCTTTTTCAGCATCTAATGAAATGACCATGTTGTATTTTTTCTTTGAGTTTGTTTATAAGTGGATTACATTGACAGATTTCCGTATATTGAACCATCGCTGCATCCCTGTGACGAAGTTTACTTGATCATGGTGAATGATCGTTTTGATGTGTTCATGGATTCAGTTCGCAAGAATTTTATTGAGTATTTTTGCATCGATATTCATAAGGGAAATTGGTCCGAAGTTCTCTTTCTTTGTTGGATCTTTTTGTGGATTTGGTATTAGTGAAATTGTGGCTTCATAGAACAAGTTGGGTAGTTTTCTTTCTGTTTCTCTTTTGTGGAAGTTTGAAGAGTATTGGTGTTGCTTCTTCTTTGAAGGTCTGATAGAATTTTGCACTGAAACGATCTGGTCCTGTGCTTTTTTTTTTTTTTTTTTTTTTTTTTTTTTTTTTTTTTTTTTTTTTAGGGGCTATGGGACGGTTTAGATGGTCTAGTTGATCCTGATTTAACTTTGGTATATGGTATCTGTCTAGGAATTTTATCATTTCATCCAGATTTTCCAGATGTGTTGAGTATACCCTTTTGTAGTAGGATCTGATAATTTTTTGAATCACCCCAGTTTCTGTTGTTATATCTCTCTTTTCATTTCTGATTTCATTAATTTGGATTCTGTCTATGTGCCCTCTGGTTAGTCTGGCTAAAGGTTTATCTATCTTGCTGATTTTTTCATAGAAATAGCTCATGTTTTATTGATTCTTTGTATACTTCTTTTTGTTTCAACTTGGTTGATTTCAGCCCCAAGTTTCATGATTTCCTGACTTCTACTCCTCTTCAGTCTATTAGCTTCTTTCTGTTCTATAACTTTCAGGTGTGCTGTTAAGTTGCTAGTGTGTGCTCTCTCTGGTTTATTTTGGGAGGCACTCAGAGCTATGAGTTTTCCTTTAGCACTGGTTTCCTTGTGTTCCATAAATTTGGTATGTTGTACTTTCATTTTCATTAAATTCTAAAATTGTTTTGATTTCTTTCCTTACTTTTTCATTTACCAAGGCATCATTGAGTAGAACATTGTTCAGCTTCCATGTGTATGTGGGCTTTCTGTTGTTTTTGTTGCTGTTGAAAACCATCCTTGCTATATAGTGTTCTAATAGGAGGCATGGAATTAGTTTGATTTTCTTATATCTGTTGAGGTCTGTTTTGTGACAGATTATATGGTCAATTTTGGAAAAGGTATCATGAGGTCCTGAGAAGAGGGTATATTCTTTTGATTTAGGATGAAATGTTCTATAGATATCTATTTAAACTATTTGGCCCAAAACTTCTGCTAGTTTCACTGTGTCTCTGTTTAGTTTGTGTTTCCCTGTGTTTCACTGTGTCCATTGAGGAGAGTAGGGTGTTGAAGTCACACACAATTATTGTGTGGGGTACAATGTGTGCTTTAAACTTTAGTAAAGTTTCCTTTATGAATGAGTGTGCCTTCTATTTGGAGCATAGGAGAATAGATGTTTAGAATTAAGAGTTCTTCCTGGTAGATTTTACCTTTGATGATTTTAAAGTGTCCTTCTTTGATGACTTTTGGTTGAAAGTCTATATTTTTGAATATTAGAATGGCTACTTCGGGTTGTTTTCTGGGACCATTTGCTTGAAAAACTGTTTTCCAGCCTTTTACTGTGAGGTAGTGTTTGTCTTTGACACTGAGATATGTTTCCTGTATGCTGCAAAATGTCAAAATGTTGGGTCTTGTTTATGAATCCAGTCTGCTAGTCTATGTCTTTTTATTGGGGAATTGAGTCCATTGATGTTAAGAGATATTAAGGAATAGTGGTTGTTGCTTCCTGCTATTTTTGATGCAGCTTTTTATGTTTGTGTGGTTTTCTTCTTTTGGGATTATTGAAAGAAGATTAATTTCATGCTTGTTCTAGTGTGTAGTTTTCCTCCTTTTGTTGCTGTTTTTCATTCATTATCTTTTGAAGGGCTGGATTTGTGGAAATATACTGTGTAAATTTGTTTTTTTTTTTTTTTTTTTTTTTTTTTTTTTTATGAAATTCCTTGATTTCTCCATCCATGGTAATTGAGAGATTTGCTGCATATAGCAGTCTGGGTTGGCATTTGTATTCCCTTAGGCCTGTATGACATCTGCCCAGGCTCTTCTAGCTTTCATATTCTCTGGTGAGAAGTCTGCTGTAATTCTGATAGGTCTACTTTTATATGTTACTGGACCATTTTTGCGTACTGCTTTTAATAGTCTTTCTTTGTTTAGTACATTTGGTATTTTAATTATTATGTGAACAATTTTTTTATGGTCAAATCTATTTGGAGTTCTGTAGGCTTCCTGTATGTCCAAGGACATCTCTTTCTTTAGGTTAGGGCATTTTCTTCTCTAATTTTGTTGAAGGCATTTACTGGCCCTTTAAGTCAGAAATCTTCACTCTCATCTATTCATATAATCCTTAGGTTTGGACTTCTCATTGTGTCCTGGATTTCCTGGATGTTTTGGATGAGGAGCTTCTGGCATTTTTCATTTTCTTTGACTGTTGTATTAATGCTTTCTATGGTATTTTCTGCATCTGAGATTCTCTCTTCTATATCTTGTATTTTGTTGATGATGCTTGGATACATGACTCCTGACTTCTTTCCTAGGTTTTCTATGCCCTGAGATATTCCCCTTTGTGATTTCATTATTCTTTGTACCTCCATCTTTAGATCCTGGATGGCTGGGTTCAATTCCTTCACTTGTCTTGTTGTGTTTTCTCTTAGTTCTTCAAGTGCTTCTCCATGTTTAGTTGTGTTCTTCTGTATTGCTTTAAGGGAGTTATTTATATCCTTCTTGAAACCCTCCATGAAGCACTCCATTAGCATCATGACCTGTGATTTTAAATCCAAATCTTACTTTTCAATTGTGTTGTGTTATCCAGGACTTGCTGTTGTGGGAGAATTGGGTTTTAATAGTGCCATATTGCCTTTATGTCTGTTAGCTACATTCCTATGTTTGACTTTTGTCATCTGGTTACCTCTGGTGTTAATTGGTCCTGCTGTCACTGGCTGGTTCTTGCCCCTGCTGTGTGTCTGCAAACCTATGCCAGCAACCCTTGTTTACCTGCTTTGCCCTGGCACAGATTGTGGTGGTGCTGCTGAGCTCCTGGGTGCAGGTAGAGTCCTGGTGGGGTGAGTCTCAAGCGATCTTCTACTCTGATGATCCCTACCTACCAGTCTGCCCCACTACACAGTCACAGGACAAAGATGCTGGTGCCTCTCCTCTAAGCGTGGCACTCCCTCCAACTGACTCCCTGCAGGGCAGATGACCCTTGGCAGGGTAAATGCCCAGCTGTCTGTTGTGGTGTGGGTGAGTTCCTGGGTGCAGGTGGAGTTCTGGAGGGCTGTGTTCCAAGTGATTTTTCTACTCTGGTGATACCTGCCTACCAGTCTCTGTACCCTATGCTTTAATGGGGCTATTTGACTCTATGAAGTCAACCTTCTTGAGTTCTTTGCATACATTATATATTAGTCCTATATAGAATGTAGGATTGGTAAAGATCTTTTCTCAATATGTTGGTTGCTGTTTTGTCCTATTTACAATGTCCTTTGCCTTACAGAAGCTTTGCAATTTTATGACATCACATTTGTAGATTCTTGATCTTAGAGCATAAGCCATTGTTGTTCTATTCAGAAATATTTTCCCTTTGCCCATGTGTTCAAGGTTCTTCCCCATTTCTCCTCTATAAGCTTCAGTGTATCTGGTTTTACATGGAGGTCCTTGATCCACTAGGACTTGAGCTTTGTACAAGGAGATAAGAATGGGTCTATTTGCATTTTTCTGCATGCTGACCTCCAGCTGATTGAGCACCATTTGTTTAAAATGCTGTCTTTTTTCCCCTGGATGTTTTTAGCTTCTTTGTCAAATATCAAGTGACAATAGGTATGTGGATTAATTTATGGGTCTTCAATTCTATTCCATTGATCTTCCTGCCTGTCAGTACTTCACAGTTTTTATCACTATTGCTCTGTAGTAGAATTTGAGGTCAGGGATGGTGATTTCCCCAGGAGATCTTTTGTTGTCAAGAATAGTTTTCATAGTTCAGGGAAATTGATCAATTAGATATCATTTATCTTATGATGTAGTGCAACTTAGCATCATCTTGTGATAATTCCCACATGATCATGTCTTAGAGAACACTAGATCATGCCTTTAAGACATCTTACAAATTAATAACAGTGTAGAGTAAAGGGAATAAAAATATATAGACACAGCAGGATACCTAACCCATTACAACAGGGATATTATGCAATTGAAATTGGGTTTTTTAAAAGAGCCATATAAATTACAGTGTTCTAGGTAATGATCACTTCTGCTCCTTAGATGCAATGGGAAGACATCTTGAAAAAAGACCTTCTGACATCATGTTTACCTAGGGGCTCTGTGCCACAACAGGACCAAAAAGGAAAACTCTTTGGAAAAGGGCTGAGTTCCGTTTGCTAAGATTGAAAATGGCCCATAGCAATTCTGTTAGGTCTCACATGGTTCATTTCTGGTTCTAAGTAAAATCTGAAAAAAAAAAATAAGTGTTGCCTGGTCTTTCAGGGTTAGCATTAGGATGGGATGTGTATAAAAAAAGATTGAGGCACAAAACCAGTTCAAGGCTTGTCAATGCCAGCCTCTGCACTGCATCTGTGCTCACCATAATCTGGTTTTCATGAGCAAATAGTGCTCTGTGCTCCATGACATTTGAAAGGTATTTCCCTTTCTTCCTCTCAAGACATCCTGTCATAATAAGGGAAAAAGGCCCCAAAACAGAGGGCTTATTCATCATTTCTGCCAATGAGACATCATGTAAAACCCTAAGGGAAGTGTTGAATTCTAGGGAAGACGTGGATATAAAAGATCACTTGGTCCATGAAGTGGTCTGGATCCTAAAGGTAGGGAAAATCTTGCATCATCCACCTTCAGGATTTCTCTGAGTCTACATGAGCAGTTTTCTTCATCATGAATTCCCTTGACTGAAAGTAGAAATATATGAGAGAAATCTGGCAAGCTGAAAGGTGCTTCTGCTATTCACAACATAAGAAATAGGGACTCAAACAGAAATCCAGTCAGAATGAGGCATAATGTAACTAAATATCTTTCATGTGATTTTTTCATGTGGCCATGTGGAGGATCACTTCATACACGCATATGCGTGTTCTCAGGTATGCATGCCTAGTCAGATGCATTTGACTACCAGGCTTCTTCTTTCCTCAGTAGTCATATTCGTTTTCACAGCCAGTTTTACTTTTATTCACATCAATCAGTTTTTTATTGTCTTCAAATGTCATAGTGAACCTCCTCCCATTCTAAGATTTCTTGTAGAGCTTTTAGGAGAACCATTGTTAAATTTCTATCATCAGCAGTATTTCCCATTCATAAGAAGGTATATACTCTATTTGTCTGGAACAATTGAATGTTCTCCTTATAATCAACCTTAGTCTTGATATCAGAATATAGAGATCTCTAGCTGGACATGGGGCATATTTTTTTGTTTTGGGTTTGTTTTTTACAATGCCCCTCCCCTGAGCAAGAAAATGTCAACATGCATTAATATTGTATGCTAAATTGAAGTGGAAACCAGGATGGTACTTGAAGGAAGGTGGAGGACTCACTTTCTTCTGGGTTCGAACTGAGCCTTGGGTCTTTAAGATGAATTGCTCCTGTGCATCTGCATTTATGTCTTTCACAAACAACCCAGGCAAGATGGGAAAAACTGTGGAAATTCTTGAGTTCAATCTACTGTAGGTATTTTGAAGTTGTGTCATTATAATGTCATGTGGATTCTCACAACCTATAAGAAGAAATGAGAATATGTATTGACACTAAGAATAATGAGACTGAGCAACCCTTTCAATCAGATTTAGGAACCACTGCTGTATTTTATGTCTCGTTCTTTTGGGGACAATGTAGACTGTATGACCTAAGCATTAGGAGACTTACATGGATATTATGATGTGTAAGTAAGGATGTGTAATCGAAGAACTCTAAAATCGAGGAGAAAAAATTCAATTTATTACTTCACTGGAGAATTTTGTATGGCGGCCTATTTTGTGTTATACTTTGACAGTGGAGGAAAGAGGGCTTATGGGACTTTTGGGGAGGGGGTAACTGGGAAAGGGAAAATCATTTGGAATGTAAACAATTCAAAAATTAAAAATAAAACCCTGAAAATAAATATTGGAAAAAAGAATAGTTTTCACTATCCTCGGATTTTAGTTATTACAAATGAATTTGCAGATTGTTCTTTCTAGCTCTATGAAGAATTGATTTGGAATTTTGATGGGAATTTCATTGAATCTGTAGATTGATTTTGGCATGGGGGCCCTTTTTACTATATTAATTCTTCCAATCCATGAGCATGGGAGATCTTTCTATCTTCTGAGATCTTCTATACTTTCTTTCTTAAGTGACTTGAAGTTCTTGTCATACAGATCTTTCATTTGCTTGGGTAGAGTCACACCAGGGTATTTTATATTGTTTGTGACTATTGTGAAGGTTGTTGTTCCATTAATATCTTTCTCAGCTTGTTTATGCTTTGAGGATAGGAAAGCTACTGATTTGTTTGATTTAATTTTATATCCATTCACTTTGTTAAAGCTGTTTATCAGCTGTAGGAGTTCTCTGGTGGAATTTTTGGGGTCCCTTAATTATATGATTATATAATCTGCAAATAGTGATATTTTGGCTTCATCCTTTCCAATTTAAATTACTTTGACCTCCTTTTGTTGTCTCATTGCTCTGGCTAGGACTTCAAGTACTATATTGAAAATATAAGGATAGAGTGGGTAGCCTTGTCTGGTCCCCCCATTTTAGTGGTATTGCTTTAAGTTTTTCTCTATTAAGTTTGATGTAGGCTACCAATTTACAGTATATTGCTTTCACTATGTTTAGGTATGGGCCTTGAATTCCTGATCTCTTCAAGACTTTTATCATGAAGAAATGCTACATTTTGCCACAAGATTTTTCAGCATCTAATGTAAGGATCATGTGTTTATTTTCTTTGAGTTTGTTTATATAGTGGATTACATTTTGGGATTTCCATATATTGAAGCATTCCTGAATCCCTGGGATGAAGCCTACTTGATTCTGGTGAATTATCATTTTGATGCATTCTTGGATTCAGTTGTCAAGAATTTTATTGAGTATTCTTGCATCAATGTTCGTAAGGGAAATTGATCTGAAGTTCTCTTTCCTTTTTTGGTCTTTGGTTTAAGGTATGAGCATTATTGTGGCTTCATAGAATGAATTGGGTAGTGAGTTTCTATTTTGTGGAATAATTTGAAGAGTATCACTATTATCTCTTGTTTGAAGATCTAATAAAATTCCCCTCTAAACCCAAGGGGGTCTATTCACAACTGTTTCTATTTCCTCAGGACTTATGGGACTACTTAGATGGTTATCTGATCCTATTTTAACATTGGCACCTGACATGTGGGTAGAAAATTGTCCATTTCTTCCAGATTTTCAAATTATGTTGAGTATAAGCTCTTGTAGTAGAATCTGGTGATTTTTCTGAATTTCTACAGTGTCTGTTGTTATGTCGCCCTTTTCAGTTCTGATTTTATTAATTTGGGTAGTACCTCTGTGCCCTCTGGTTAGCCTTGCTAAGGGTTTAGCTATCTTGTTCATTTTCTCAAAGAACCAGCTCCTGCCTGCATTTATTGATTCTTTTATAAGGTTCTTTTGTTTTTCTTTGGTTGATTTCAACTCTGGTTTGATTATTTCTTCCTCTCTACTCCTCTTTTGCTAATGTAAGTTCTCTCCATTTACTTTTGGGATGCACTTAGAGATATGAATTTTTTTTTTAGCACTGCTTTCATTATGACCAAGCTATCACTGATTAGACCATTGTTCAACACCCATAGTCCATACATATCTGTGTTTTCCACTGTTTTTGGTTTTTTATAAATTCTTTGTTTAAATTCCAAATGCTTTCCCTTTTCCCAATTCCCCCCTCCCCATATGTACCATAAGCCCTTTCCTCTCCACCCATTCTCTAATCACCTCCGTCCTTTTTCTCTGTCCTGGTACTCCCTGACAATGCTGGATCAAGCCTTTCCAGGATCAGGGTCCTCTCCTTTCTTCTTCATGGGAGTCATTTGATATGCTAATTGTGTCTTGGTTATTCAGAGATTCTGGGCTAATTAATAATAACTTATCAGTGCTTGCATTCCAAGTGCATTCTTTTCTGATTGGGTTACCTCACTTGGGATGACATTTTCCAGTTCCAATCATTTGCCTAAAAATTTCATGAATTCATTGTTTTTAATTGCTGAGTAGTATTGCATTATGTAAATATATCACATTTTCTGTATCTATTCTTCAATTGAGGGACATCTGGGTTCTTTCCAGCTTCTGGCTATTATAAATAAGGCTGTTATGAACATAGTGGAGCATGTGTCTTTATTGCATGCCGGGGGATCCTCTGGGTATATGAACAGGAGAGGTATACCAGGGTACTCCAGAAGTGTCATGTCCAGTTTTCTGAGGAACCGCCAGACTGTTTTCCATAGTGGTTGTAACATCTTGCAAACCCACCAGCAGTAGAGGAGTGTTCTTCTTTCTCCACATTCTTGCCAATACCTGCTGTCTCCTGAGTTTTTAATCTTAGCCATTCTGACTGGTGTGAGGTGAAATCTCAGGGTTTTTTGATTTGCATTTCCCTAATGACTAATGAGGTTGAGCATTTCTTAAGGTGCTTCATGGCCATCTGAATTTCTTCAGGTGAAAGTTCTTTGTTTAGATCTGTACCCCATTTTTTAATAGGGTTATTTTGTTCCCTGGTTCTTGAGTTCTTTGTATATATTAGATATTCGCCCTCTATCAGATGTAGGGTTGGTGAAGATCTTTCCCAATTTGTTGTTTGCCATTTTGTCCTTTTGACTGTGTCCTTTGTCTTACAGAAATGTTGTAATTTTATGAGGTCCCATTTCTCAATTCTTAGTCTTAGAGAATAAGCTATTGGTGTTTGTTCAGGAACTTTTCCCCTGTGCCCATATCCTTAAGACACAACATACCCAAATTTATGGGACACAATGAAGTTAGTGCTAAGAGGAAAACTCATAGCCCTGAGTGCCTCCAAAAAGAAAATGGAGAGAGCATACACTAGCAGCTTAAAGACACACCTGAAAACCCTGGAACTAAAAAGAGGCTAATTTACCCAGGAGGAGGAGAAGACAGGAAATCATCAAACTCAGGGCTGAAATCAATCAAGTAGAAACAAAGAGAACCATACAAAAAATCAACAAAACCAGAAGCTGGTTCTTTGAGAAAATCAACAAGATAGATAAACCCTTAGTCAGACTAACCAAAGGGCACAGAGACAGTATCTAGATTAACAAACTAAAAATGAAAAGGGAGATATAACAACAGAAACTGAGGAAATTCAAAAAATCTTCAGATCCTACTACAAAAGCCTATATTCAACACAACTGGAGAATCTGGAGGAAATGGACATTTCCTAGACAGATATTAAACACCAAAATTAAATCAGGATCAAATAGATCATCTAAACAGTCCCATAACCCCTAAAGAAATAAAAGAGGTCTTAGAAAGTCTCCCAACCAAAAAAAAAGCACTGGACCAGATGGTTTCAGTGTAGAATTCTATCAGACCTCAAAGAAGATCTAACACCAATACACTTCAAACTATTCCACGAAATAGAAACAGAAGGAACACTACTCAATTCATTCTATAAAGCCACAATAACACTGATACCCAAACCCGATAAAGATCCAACAAAGAAAGAGAACTTCAGGACAATTTCCCTTATGAATATCGATGCAAAAATACTAAATAAAATTCTTGCCAAACAAATCCAAGAACACATAAAAATGATCATCTACCATGATCAAGTAGGCTTCATCCCAGGAATGCAGGGATGGTCCAATATAAGGAAATCTATCAATGCAATCCACTACATAAACAAACTCAAAGAAAAAAAAACACACGATCATTTCATTAGATGCTGAAAAAACATTTGACAAATTTCAGCATCCTTTCATGCCAAAAGTCTTGGAAAGAGCAGAAATTCAAGGCCCATACCTAAACATCGTTAAAGCTATATACAGCAAACTGGTAGCCAACATCAAACTAAATGGAGAGAAACTTGAAGCAATCCCACTAAAATCAGGGGCTAGACTAGGCTGCCCCCTCTCTCCATATCTTTTCAATATCGTACTTGAAGTTCTAGCTAGAGCTATTAGACAACATAAGGATGTCAAAGGGATACAAACTGGAAAGGAAGAAGTCAAATTATCCCTATTTGTAGATGATATGATAGTATACTTAAGTAACCAAAAAAAAAAAAAAAAAAAAAAAACGCCACCAGAGAACTCCTACAACTGATAGACTACTTCAGGAAAGTGGCTGGTTATAAAATCAACTCAAGCAAATCAATAGCCTTCCTGTACTCAAAGGATAATCAGGCTGAGAAGGAGTTAGGGAAATGACACCTTTCACAATAGCCACAAACAATATAACGTATCTTGGTGTGATTCTAACCAAGCAAATAAAAGATATGTATGAGAAGAACTTCAGGTCTCTGAAGAAGGAAATCGAAGAAGACCTCAGAAAATGGAAAAATCTTCCATGCTTGCAGATTGGCAGGATTAATATAGTTAAAACGGCCATCTTGCCAAAAGCAATATATAGATTCAATGCAATATCCCCATCAAAATCCCAACTCAGTTCTTCATAGAGTTAGAAAAAGCAACTCTCCAATTTGTCTGGAATAACAAAAAACCCAGGATAGCTAAAAACTATTCTCAACAATAGAAGAACCTCTGGGGGAATCAGTATCCTAGAGCTCAAGCAATACTACAGAGCAATAGTGTTAAAACCTGCATGGTATTGGCACAGTGACAGGCAAGTGGATCAATGGAATAGAGTTGAAGACCCATAAATGAATCCACACACCTATGATCACTTGATCTTCAACCAAGGAGCTGAAAACATCCAGTGGAAAAAGGATGGTCTTTTCAACAAATGGTGCTGGTTCAACTAGAGGTCAGCATGCAGAAGAATGTGAATTGATCCATTCTTATCTCCTCATACTTAGTTCAACTCCAAGTGGATCAAGGACCTCCACATAAAATCTCACACACTGAAACTAATAGAAAAGACACTGTTTTTGTTTTACCTTAAGACAAGCCTTAGGCCATGGTGATCTGATAGGGTACATAAAATTATTTCAATATTCTTGTATATGTTGAGGCCTTTTTTGTGACAAATTATATGGTCAGTTTTAGAGAAGGTACCATGATATGCTGGGAAGAAGGTACATTATTTTGCTTGAGGATGGAATGTTCTATAAATATTTGTTAGATCCATTTGGTCCATAACTTCAGTTAGTTTCACTGTATTTCTGTTTAGTTTCTCGTTCCATGATTTGTCCATTGTTGAGAGTGGGGTGTTGAAATCTCCCACTATTATTGTATGGGGTAAAATGTGTGCTTTGAGCTTTATTAAAGTTCTTTCATGAATGTAGGTACCCTTGCATTTGGAACATATATGTTCAGAATTGAGATTTCATCTTGGTAGACTTTTCCTTTGACCAGTATTAAGTATCAAGGAATGTGATTGTTTCTTACTGTTATCTTCTTTGTTAAATTCTGTGAAATCTCTTTGGCTATCTTCTTTTGGGTTTGTTGAAAGAAGATTACTTTATTGCTGTTTCTTGGATGTAGTTTCCTGCCTTGTGTTGGTATTTTTCACCCATTATCCTTTGTAGAACTGGATTTGTGGAAAGATATTGTTTAAATTTGGTTTGGTCATGGAATGTCTTGTTTTCTCCATCTATGGTAATTGAGAGTTTTGCTGGATATAGTAGCCTGTGCTGACATTTATGTTCCCTTAGGGTCTGTATATCATGTGACCAGGATCTTTTAGCCTTCATACTTTCTGGTGAGAAGGTTGGTGTAATTCTGATAGGTCTGCTTTTATGCGTTACTTGACCGTTATACCTTACTTTTTTCAATAATCTTTCTTTGTGTAGTGCATTTGGTGTTTTGATTACTATGTGTTGGGAGGAGTTCTTGTTTTGGCCTAGTCTCTTTGGGGGTTCTGTAGGCTTCTTGTATGTTCATGGACATCTCTTTCTTTAGGTTAGGGAAGTTTTCTTGTATAAATTTTGTTGAAGATACTTGCTAGTTCTTTAAGTTGTAAATCTTCATTCTCTTCTGTAACTATAATCCATATGTTTGGTCTTCTCATTGTGTCCTGGAATTCTTGGATGTTTTGGATTACAACCTTTTTGCATTTTGCATTTTCTTTGACTGTTAGGCCAATGTTTTCTATGTTATCTTCAGCACCTGAAATTCTTTTTTCTCCCTTGTATTCTGTTTTTTTTTTATTCGATATATTTTTATTTACATTTCAAATGATTTCCTCTTTTCTAACCCCCCACTCCCCAAAAGTCCTGCAAGCCCCCTTCTCTCCCCCTGTCCTCCCACCCACCTCTTCCCACCTCCCCATTCTGGTTTTGCCGAATACTGCTTCACTGAGTCTTTCAAGAACAGGGGGCCCCTCGTCCTTTCTTCTTGTACCTCATTTGATGTGTGGATAATGTTTTGGGTATTCCAGTTTTCTAGATTAATATCCACTTATTAGTGAGTGCATACCATGATTCACCTTTTGAGTCAGGGTTACCTCACTTAGTATGATGTTCTCTAGCTCCATCCATTTGCCTAAGAATTTCATGAATTCATTGTTTCTAATGGCTGAATAGTACTAAATTGTGTATATATACCACATTTTTTTGCATCCACTCTTCTGTGGAGGGATACCTGGGTTCTTTCCAGCATCTGGCAATTATAAATAGGGCTGCTATGAACATAGTAGAGCATGTATCCTTATTACATGGTGGGGAATCCTCTGGGTATATGCCCAGGAGTGGTATAGCAGGATCTTCTGGAAGTGAGGTACCCAGTTTTTGGAGGAAACGCCAGACTGATTTCCAGAGTGGTTGTACCAATTTGCAACCCCAACAGCAGTGGAGTAGTGTTCCTCTTTCTCCACACCCTCTCCAACACCTGCTGTCTCCTGACTTTTTAATCTTAGCCATTCTGACTGGTGGAAGGTGAAATCTCAGGGTTGTTTTGATTTGCATTTCCCTAATGACTAATGAAGTTGAGAATTTTTTAAGATGCTTCTCCACCATCCGAAGTTCTTCAGTTGAGAATTCTATGTTTAACTCTGTACCCCATTTTTTAATAGGGTTGTTTGGTTTTAAGGAGTCTAACTTCTTGAGTTCTTCATATATATTGGATATTAGCCCTCTATCTGATGTAGGGTTAGTGAAGATCTTTTCCCAATTTGTTGGTTGCCGATTTGTCCTCTTGATGGTGTCCTTTGCCTTACAGAAACTTTGTAATTTTATGAGGTCCCATTTGTCAATTCTTGCTCTTAGAGCATATGCTATTGGTGTTCTGTTCAGAAACTTTCTCCCTGTACCGACGTCCTCAAGGGTCTTCCCCAGTTTCTTTTCTATTAGCTTCAGAATGTCTGGCTTTATGTGGAGGTCCTTGATCCATTTGGATTTGAGCTTAGTACAAGGAGACAAGGATGGATCAATTCGCATTCTTCTGCATGCTGCACTCCAGTTGAACCAGCACCATTTGTTGAAAAGGCTATCTTTTTTCCATTGGATGTTTTCAGCCCTTTTGTCGAGGATCAAGTGGCCATAGGTGTGTGGATTCATTTCTGCATCTTCAATCCTGTTCCATTGATCCTCCTTCCTGTCACTGTACCAATACCATGCAGTTTTTAACACTATTGCTCTATAGTATTGCTTGAGGTCAGGGATACTGATTCCCCCAGACTTTCTTTTGTTGCTGAGAATAGTTTTAGCTATCCTGGGTTTTTTGTTATTCCAGATGAATTTGATAATTGCTCTTTCTAACTCTGTGAAGAATTGAGTTGTGATTTTGATGGGTATTGCATTGAATCTGTAGATTACTTTTGGCAAAATGGCCATTTTAACTATATTGATTCTACCGATCCATGAGCATGGGAGGTTTTCCCATTTTTTTGAGGTCTTCTTCCATTTCCTTCTTCAGAGTCTTGAAGTTCTTGTCATACAGATCTTTCACATGTTTGGTAAGAGTCACCCCAAGATACTTTATACTGTTTGTGGCTATTGTGAAGGGGGTCATTTCCCTAATTTCTTTCTCAGCCTGCTTATCCTTTGAGTATAGGAAGGCCACTGATTTGCTTGAGTTGATTTTATAACCTGCTACTTTGCTGAAGTTGTTTATCAGCTGTAGGAGTTCTCTAGTGGAGTTTTTTGGGTCACTTAGGTAGACTATCATGTCATCTGCAAATAATGATAGTTTGATTTCTTCCTTTCCGATTTGTATCCCTTTGTCCTCCTTGTGTTGTCAAATGGCCCAAGCTAGTACCTCAAGTACAATATTGAAAAGATAAGGAGAAAGCGGGCAGCCCTGTCTAGTCCCTGATTTTAGTGTGATTGCTTCAAGTTTCTCTCCATTTAGTTTGATGCTGGCTACCGGTTTGCTGTATATTGCTTTTACTATGTTTAGGTATGGGCCTTGAATTCCTGTTCTTTCCAAGACTTTAAGCATGAAAAGATGCTGAATTTTGTCAAATGCTTTTTCAGCATCCAATGAAATGACCATGTGGTTTTTTTCTTTGAGTTTGTTTATGTAGTGCATTGCATTGATGGATTTCCGTATATTGAACCAACCCTGCATTCCCCGGATAAAGCCTACTTGATCATGGTGGATGACGTTTTAATGTGTTCTTGGATTCGTTTGGCAAGAATTTTATTGAGTATTTTTGCATCGATGTTCATAAGGGAAATTGGTCTGAAGTTCTCTTTCTTTGTTGGATCTTTGTGTGGTTTTGGTATCAGCGTAATTGTGGCTTCATAGAAGGAATTGGGTAGTGTTCCTTCTGTTTCTATTTTGTGGAATAGTTTGAACAGTATTGATGTTAACTCTTCTTTGAAGGTCTGATAGAATTCTGCACTGAAACCATCTGGTCCTGTGCTTTTTTGGGTTGGAAGACTTTCTATGACTCCTTCAATTTCTTTAGGCATTATGGGACTGTTTAAATGATCTATTTGGTCCTGATTTAATTTTGGTATTTGGTATCTGTCAAGGAAATTGTCCATTTCCTCCAGATTCTCCAGTTGTGTTGAGTACAGGCTCTTGTAGTAGGATCTGATGATTTTTTGGATTTCCTCAGTTTCTGTTGTTATATCTCCCTTTTCAGTTCTAAGTTTGTTAATTTGGATATTTTCTCTGTGCCCTTTGGACAGTTTGGCTAAGTGTTTATCTATCTCGTTGATTTTCTCAAAGAACCAGCTCCTGGTTTTGTTGATTCTTTGTATGGTTCTTTTATTTCTACGTGATTGATTTCGGCCCTGAGTTTGATGATTTCCTGCCTTCTACTCCTCCTGTGTGAAATAACTTCTTTTTGTTCCAGGGCTTTCAGGTGTGTCATTAAGCTGGTAATGTATGCTCTCTCCATTTTCTTTTTGAAGGTACTCAGGGCTATGAGTTTTCCTCTTAGCACTGCTTTCATTGTGCCCCATAGATTTGGGTATGTTGTGTCTTCATTTTCATTGTGTTCTAAAAAGTCTTTAATTTCTTTCTTTATTTCTTCCTTGACCAAGGTATCATTGAGTAGAATATTTTTCAATTTCCACGTGTATGTGGGTTTTCTGTTGTTTTTGTTGCTATTGAAGACCACTTTTACTCCATAGTGATCTGATAGGTGGCATGGGATTAGTTCGATCTTCTTATATTTGTTGAGGTCTGTCTTGTGACCAATTATGTGGTTGATTTTGGAGAAGGTACCATGAGGTGTTGAGAAAAAGGTATATTCTTTTGCTTTAGGATAGAATGTTCTATATATATCTGTTAAATCTAATTGGACCAAAGCTTCAATTAGTTTCATTATGTCCCTGTTTAGTTTCTGTTTTTCAGATCGATCCATTGAGGAAAGTGCAGTGTTGAAGTCACCCACAATTATTGTGTTAGGTGCAATGTGTGCTTTGAGCTTTAATAAAGTTTCTTTTACAAAAGAGGGTGCCCTTGCATTTGGAGCATATATGTTTAGGATTGAGAGTTCTTCTTGTTGTATTTTTCCTTTGACCAGCAAGAAGTGTCCCTCAGAGTCTCTTTTGATGACTTTGGGTTGAAAGTCAATTTTATCTGATATTAAAATGGCTACTCCAGCTTGTTTCCTGAGACCATTTGCTTGTAAAATTATCTTCCAGCCTTTTACTCTAAGGTAGTGTTTGTCTTTGACCCTTAGGTGTGTTTTCTGTAAGCAACAAAATGTAGGGTCCTGTTTATGTATCCAGTCAGTTAGTCTATGTCTTTTTATTGGGGCATTGAGTCCATTGATGTTAAGAGATATTAAGGAATAGTGATTGTTACTTCCTGTCATGTTTGACGTTATTTTTTAAATTTGTTTGGTTAACTTCTTTTGGGTTTGATGAAAGGTTACTATCTTGCTTTTTCCAGGGTGAAGTTTCCCTCCTTATATTGGTGTTTTCCTCTTATTATCATTTGTAGGGCTGGGTTTGTGGATAGATATGGGTAAACTTGTTTTTGTCATGGAATATCTTAGTTTCTCTATCTATGGTGATTGAGAGTTTTGCTGGATATAGTAGTTTTGGCTGGCATTTGTGTTCTCTTAGAGTCTGCATTAGATCTGCCCAGGATCTTCTAGCCTTCATAGTCTCAGGTGAAAAGTCTGGTGTGATTCTGATAGGTCTTCCTTTATATGTTACTTGGCCTTTTTCTCTTACTGCCTTTAATATTCTTTCTTTATTTAGTACATTTGGTGTTTTGATTATTATGTGACGGGAAGTATTTCTGATCTGGTCCAGTCTGTTTGGAGTTCTGTAGGCTTCTTGTATATTCATGGGCATCTCTCTCTTTAGGTTAGGGAAGATTTCTTCCATAATTTTATTGAAGATATTTGCTGGTCCTTTAAGTTGTAAATCTTCACTCTCATCTATGCCTATAATCCTTAGGTTTGGTCTTCTCATTGTGTCCTGGATTTCTTGGATATTTTGGGTTACAAGTTTTTTGCTTTTTTGCATTTTCTTTAACTGTTGAGTCCATGGTTTCTATGGTATCTTCAGCATCTGAGATTCTTTCTTCTATCTCTTGTATTCTGTTGTTGATATTTGCATCTATGTCCACTGATTTCTTCCCAAGGCTTTCTATATCCAAAGTTGTCTCCCTTTGTGTTTTCTTAGTTGTTTCTACTTCTGATTTTAGATTCTGGATGGTTTTACTTAGCTCCTTCACTTGCTTGTTTGTGCTTTCCTGTAATTCTTTAAGAGATTTTTGTGTTTCCTCTTTCATGACCTCAGCCTGTTGACCAAAGTTCTCCTGTATTTCTTTAAGTGTTTTTTGCGTTTCCTCATTATTGGCTTTTGTATTCTCCTGGATTTCTTTCAATGATTTTTGTGTTTCCCTTGCAAGGGCTTCTAACTTTTGATCCATTTTCTCCTGAATTTCTTTAAGTATGTCCTTCATGTGTTCCTGTACCAGCATCATGACCAGTGATTTTAAATCTAAATCTTGTTTTACTGGTGTGATGGGGTATCCAGGACATGCTGGTAAAGGAGAATTGGGTTCAGATGTTGCCATATTGCCTTGAGTTCTGTTAGTGACGTTCCTGCGTTTGCCTTTTGCCATCTAGTTCTCACTGGTGTTAGTTGGTGTTGTCAATGCTGGACTCACCAGTGCAAGCTGCCCCTTCCCAGGTGGCCTCGGGTGCACAGCTTACCTCCTGCACTGCCTGGAGACCAAGCGCTGTGGCCCAGGCTGTTCAGATCCTAAAGCAGGTGCCTGAAGGCCTGCTGGGTTCACCAGAGCACACCGACTTCTCCCTGCTGGCCGCCCAGAAGCCCCACTTGCCTCTTTCAGGACCTGGAGATGTGGTGTTGCTGCTCAGGCTGATCTGGATCCGGTAGCGGAGAGGTCTGAGGGCTCCCACCAGAGGCCTCAGGACTGAAGCCTAAGCTCTGTGCCACAGCAATGAGCTGTGCTGTGAGCTCCCAGACTGCCTCTGGGTCACACCAGGTCTCCAGCACTTCCTGAAGGCCGAGTGCTGTGGCCCAGGCTGTTCAGATCCCAAAGCAGGCGCCTGAAGGCTCCTTCTGGGGCCCGCTGGATTCACCAGAGCACACCGACTTCTCCCCGCTGACTTCCCAGAAGCCCCACTTGCCTCTTTCAGGACCTGGAGATGTGGTGTTGCTGCTCAGGCTGATCTGGATCCGGAAGAGGAGAGGTCTGAGTGCTACTGTCAGAGGCCTCAGGACTCTTGTATTCTGTTGTTGATGTTTGCATCTTTGACTCCTGATTTCTTTCCAAGGTTTTCTATCTCCAAATTTGTCTCCCTTTGTGATTTCTTGGTTATTTCTGCTTCCATTTTTAGATCCTGGGTGGTTTTGCTCAACTCTTTCACTTTTGTGTGTGTGTGTGTGTGTGTGTGTGTGTGTGTGTGTTTTCCTGTAATTCTTTAAGGGATTTTTGCATTGCCTCCTTCAGGACTTCTGCCTGTTGATCCATGTTCTCCTGTATTTCTTTAAGCAATTTTTGTATTTCATCTTTATGGGCTTCTATCTGTTGACCCATGTTCTCCCATATTTCTTTAAGCAATTTTTGTGTTTCCTTTTGAAGGGGTTCTACTTGTTGACTCATGTTATGCATTTTTACGGGAGTTATTAATGTCCTTCTTAAAATCCCCTAACAGCATCATGAGGTATGATTTTAAATTCAGGTCTTGTTTTTCTGGTGTATTGAGGTTTTCTATCTCCAGAGATGTCTGTCTTACTTTGTGGTTTCTTTATTGTTTCTACTTCCATTTTTAGATCCTGGATAGTTTTGTGCATTTCCTTCACTTATTTGTGTTTTTTGTTTTTGTTTTTTGTTTGTTTGTTTGTTTGTTTGTTTGTTTTGAAATTCTTTAAGGGATTTTTGTGTTTCTCTTTAAGGGCTTCTACCTGTTGACCCATGCTCTCCCATAATTCCCTAATGGATTTTTGTGCTTCCTCTTTAAGGGCTTCTACATCTTGGCCCATATTCTCCTGTATTTCTTTAATGAAATTATTTATGTCCTTCTTGAAGTCCTCTATCAGCATCATGAGATGTGATTTTAGATCCACCTTTTGTTTTTCCAGTATGATGGGATATCCAGGATTTGCTGTTGTGGGAGAACCATGTTCTGATGGTGTCATGCTGCCTTGGTTTCTGTTGGCAAAGATCTTGTGTTTGCCTTTTTCCATCTAGTTATCTCTGGTGTTAGCTGGTCTTGCTGTCTCTGAATTTGGCTTCTCTGTCTGGCAATCCTGTGCATCATTATTCCTGGCATTCCTGTTCTTTCTATGTATACAGGTATGTAGGGTCTCCTGTGAGACCAGCTCTCCTGCTCTCCCAGGCCACTCCACACTCCAAATGCTCTGTGTGTGGCTGGTTCTTAAATGCCCTGAGTGTGGCTGGTTCTCAAATATCCTGTGTGCAGCTTGTTCTCAAAGACTTATCAGGAGATTGTGTCTTCATTGTGGCAGACCTGGCAAGTTTCTGCCACAAGAGAAAGAGCAAATGCTCTGAGTGTCTGGTCCTCTAGTAAGTATCAGAAGATGGTGTCTTCACTGTGGAAGACCTGGCAAGATTCTGCCACAGCAGTAAGGTCTGGCAGCAGCAGAATGGAGAGAAGGATCAGAATGGGAGTGGTATTTGGAAGGGATGGGCTTTTGTTGGTTGTTTTGTAGAGAGTCCCACTGGAGCCCCAGCAACAGCTCTGGGCCTCTAGAGATGGTAGGGGGTACTGACCAGATGCCCTGA
The DNA here is from genome assembly GCF_947179515.1 of Apodemus sylvaticus. NCBI lineage: Eukaryota > Metazoa > Chordata > Mammalia > Rodentia > Muridae > Apodemus > Apodemus sylvaticus. The sequence goes on along the minus strand of NC_067495.1, from coordinate 51,197,673 downwards.
GTGGCTGGTTCTCTGGGAAGGATCAGGAGATGGTGTCTTTACTGTGGCAGACAAGGCAAGGTTATGCCACAGCAGAAAGGGCTGGTGTTGGACTCAAAAGATATTTTGTTGCTGCTCCATTAAGATTTGGTCCATGCGAGACCTGGGAGGGAGAGAGGAGGGGGAGGAAACAAGAGGGAACTATCAAAAACTAGAGGGGATGGGAGAGAGGTACAGAGGGTTCGGTAATCAAATAAAAATATGTAGCAGTAGGGGATGATGAACTGGGCATAGCCACTGGAGGGTCCCAGACTCCAGGGAAAGGAGAGTCTCTCAGCATCCAACTGTGGTGACTTCAGCTTAAATGCACAGAGAAGTGAAGATAGAACCTATAGAGACCACCTCCAGTAGATAGGCACAGCCCCTGGTCAAGGAATGGGGCTACCCATCCATCTCAAGGTTTTTAACCCAAAAATGTTCCTGTGCAAAGAAAGAAAGGGGACAAAAAAATGGAACAGAGATTAAAGAAAATCCCATCCAGGGACTGCCCTACTTGGAGATCCATCCTGTCTGTAGATACTAAACCTGACACTGTTGCTGTTACCCACAGCCACTTGTTGACAGAAACCTGGTGTGATTCCTCCTTGGGAGATTCAGCCAGCAACTGACCAATGCAGTTGTGGATACTTGGAGCCAACCATCACACTGAGCTCAAAGTTCCTGGTTGGAATGCTGGCAGAAGGACTGGAGGAGCATAGGGAACCCAGTTCTCCCAGAGTTTAGACAACCAATAAAGTATACCTTGAAGGACCCATGGCTCCAGATACATATGTAGCAGAGGATGGTTGGTCTGACCTCAATAGAGGGGAGGCCCTTGGTCCTGATGAGGGTTAGTGCCCCAGATTAGGGGGATACTGGGAGGGTGGGGTTGGAGAGGATGAGTGGGTAGAGGAGCACCCTCCTAGAGGCAAAGGGGAGGGAGAGGACTGAGGATGTGGGATGGGAGCTGTCTAACTGGGAAGTGGGATGTCATTTAAGATGTAAATGAATGGAATTAAAAAAAAAAAAGAGTTGGTCCAAATGACTGACAATCAGCCAAAGAGAAAACCAGCCCTCAAGAGAATCATCTGAAAAAGTTGTAAAAAACATGACATACTTGAAAGCATATATAAAAGGTAGAAAGAATAATTGTCTTCTTACTATGATATATACTCGCTATTCAAAAAGTCCCTCTCCCAATTCAGTTGTTTACAGAATCTCACTGCTAAGCCTGCCTTCTTTCTGAAAAATTTCTCCTTCCTTTTTCTGACTCCCACTTTTAGATAACAGTCAGAATCCTAAATTGTTTGCCCTGATATTCTCTATATGCTCACTAATTCTTTGAATGCCCAACACCAAACTATTCAGTTGCTCAAAGACTTCCACTGCTGAGCATGCCTGCTTCACTGAACTCTAACTCAAAAACAAACAAACAAAAAACAACAAAAATATAAAAGCAAATGAAGAAAGCACAACTTTTATCAATTTCTTCCCTCTTAGCAGCTTCTAGAATCTCCAGTTTCTCCATTCTATCATTTTTTATCGTTTTCTTTTTTTTTTTAAATATTTTTATTTTCTATATTCTTTGTTTACATTCCAAATGATTTCCCGTTTCCCGGATCCCCCCTCCCCATATGTCCCATAAACCTTCTTCTCTCCATCCCTTCTCCAATCACCTCCCTCCTTTTTCTCTGGCCTTATATTCCCTGCCAATGCAAGATCAATCCTTTCCAGGATCAGGACCCTCTCCATACTTTTTCAGGGGAGTCATTTGTTATGCAATTTGTGCCTTGGGTATTCAGGGCTTCTGGGCTAATTAATATCCACTTATCAGAGATTGCATTCCATGTGTATTCTTTTGTGATTGGGTTACCTCACTTAGGATGATATTTTCCAGATCAAACCATTTGCCTAAAAATTTTGTGAATTCATTGTTTCTAACTGCTGAGTAGTATTCCATTGTTTAAATATACCACATTTTCTGTATCCATTCCTCCTTTGAGGAACATCTGGGTTCTTTCCAGCTTCTGGCTATTCTAAAGAAGGCTGCTATGAACATAATGGAGCATGAGTCTTTACTGAATGCTGGGGAATCCTTTGGGTATATGCCCAGGAGAGGTGTAGCAGGGTCCTCTGGAAGTCTCATGCCCAGTTTTCTGAGGAACCTTCAGGCTGATTACCACAGTGGTTGTACCATCTTACAGCCCCATCAGCAGTGGAGGAGTGTTCCTCTTACTCCACATCCTCACCAACACCTGCTGTCTCCTGAGTTTTGACCTTAGCCATTCTGACAGGTGTAAGGTGAAATCTCAGGGTTGTTTTGATCTGCATTTCCCTAATGACTAATGATGTTGAGCACATCTTAAGGTGCCTCTCGGCCATCCGAATTTCTTCAGGTGAAAATTCTATGTTTAGATCTGTACCCCATTTTTTAATAGGGTTATTTGGTTCCCAGGGGTCTAACTTCTTGAGTTCTTTGTATATCTTGGTTATTAGCCCACTATCAGATGTGGGGTTGATAAATATACTTTCCCAATTTGATGGTTGATGTTTTGTCCTTTTAATAGTGTCATTTGCCTTACAGAAACTTTGTATTTTTATGAGGTCCCATTTGTCAATTCTTGATCTTAAAGCATAAGCTATTGATGATCTGTTCAGGAACGTTTCCCCTGTGCCCATGTCCTCAAGGGTCTTCCCCAGTTTCTTTTCTATTAGTTTCAGTGTGTCTGGTTTTACATGGAGGTCCTTGATCCACTTGGAGTGACGTTTAGTACATGGAGATAAGAATGGATCAATTCGCATTCTTCTGCATGCTGACCTCCAATTGATCCAGCACCATTTGTTGAAAAGGCTATCTTTGTTCCACTGGATGTTTTTGGCTCCTTTGTCGAAGATCAAATGACCATAGGTGTGTGGATTCATTTCTGGATCTTCAATTCTATTCCATTGGTCCACTTGTCTGTCACTGTGCCAATACCATGCAGTTTTTAACACTATTGCTCTGTAGTATTGCTTGAAATCAGAGATACTGATTCCCCCAGAATTTCTTTTGTTGTTGAGAATAGTTTTAGCTATCCTGGGTTTCTTGTCATTCCAGATAAATTTGAGAATTGCTTTTTCTAATGCTGTGAAGAACTGAGTTGGGATTTTGATGGGGATTGCACTGAATCTGTAGATCCCTTTTGGCAAAATGGCCATTTTAACTATATTAATCCTGTCAATCCACGAGCATGGCAGATTTTTCCATTCTCTGAGGTCTTCTTCGACTTCCTTCTTCAGAGACCTGAAGTTCTTGTCATATAGATCTTTCACTTGTTTGGTTAGAGTCACACCAAGATACTTTATATTTTTGTGACTATTTTGAAGGATATCATTTCCCTGACTTCTTTCTCAGCCTGCTTATCCTTTGAGTATAGGAAGGCTACTGATTTGCTTGAGTTGATTTTATAACCAGCCACTCTGCTGAAGTTGTTTATCAACTGTAGGAGTTCTCTGGTGGAGGTTTTCGTGTCACTTAAGTAGACTATCATGTCATCTGCAAATAGTGATAATTTGATTTCTTCATTTTCAATTTGTATCCCCTTGACCTCCTTATGTTGTCTAATTGCTCTAGCTAGAACTTCAAGTACAATATTGAAAAGATATGGAGAGAGAGGACAGCCTTGTCTAGTCCCTGATATTAGTGGGATTGCTTCAAGTTTCTCTCCGTTTAGTTTGATGTTGGCTACCGGTTTGCTGTATATTGCTTTAACGATGTTTAGGTATGGGCCTTGAATTCCTGTTCTTTCCAATACTTTTAGCATGAAAGGATGCTGGATTTTGTCAAATGCCTTTTCTGCATCTAATGAGAAGATCATATGGATTTTTTCTTTGAGTATGTGTATGTAGTGGATAGCATTGATGGATTTCCTTATATTGAACCATCCCTGCATCCCTGGGATGAAGCCTACTTGATCATGGTGGATGATCGTTTTGATGTGTTCTTGGATTCGAATGGCAAGAATTTTATTAAGTATTTTTGCATCAATATTCATAAGAGAAATTGACCTGAAGTTCTCTTTCTTTGTTGGACCTTTGTGTAGTTTTGGTATCGGCGTAATTGTTGCTTCATAGAACGAGTTGGGTAGAATTCCTTCTGTTTCTATTTTGTGGAATAGTTTGAAGAGTATTGGTGTTAGGTCTTCTATGAAGGTCTGATAGAACTCTGCACTGAAGCCATCTGGTCCCATGCATTTTTTGGTTGGGAGACTTTCTATGACCGTTTTTATTTCTTCAGGTGTTATGGGACTGTTTAGTTGATCTATTTGATCCTGATTTAGTTTTGGTGTTTAGTATCTGTCTAGGAAACTGTCCATTTCCTCCAGATTCTCCAGTTGTGTTGAGTATAGGCTTTTGCAGCAGGACCTAATGATTTTTTGAATTTCCACAGTTTCTGTTGTTATATCTGCCTTTTCATTTATATGTTTGTTAATCTGGATACTGACTCTGTGTCCTTTGTTTAGTCTGGCTAAGGGTTTATCTATCTTGTTAATTTTCTCAAAGAACCAGCTCCTGGTTTTGTTGATTCTTTGTATGGTTCTCTTTGTTTCTACTTGATTGATTTCGGCCCTGAGTTTGATGATTTCCTGCCTTCTACTCTTCCTGGGTGAAATAGCTTCTTTTTGTTCTAGGGCTTTTAGGTGTGTCATTAAGCTGGTAGTGTATGCTCTCTCCATTTTCTTTTTGGAGGCACTCAGGGCTATGAGTTTTCCTCTTAGCACTGCTTTCATTGTGTCCCATAGATTTGGGTATGTTGTGTCTTCATTTTCATTAAGTTCTAAAAAGTCTTTAATTTCTTTCTTTATTTCTGCCTTGACCAAGGAATCGTTGAGTAGAATATTGTTCAGTTTCCACGTGTATGTGGGCTTTCTGTTGTTTTTGTTGCTATTGAAGACCACTTTTACTCCATAGTGATCTGATAGGAGGCATGGGATTAGTTCGATCTTCTTATATTTGTTGAGGTCTGTCTTGTGACCAATTATATGGTCGATTTTGGAGAAGGTACCATGAGGTGCTGAAAAAAAGGTATATTCATTTGCTTTAGGATAGAATGTTCTATATATATCTGTTAAATCTAATTGGTCCAAAGCTTCAATTAGTTTCATTGTGTCCCTGTTTAGTTTCTGTTTTCCTGCATACTCCATTGAGGAAATTGCAGTGTTGAAGTCACCCACAATTATTGTGTTAGGTGCAATGTGTGCTTTGTGCTTTAATAAAGTTTCTTTTATGAATGAGGATGCCCTTGCATTTGGAGCATATATGTTCAGGATTGAGAGTTGTTCTTGTTGTATTTTTCCTTTGACCAGCAACAAGTGTCCCTCAGTGTCTCTTTTGATGACTTTAGGTTGAAAGTCAAATTTATTTGATATTAGAATGACTACTCCGGCTCGTTTCCTGAGACCATTTGCTTGTAAAATTGTCTTCCAGCCTTTTACTCTAAGGTAGTGTTTGTCTTTGACCCTGAGGTGTGTTTCATGTATGCAACAAAATGTAGGGTCCTGTTTAGGTATCCAGTCGGATAGTCTATATCTTTTTATTGGGGCATTGAGTCCATTGATGTTAAGAGATATTAAGGAAGAGTGATTGTTACTTCCTGTCATTTTTGACGTTATTTTTTTAAATTTGTTTGGTTAACTTCTTTTGGGTTTGATGAAAGTTTACTATCTTGCCTTTTCCAGGGTGAAGTTTCCCTCCTTGTATTGGTGTTTTCCTCCTATTATCCTTTGTAGGGCTGGGTTTGTGGATAGATATTGGGTAAACTTGGTTTTGTCATGGAATATCTTAGTTTCTCCATCTATGGTGATTGAGAGTTTTGCTGTACATAGTAGTTTTGGCTGGCATTTGTGTTCTCTTAGAGTCTGCATGAGATCTGCCCAGGATCTTCTAGCCTTCACAGTCTCAGGTGAAAAGTCTGCTGTGATTCTGATAGGTCTTCCTTTACATGTTACTTTTCCTTTTTCTCTTACTGCCTTTAATATTCTTTCCTTGTTTAGTACATTTGGTGTTTTGATTATTATGTGACGGGAAGTATTTCTGTTCTGGTCCAGTCTGTTTGGAGTTCTGTAGGCTTCTTGTATATTCATGGGCATCTCTCTCTTTAGGTTAGGGAAGATTTCTTCCATAATTTTATTGAAGATATTTGCTGGCCCTTTAAGTTGTAAATCTTCACTCTCATCTATGCCTATAATCCTTAGGTTTGGTCTCCTCGTTGTTACCTGGATTTCCTGGATATTTTGGGTTACACGCTTTTTGCATTTTGCATTTTCTTTAACTGTTGAGTCCATGGTTTCTATGGTATCTTCAGCATCTGAGATTCTTTCTTCTATCTCTTGTATTCTGTTGTTGATATTTGCATCTATGTCTCCTGATTTCTTCCCAAGGCTTTCTATGTCCAACGTTTTCTTCCTTTGATTTTTCTTAGTTGTTTCTACTTCTGATTTTAGATCCTGGATTGTTTTGCTTAGCTCCTTCACTTGCTTGTTTGTGCTTTCCTGTAATTCTTTAAGAGATTTTTGTGTTTCCTCTTTCATGACCTTAGCCTGTTGACCAAAGTTGTCCTGTATTTCTTTACGTGTTTTTTGTGTTTCCTCCTCATTGGTTTTTGTATTCTTCTGAATTTCTTTCAATGATTTTTGTATTCCCTTGCAAGGGCTTCTAACTTTTGATCCATTTTCTCCTGAATTTCTTTAAGTATGTCCTTTATGTGTTCCTGTACCAGCATCATGACCAGTGATTTTTAAATCCAAATCTTGTTTTACTGGTGTAATGCAGTATCCAGGACATACTGTTAAAGGAGTATTGGGTTCAGATGTTGCCATATTGCCTTGATTTCTGTTAGTGACGTTCCTGCATTTGCCTTTAGCCATCTAGTTCTCACTGGTGTTAGTTGATCTTGTCAATACTGGACTCACCAGTGCAAGCTGCCTCTTCCCAGGTGGCCTCTGGTGCACAGCTTACCTCCTGCACTGCCTGGAGACACGGTACTGTTGCCAAGGCTGTTCAGATCCTGAAGCAGAGACCTGAATGCTCCCACTGGGGCTTGCTGGATTCACCAGAGCACACTGACTCCTCCCAGCCGGCCTCCCGGAAGCCCCTCTTGCCTCTTGCAGGACCTGGAGATGTGGTGTTGCCTCCCAGACAGATCTGGATCTGGAAGTGGAGAGATCTGAGGGCTCCTGCCAGAGGCCTCAGGACTGAAACCTAAGCTCCGTGCCACTGGAGCAAGCTGTGCGCTCCCAGACTGCCTCAGGGTGCACACCAGGTCTCCCACACTACCTGGAGACCGAGTGCTGTGGCCCAGGCTGTTCAGACCCCAAACCAGACACCTGAAGGCTCCTGCCAGGCCCGCTGGATTCACCAGAGCACACTGACTCCTCCCAGCCGGCCTCCCGGAAGCCCCTCTTGCCTCTTGCAGGACCTGGAGTTGTGGTGTTGCCACCCAGGCATATCTGGATCCGGAAGTGGAGAGTTCTGAGGGCTCTAGCCAGAGGCCTCAGGACTGGAACCTAAGCTCCATGCCACCGGACATTTTTTATCTTTCAAACTCTAATAAAATGCCCAGGTTAGCTTTTGAGCCCATTTTTCCAATTCTTTTATCCAATAAATGAAGAAGCTGTAAAAAGAACCCATGTGCTCTGGAAAGAATATGGTTATTATACATTTTAGTTTGTTGATGTATAGGAATTTTAGTATGAACCAGCAGGAACCTAATTATATTTTGTACATTACACCAACTTTTTTGTCTTCCTAGTCTTTAAATCAAACCAATTTCATAGAAGCTGTAGTTATCCATAGTCAGATGATATTAAACTGTATATACCTACTTCTTTCTATCTTTCGCTCAATTCTTTCTTCTCTCTGACAAAATCTGTATCATATTATCTATCTAAGCTAATATCAGCAACTATTCTTTAAAACTACAAATTAGAAATAGTTGACATTAAATATGTAAAGTTAAATTTAATAAAAATATCACAATTTTTCTTTGCCCTTCAATCCATTCCACTGAGAACATAATTTCCATTTGTAATCTGGTCAAGTATTGCTTTCTCTTTATAGAAACTGATCAAGTGCTGTTGGTTTTTAAATATCATTTCTAAGCTGTTTATCCAAACCTATTTGTCCCCAAACACAAGCAGAGCTCTTTATATACCTTCATACTTAAATGTATTTCCTCTAAATCTCACATTCTTTAAGATTAAGCTAAATTTGTTAACATATAACAATATAAAACTGTCATTGTTCTACATGGCTTCCACCTCAAGTCTAGAGAGCCACACTTTTATAGCATAGCAGGCTGGTAATGAAAATCATTTCTAGTGACTTTTTAAATGTTTCCCTAAATCAGGCTCTTTTATTTTGGAAAAAAATAGTTTGGTTATATAAGAAGCTCAGATATGTGAAATTATTTAGTTACAGAGGGGCTTTTTTTTTAAACATTGCAGCAATTACATCCTAAAATAACTATTATCCAATCCATTTTGCCAGCTTTGGAAGACTAAGCAGATGTCAGATATTCTAAAATATCTGACTTTAGGTGAGCTTAGAATGTTACTGTGAAAGAAATATTTCAGATCTGTTATAGAGATGGATGCCAGTAAACTCAGTTCTTACATAATGATCACAACAGCTCTCAAAGGGTCTCATTTGAAGCACAATTGTTGGGTCTTAAAATAATTCTATTTCACAGCTAGAAGAGAAAAACTTCGAATGCATTACTCTATTCTATTTTTTTAAGTAGTTGAGGAATCAAATTTATCCAAATAACTAGAAACTTTTAAATCATACATCTAATTAATTCATAACAAATGAAGACCTCTGGACTTGAAATTACCATTCTCTTTCTGATTACATACATTTACTTTCTCCCTCTCTCTAATGCTCTGCCCCTCCATACCAAAAGCAATCTCCGTTTAAAGAATTAATGGAAAACACATAGAGGATCTATAGAAAGTAGATGGACTTTGTAATAATGTATAGTAGAGAAACTACCAAGAATGACAATCGATATTACTAAAGTGTTCATTGCAAAGAAAAAGCTTCACAGACTAATACAGGACTGTCTCGAAAAGCTATTGTGCCAATATACATTGTAAGGTAGGCATTATACTATATCTTAAGGTCTCTGGAAAATGGTGTATCCTGAGGGGCCATTTTCTTCTCTAGGTGATTCATGTGTTTGGCAAACTTGTAGGAGAGAGTACAATGGTAATTAGTATATGTATATGTATATGTATATATACATATACATATTATAAAATCTCTAACTATGTAGAGATTTCATGCCATCTCTACTCAGGAACAAAGAAAACATTCAGGTATATTTCTGTGAACAAAAACCTGTGGTATCAATTTCTTGTTATATAAGGTACTGCTTTATAAAAGGAAGGCTATCTTCAATGGCATTCAAGCCTGCAAATGTCTATTTACTAATTCCAGTAAATTGACCTTCTTGTATATTTCCCAAGCCCATTCCATAGTTACTGCTTTGAAAGAGTAACTATCCATCTTTACTGTTGGACCCAATTCCCCAATTAAAAAATATATACTAGTAGTCTGGATAAGTAACTGGACCCAGAATTTTGCTGCATAGAGGAAACATATCTCAGTGAAAAAGATATACACTACCTCAGAGTAAAGGACTGGATAACAACTTTCCTAGGAAATGGTCACAGGGAACCAGCTAGAGTAGCCATTCTAATATCGAATAAAATCAACCTTCTACCATAATGTATATAAAAGATGGGGACAAACACTACATACACACCAAAGGAAAATCCACCAAAGGAAACCCTCAGTTCTGAACATCTATGCCCCAAATGCAAGGACACCCAAATATATAAAAGAAACATTACTGAAGCCAAAGCACACATTGAACAAAATAATAGTAGGAGATTTTTTTTTTTAATTTTTTAATAGTAGGAGATTTTAATACCCAACTCTCACCTATGGACAGATCATGGAAATAGAAATTAATCAGAGACACATTGAAACTAAGAGAATTTAAGAACCAAATGGTACACATTTTATCCTAAAACAAAATAATATAATTTCTTCTCAGCACCACACATTACCTTCTCCAAAACTGACCTTATAATGAGACACAAAACTGGCCTCAACCAATGGAATGTGATTTAAATAATCCTATACATACTATCAGATCACCAGAGACTAAGGCTGGTCTTCAACAACAACAAAATCAAGAGGAAGCCCACATATAGATGGAAACTGTACAACATTCTACTCAACAATAATTTGGTCAAGGAATAAAGAAGAATGAAATTAAAGACTTTTTAGAACATAATGAAAATGAAGGCACAACATTACCTAAGCTTATGGGATAAAATGAAAACACTGCTAAGAGAAAAATTCATGGCTCTGAGTGTTTCCACACAGAAATTGCAGAGAGCATACATTAGCAGCTTAACAGCAATCTGAAAGCTCTAGAACAAAAAGAAGCAAATATACCCAAGAGGAGTATACAGCAAGAAATAATCAAACATACAGCTGAAAACAAGGTAGAAATAAAAGTATATGAAGAATCAACAAGACCAAGAACTGGTTCTTTGAGAAAATCAACAAGATAGATAAACCCTTAGCCAAGGTAACCAGAGACAGTATCCAAATTAGCAAAATCTGAAATGAAAATGGAGACATAACAACAGAAACTGAAGAAATTCAAAGAATTGTCAGATTGTACTACCAAAGCCTATACTCAACAAAACTGGAAAATCTACATGAAATGCATTATTTTCTAGACAGATACCAATTACAAAAGTTAATCCACGGTCAGATAAACCATCTAAACTGTCCCATACCCCTAAAGAAATAGAAGTGGTCATTAAAAGTCTCCCAACTAAAAAAATACCCAGGTCCAGATGATTTTAGTGCAGAATTCTATCCGACATTCAAAGAATAGCTAATTCCAATACTTCAAAGTATTTCATAAATAGAAATAGAAAGAACACTACCTAATATGAAGCCAGTTATAATAATACCTAAACCACACAAAGACCCATCAAAGCAAGAGAACTTTAGACCAAATTCCCTCATGAATATTGATGCAAAAATACTCAATAAAATTCTTGCAAACTGAATGCAAGAACACTTCAGAACTATCATTGACCATGATCAATTAGGCTTCATCCCAGGGATGTTTTACTATACAGAATTCTATTACTGCAATCCACTGAAATCATAGAAACAAACTCAAAGAGAAAAACCACATGATCATCTCATTAGATGCTGAAAAAGCTTTTGACAAGTGACAATACCTGTTCATGCTAAAAAATTTGGATAGAATAGGAATGCAAGGTCCCAACCTAAATATAATAATAGCAATATACAGCAAGCAAATAGCCAATATCAAACTCAATGGAAGCAATCCGAATAAAAGCAGGTACAAGACAAGGCTGCTGACTCTCTCCCTATCTATTCAATATATACTTGAAGTTCTAGCCAGAGCAATAAGGCAACAAAAGGATATTAAAATGATAAAATTGGAAAGGAGAAAGTCAAGATATCATTATTTGCATATGATATGATAGCATACATAAGTTACTCAAAAAAAGAAGCAGGAGTGGGAAGACAGGTGGGGGAGCACCCTCATCTAGGCAGGGGGGAAGGAAGGGATAGTAGGTTTGTGAAGGGGAAATTGGAAAGGGGGATTACATTTGAAATGTAAATAAATAAAATAACCCATAAAAATGCAAAAGAAAAAAATTAAATGTGGTGTCTCCACACAATAGAGTATTAAATCAGCTGGCAAAAAAACGAGATGAAATTCAATAGTAAATACATAGAACTAGAAAAAATCATTCTGAGTGAGGTAACTCAGATACAGAAGAAAAATTATGGTATATATTCACTTATATGAGGACATTAGTTATTAAGTCAATGATAACCAAACTACGAGACCACTCAGAGGTTAGGAACACAATAAACGTATAGACAAAATGGATCTCCCTAGTAAAAGAAAGTAGACTATATAGTTATGGATGGGTCATGGTGGGATTGGAATAGGGGGATCAAATGTAAAGGATGGAGACAAGGGTGGGAATATGGGGAGAGACAGCTGAGGAAATAGCTAGTTTAGGGGTAGTATGAAAACCTACCACAATAGATGCTCCTAAAATACATGCATGCATGCATACATACATACATACATACATACATACATATATACATATATACATATATTAAGTTGCTCTAAATGAAATTGCCAAATAATGGGGGAAGACAGAGAGCCCCAACTAGACATCTGTTGTCACCAAATACATTTTCTTGTTTATAGATTGGATTACATCTAATTGAGTTGTTGACTACAGGGTCCCTATAGGAACCTACAAACAACTCAGGCTGTTGCTAACACTATAGGTTGCTGTCCACAAACTGACAGCAAGGTCAGATTGCTGAAGACAACACCTACAGAACTCATTGAACACAGACAAGTGAAGCCAGTGCCTACACAGAGCCTTCATCCTTGGAACACTCAGCTTTAAACATAATATTTCCATTCGATTCCACCTTTCAAGGCTCTGGAAAAACCTCATAAAAGAAAGAGGAAAGAGTATAAGAGCCAAAGGGGCTGGGGAACACTGAAACAAACAAGACCCTCTAAATCACCATGAATAACACACATAAGAAATCACAGAGACTAAGACACCAAGCAGAGGGTCTATACAGTTCTGCAACAGATAGGATCCTAGGGCTTAATGGAGAGGTGGACATAGAACCCAATCCCAACCTAGAAGCTATGTCTAGTTGATAACCACTAGAAAGTGAAAATTTCATTTCCTCCTAAAGCATGCTGGCCTCAGATTCATCAAGATCCATCTAACTATATCTCTTAAATTCACTTCTTAAAAATCTTAAAACTGTATTTACTACTAATATCATGTATATGTAGCTGTATCTGTGAGCATGGGCATGTGTATTTGTTGTTGAGTATATGTAGAGGATATGTGAAAGTCAAAGAAAAATTGTGTGGTGTTCATTGTCTCCTTCCACTTTCATATGGGTTCCATGCATTGGACTCAGATAATCAGGCTTCATGTCAAGTACTTTTACTTGCTGAGCTATATCTTTGATCTTATGAAGAAAATTGTTAAAATCCTTTCTTCTTTTTGAAATTCATACTTCATTATTTTATTTATACTCACTGTATTGCAAACTCGTACAATCAAACTTCTTGCTCTTATCCAACTGCAACTCCTTATGCATGGATCATCTTTGCATTGTACATTTCTCTTCCAGGACTATTGTGACCATTATTCTACTCTCATATTCTGTTTCACCTATTTTATGTATCTTAAATATTCCAAATGTGATCACACAGTGTTTGTGTGCCTGGCTTCTTCCATTTATTTAACTTAACATGGTAGTCTCCAGGTTGAGCTATTCAGATGCAAATAATAGCAGGATTTTCTACCTGCCTACACCTAAAGAACTAAAATTCCATAATTTTAGAATGCCAAATTTCTATTAATTTGTCAAAATAGAATTCTGTGATGCATATGTATCTTGATTTAGTTATCCATTCTCCAATTGATGGCTATTTACTTTATTTCCAATTCTTTTTTTTTTGAGATTCATCAATTTTAATATAACATTTTAATATAACAATTTAGTATCAAATTTAATATAACAATATAATAATATAAAAGTATAACAATATACTTTTTCTAAAGTTCGTGGATTTGATAGTCTATGCATCAATTCAATTGAATTCATTTTGAACATTTTTTCAAAAGAAAGATTTTCATCACTAAATATTAATTTTTGCTTTGTTAAAATGTCACATCCACCCTCGCCAGCAAAGAGGATGCAACACCAGGGAGTTTCTTCCTTCTTATGGTTTATTCGGGAAACCATGAATTAATCTTATTTCTTCTTTTGGCAGCCCTGGGCTCTCTCCCAGCCTGACCTTATATAGCCTACTCAGCCCCGTCTGCCAAGGGAGATAGCCAGCCATTTCCTCATTGGTGAACTAAGTGAGTTCTTCATTAGCATGTAAGTGTGATAACGAATACAGCACACTGCGCATGTACTAAAGTAATTTACTTCCAGGGAGCTGCATGTGGCCAGCACCATCTTGTAATAGAGATGAACAAAAGGTGACTTACTACATATCACTCTTTTTTGTTTTAATAGAAGCCGTCCCAGGTCAGGGCTAATCAGGTCACTGGCATTCTGATGACCAATGACCCCTAACTTAGGTCATCTCTGCCACGACTTGGTCTTACCCATCAGAGGGTTACCCTATCGCTCACTGGGCCCCATGGCATAGGTTGATCCAAGTGCCGAGAAATTGCCTGTCTTTGGGTATCATTGGATTCCAGACAGTATAGTATGTACAGTACTATATGCTCAGTGTTCCCTGGAGCGAAGGCTTCTAAGATTTTAGAGATGCCAGCCACACAGAGACGACTTCCTGAGCATCCATAGCTGCAAGAGCCTGATAAACTACAGCTCTATGAACTGCATGATCTTGTCTAATATGGCAGAAGCACCAAAGGCAGACAAAGATGCTAAGCACATAAGGGTGGCTATAGCTAACAACTCAGCCCACTCTTTGATCCAAGAAAAGGCACTGGAGATCCACGAGGTCAGGTCCTCCATGGTGGTTGGCTTCAGTCTTGTGGCATTAAGCGAAGCTATCTGAAATACAAGCTGTTTGGTTAATAATTTTCCCTCAAGAGACCAATTTCCTTTAAGGAATTTAATGATATTGTACTGACTTTCTTTAGAACTGTCCTTCACCTGGAGGGGGGTAATACACAATCCTGGCGTATGTATAACGCAAGATACCTGCACCATTGTTACAAGTGCATCAATTTCTTCTTGTAGAATATCTACTCTCTGATTCAAAAGTCGTATTCCAGCTTCTAAATGGGAATTATATTGATTTTGGGTCTGTAAGGCTCATGCAGACTGGTCAACTATACTATTCACTACCTCTGCAGTCTGCACTTGAGATGCCATGGCAACTGCAGCAGTAGCAGCGGCTGCTGCAGATATAGTAATGGCTGTAATAATGATAGCAGTAATACCAAAATCTCTCTTGACATGGAACAATTGTCCTACAGGAAAAGTGTCTGGGTCTTCTATAACTGGAATGGGCACAAACATGGGTAGGTGAACTACCAAGGCAGGATCATTGCCGCCATCCCAACATTCCGATAGATAGCATAGTGTATGAGTACTGTTACACTCTAGGTGATCACCAGACACATCGGTACTAATAAGGAAGAAAAAGGGTGGTTTGAGGCAAACCGGGGCAGAGGAATAACTTATGTTTTGCAAAAGTGAGTTTGTGGTTATATTAAGAAGTCTGACTGCCCTTCTTTTAACGTTCCTAACGGCAGATATATTATAAAGAAAAAAAAAAATTCTTCTCCCCTAATGCGAGCAAGAGGAGCTAGTGAGGTAAAAGCATTTTAGTAATTTGACAAGATCCAATCATACCATGGCCATGCATTCTGTGATCCCATTTGTTCCCCCTTTTTTATTTTAAAACACGCTATCAGGTGAGAGTATTTAAGGCTGTCAGCCAGGCCTGGGGGAACTGTCCAGCTTTAATAGCTGTGAGTGCCTGCACTATCATTGCGGCCTGTCTTTGTTGGACAAACCTATCCTACAGATACACCACAGGCAAGCAAATGCTATTAAAATCATGAGAACAGCAAGGACTCTAAGTCCGGCCCACTCCTTCAGATGATACACCACTGAGACGATCCATGATGACAGTCCTTCAGCCAAAGACACATCCACTCGAGTGGAATTCACGGTCACGATGGCCATACGGAGTTGGTCCGTCAGGGCGTCAAATTCACCAGTCCAATTTCCTAAAAGATACTTAGGCATTTGTTTAGACAAATTCACAGCTCTTGTAAAATGTTCATACTGAATGTTGATAATACATAAATTAGAATACTTCCACTGACATCCCACTTGGGCTAGCTGCCACAAGGTCTCAATTTGTTCTTGTGCTAAATCAATTGTTTGGTTTATAACCATTAGGCCTCCTTTCAGTTGACCATAAAGGCTCACTTGCACATCAATTGCATGAGCAACGCTAGATCACAGATTATTTAGGGCATGAGCCATCAGGTAACATATTATCTCCAAATGCAAAGCATAGGCTACCAGACAAGTTCATATTTCTATTTTCACCTATTTTAGCTATTTCTTTATCTAAAGGTAAATAGGGAATATCAACACTTTTGTTAGCACTAAAAAGACTGGGAAACAATTTGGCATCATGGAGTACCGGCATGGGTTTGGGAAACACAGAGAATATTCCCCATCTCTGCTCCATCATCTGGCTCCTGCTGAGGATCAGTAGCAATAATAGTATATTTATTTTTGTTGCACTTCTGGATCAATCTCTCAGGAATCCACACTGGGTCTTGTTGATCCTGAGGAAACACGCAAACAGAACCCCTCGCCCATGCTAAAACTGGGTCTGGGCCATTCCACAGACCAATAAGCACATCTTTCCATTTTACCATTTCAGTTGATTGAGGGCAGTGAAACGAATGTCACTCAGCTGCAGACCGATTTTGTGAGTCCAGATTTAAAAAATTTAAAGTAAAGAGAGCTAATGAGAATCATTCCTTTGGTGTTTTTCCATTCCTTATTTCTCCTTTTTGTTTTATTAAGCATTCCTTCAAGGTGTGGTGGGCACGCTCTACAATGTCCTGACCTTGGGGATTATAGGGAAGGCCATGATTTCACTGTACATTCATTTGTTTGCAGAAAGACTGGAACGACTGAGCAGTATAAGCTGAACCGTTATCTGTTTTTAACTGACAAGGCTGCCCCCAGGCAGTCCATGCTTTAAAGCAATGTCCAACCACATTGTGAGCCTTCTCTCAACTCAATGCAGTAGCATGGCTAATGCCAGAGCACGTATCCACAGAGACATGAACATACTTTAAGGTTCCAAACTCAAATATATGAGTCACATCTGTCATAATTTTAAAGGCAATAAGCTCTTTGGATTAACTCCTAGACCCATGGGATGGTGAAAAACTATACATTGTTGGCACTCCAGCATGATCTGGCATGTATCTGCATGGGAAAGATGGAATTTTTGTTGTATTATCCTAGCTGAAACATGAAATTGCTGATGAAATTTTCGTGCAGCTTCCAGGGATAAGGCCAGGAAGGCATATTCCATTCTGGTGTATCAATCAACAAGGTCATTGCCCTTACTCAGCGGGCCTGGCAGACCAGAATGGGCTCTAATATGTTGTATAAAAAATTTTGAATCCCTGGACCAGATAATTTTCTGCAATTTCTTCATAAGATGACTCACCGTACCTAACAGCATTCACCACATAAGATGAATCCGAAAGTAAATTAAATGGAAAGGAGCATTTTTTGAAAACTTTTAACACAATTTGTAACTCAACCACCTGTGGGGAGCCAGGCTGATATTGGCACAAAACGGGCTCATTATGCTCGATCATATAAGCTCCACAGCCTGTTTTTCATCCATCTGTAAATATATTGGGGGCACCCGGCAAGGGTGCTTGTGCAGTTACTTTTGGAAACACCACAGGATGTTCTTTAAAAAAAATGAAAGCAAAGGATGTCTGGGATAATGATTATCTATTAATCCATCAGTGCAAAATGGCCCAGTCATCAATCGTTCCACACAAAACCTGCACCTGAGAGGCAGTATAGCGAATGATCAGTGATGTAAGATTCTTCCCAAAAAACTGTAGGCATTGTTGTATCTCTAGAAGGGCCAATTTAGCAACCGCAGTAGGGTAATGATCAATAGATTTTGCTGGTGAGGCTCTAGGATGCACCCACAACAGGGGACCTTCCTGCCATAGCAGGCCTGTAGGCTGCAAAAAGGTAGACAAAATGCATAAAGCAATTTTCTCTCCTTCTTTGTAGTGAAACAATATTGTGTTTTGCAACCCTTGTTCTACTCTCTTGAGGGCTACGCTAGCCTCCTGTGTTAATATTCAGTGTGAATCCAAGGCCGAATTTTAATGCCTTTATAATTTTTATATAGCCTTATTAACGTTTTATAGATCTAAGTTTGAAACTTTATTTTGAATCACATTTGTATGAATTTGTTAAAAATGTTCTTTTGGCCAGAACTCTCTATGTGAAGCCTGTAAGATAAGGCCAGACCTATACCCATCAATCTTGCAAGGAGTAGCCTGTAACCAGACCCCACTGTATGAAGGTCAAATAACAAAAGGAACTTGTAATATCAAAGCATAACTGCAATTTTTTGAAAGCAAAACCCAGTTTTAAACAATCTTTAATCCTTAAAATAATAGCAAACACATTATTTTCATATTGCAAAGTTTGTGTATCAGCTTGTGTGTTTGAGTGTATGACAGTGTAACTTATTGAAGAGACATTACTTTAAGTCTTATTTTTTATAAGTCTGAGTTCTAGGATAAGAATCACATAAAATGTTATGTCAATTTAGAAATACCTTAGATACCTGTTTTTCTTGGCTTCTGTCATGCCACGTGTTGCTTAAGATAGCTTTAACCCTAAATTGTCAGTTTTAAATTTACCTTTTGTTACCATCGTTATATTTTTTAAATCATGTCCAATAACTTATGAGTCAATACTCTATAGTCAAGGCATGTAAAACATTTATATCTTTAAGACCGATTAGAAATAAAGATGAAGCAATTACACAAATCTCATTAATTTAAACCAAATACACATATATTTTTCCAGCTGTAATTTCAGGGGAATAAAACACTTTGAACCCAACCATCACCATGGTAGAAATTTTTCCAGGAGAATTAACCATTGAGTTTGAGGCTGCTGGCCTCTTAAAAATAGCTTTTTCCAGCTGTGTTTAACTCATAGTTAAGAATGTGAAGTACCTTTAATCATCTTCTTCTGTGTAAATTGCAGACTGGCAGGACTGCCAGTAGATAGCACCTTTTTTTTTATACCATTTTATCTTTTCTGTTCAACATATAACATAAACACAACAATCATTCAGCCACTTAAACAATAGACAACATGAATTGACACACAGATAGACAAGTTTGGTGCACCAAAGATAGGCAACAGATAGAAATGGAACTTGATGTCCCAAAAAGAATCAAATACCTTAACCAGAACTAAGAATATCTCCATTAGGATTCAGAGAGAAAATAGGACGTCTCCCATTTTCGTCTCTTTCTTGGAGAGTTTTGAAATTAGCTTTTAACCATTATTATTATTATTATTATACTTTTTGATGCCATGTCCTATACATGGAAAAACTGCTTTTCAGAAACCTGGTTTTTCTCTTGGTTAAGAGTTAACTTCTTATCTTCTTTTTCTTCTGGGAGTTCTGCCAGAGAAGGGAGGAAAGACATAGTGGCAACCACTGATAGTTATTCTATAGTTTCCTGCTTTTTAAACACATATTAGGTTCACAAAAAGAGAAAGGGGTTTAAAAAATGTAAGAAAGGGGGTGCCTAAGCAAACACACAGATACAGTATCCTGGTCATGACCATGTGGAGAGAGGTAGGAGGGGAGGAGAGCCCAGGAATTTCTTTGTAATTTAAGACTTACACTCTGCCCGAATGGTTTTTTACTTTTGATTTCTCCTCTGACTTTTAAAGAATAAATTCTCCCCCAGAGAATTTAGCTTGGGTAAGCTGCATAAATTCCTCAGGTGTGAGACAACCCTCCAAAGAGGGCTATTCTTAAAGCAAGCTCTTGCTCCCTGTGGGAGTCCCGGTGAGAGTAATGGTTTAGCCTGGAGAGAGGGGCCTGCACGGACCCGCCCCCAGACTTCTGGGTAAAAGGAACGCCCAGAAAGTGTGTGTGTGGGGGGGGTCACACCAGCGAAATGCCCTCCTGGTAAGGAGGCAGGGCTGGCAGAGCAGAGTAGAAATCTGACACCTTGGCTGGAATCTGCCTTTTGTCTTTGAATCTCTTTCTTCTTTTTATTACTGCCACCTCTAACTGGCTCACAAGAACCTGAATTTCTCCTTCACTTTCAGAATCTTCCATCTTTAAGATAGCTCAGTGCAGAGCCAGAAAAATTGGATGTGACAGAAGTCCCCATCCTAACAAGTTTCCTCTATCACTACTATTGTGTAATTAGTGGCAGAATCTAAACTGCTCCCCCAATTAACTGCGCAGGCTAACAAAAAGTGCGCTGCTTTAAAAGCAGGGTAGTGAACTTTCTTGTAGTTTTCACTTAACTGCGAAGTTTGTTTTTAGTTCATTACTATGCAAATCCTCTTTCCTTTTGTTCCACCGCGAACTCCCCCCCCCCTTAATCTGCAGGGCAGGGCTAACTACCCACACTCTCCGTTGTCTGTACTTCAGACTGGAGGCTCCGTGGCCTCTTTTACCGATTAATTTTTCTTTTATAACTTAAAACTTGCCCCAAATACCGGGAACTTCATAGCCTCTTAATACCGAGAGCTGCCTTGTTCCATTACTGGGATCTTAATACCTCCCATATTCTGGGAATTTTTTTTTTTTAATTTAATTAACCCCACTTACCGGGAACTTACCAGTACGTACTACTACCCCTGACCATAAAAGGTTCTGAACACTACATATCGGGCCACCAAAATGTCACACCGACCCTCGCCAGCAAAGAGGATGCAACACCAGGGAGTTTCTTCCTTTTTATGGTTTATTCGGGAAACTTTGAATTAAGCTTTTTTCTTCTTTTGGTGGCCCCAGGCTCTCTCCCAGCCTGACCTTATATAGCCTACTCAGCCCTGTCTGCCAAGGGAGATAGCCAGCCGTTTCCTCATTGGTGAACTAAGTGAGTTCTTCATTAGCATGTAAGTGTGATAATGAATACAGCACACTGCGCATGTACTAAAGTAATTTACGACCAGGGAGCTGCATGTGGCCAGCGCCATCTTGTAATAGAGATGAACAAAAGGTGGCTTACTACAATAAAATGTTATTCTGACAGTGGGTTTAAAGAACATGCTCCACTATGTTCATAGCAGCCCTATTTGTAGTAGCCAGAAGCTTGAAAGAACCCCAGTGTCCCTCAATGGAGGAATGAATACCAAAAATGTGGTATATTTACACAAGGGAGTACTATTCAGCCATTAGAAACAATGAATTCATGAAATTCTTAGACATAAGAATGGAGCTGGAGAACATCATCTAAGTGAGGTAACCCAGTCTCAAAAGATCAATCATGGTATGCACTCACGGATAAGCGGATATTAACCTAGAACTTGGAATACCCAAGACATAATCCACATATTAAATGATGTCCAAAAAGAATGGAGGAGTGGCCTCTTGTTCTGGAAAGACTCAGTGCAACAGTATAGGGGAATACCAGAACAGGGAAGTGGGAAGGAGTGGATGGAGGAACAGGGGGAGGGAAGAGGGCTTATGGGAGTTGCGGGGAGTGAGGACCCAGAAAAAGGGAAATTATTTGAAATGTAAATAAAGAATACATGGAATAAAAAAAAGAAAATATTGATTGCAGAGGAGCTGTTTTCTTTAAACCCACTGTCATAATAACATTTTATAATATTTCCAATTCTTACGCGTTGTGTACAGTACTTCAATGAAGATCGGAGGTATAGGTATTTTGTCAACATATTAATTTCACTTCCTTCAGATACAAACACAGAAGTGAAAAATGTGTTTGTGGTATGTAGCACAGCCAGGCCTGGGACATGCTATGTAAACCAGGTTTGCCTCAAACTCAGAAATCTTCCTGCTCCTACTTCCTAAGTGCCAGTATTTTTCTCATTAGCCCTTTTTATGTTACCCATTCAGAACAGGGTGAAGTAATAACTCATTGGGTTCTTTGTACTTACTTGATATGTAGTAAACCTAATATAATTTTTCCATTGGCAGACTTGTTTCTTTGTAATGAGAAAATCTCATGCTAGTTTCTCATGTATTATAGATTTTTTGACAACAAAGACAACTGGAAAAGCATTATGTTCTACTCATTATTTTATCTTACAGACTTAAGAATCTTCTCTATATTTCATCTGTAAAAGATTGGTTATGAGATGTCTTAGGGTGACTAGGATGAATTTGACTGGTGTCCTTTGACTTTCGTGTATAAGGAAGTTTTCTTATCATTTCTTTGAACATCCTTCTACGTTTGGGGATATTTATATTCTCTTTGAAACCAATGAATTTAAGAGTTTGCTCTTTAAATTCTGTTTCAGAGTTCACAAATACCATCTTTATAGCTTCCCATTCATTTTGATCACCACGATTTTTTTTATTTTCAATTAACTTTTTAGGGGGATTTGTTTTTTATGGTCCAGTTGACTGGATTAGAAATATCTAAGGGACTATTGCAAAGGGTGTCATTTTCCTAATTTCTATCTCATCTTGTTTATCCTTTGAGTAGAGGAAGGCTACTGATTTGCTTGATTTAATTTTATATCCAGCCTTGCTGGAGTTGTTTAACAGCTTTAAGAGTTGTCTGGTGGAAGTCTTGGGGTCGCTTAAGTATACTATCATATCATCTGCAAATAGTGATAGTTTGATTTCTTCCTTTTCAATTTGTATACCTTTGACCTCTTTTTGCTACCTGATTGCTCTGGCTAGAACTTCACGTACTATATTAAATAGATAGGGAGAGAGTGGGCATCCTTGTCTGGTCCCCAATTTTAGTGGGATTGCCTCAAGTTTCTTCCCAGTTAGTTTGATGTTGGCTACCAGTTTGCACTATATTGCTTTCACTATGCTTAGGTATGGGCCTTGGATTCCCGATCTCCCCAAGACTTTTATCATGAAGGGATGCTGAAAATCCAAAAGCCTTTTCAGCCTCTAATGAAATGGCCATGTGTTGTTCTTTTTTTCCTTTAGTTTATGTAGTGTATTGCATTGATGGATTTCTATATATTGAACCATCCCTGTATGCCTGGGATGAAGCCTTCCTTGATCATGGTGAATTATAGTTCTGATGCATTCTTGGAAATGAAATAAATCTACAGAGTCAATGCAATCCCCATCAAAATTCCAAATCAATTCTTCAAAGACATAGAAAGAGCAATTCTCAAATTCATCTGGAATAACAAAAAATCCAGGATAAAAAAAAAAAAACATTCTCCACATCAAAAGATATTCTGGGGGAATCACCATTCCTGATCTCAAGCTCTAGTACAGAGCAATCATGATAAAAACTGTTTGGTGTTGGTATGCAGACAGGCAGGAAGGTCAATGGATAGAATTGAAGACCCAGAAAAGAACCCAAACACATACAGTCACTTGATATTTGACAAGGGAGCTAAAAACATCCAGTGGAAAAACAGATAGCATTTTTAACAAATGGTGCTGGATCAACTGCACGTCTGCATGAAGAAAAATGCAAATCAACCCATTCTTATCTTCTTGTACACAGCTCAAGTCCAAGTTGATCAAAGATCTACACATAAATTCAGACACACTGAAGCTTATAGAGGAGAAAGTGGGGAGAAACCTTGAACACGTGGGCACAGGGGAAAAGTTTCTGAACAGAACACCAGTGGCTTATGCTCTAAGAACAAGAATCGAGAAATGGGACCTCATAAAACTACAAAGCTTCTGTAAGGCAAAGGACATAGTCAATAGGAAAAAAACGGCAACCAACAAATTGGGAAAACATCTTTACTAACCCTACATCCAATAGAGGACTAATATCCAAGGTATACAAAGAACTCAAGCAGTCAGTCTTCAGAAAATCAAATAACCCTATTAAAAATGGGGTACAGAGCTAAACAGGGAAGTCTCAACTGAGGAAACTCAAATGACTCTAAAGCACTTAAAGAAATGTTCAGCATCCTTAGTTATCAGGAAAATGCAAATCAAAACAACACCAAGATTCTACCTTACACCAGTCAGAATGGCTAAGATGAAAAAACTCAGGGGACAGCAGATGCTGGAGAGGATGTGGGGAAAGAGGAACACTTTTCCATTGTTGGTGGGATTGCAAGCTGGTAAAACCACTCTGGAAATCAGTTTGGTGATTCCTCAGAAAATTAGACATAGTGGACCCAGCTATACCACTCCTGCGCATATACCCAGAAGGTGCTCCTACATGTAATAAGGACACACGCTCCACTATGTTCATAGCTGCCTTATTTATAATAGCCAGAAGTTGGAAAGAACACAGATGTCCCTCAACAGAGGAATGGATACAGAAACTAGTATATATACACAATGAAGTACTATTCATCCATTAAAAACAATGAATTCATGAAATTCTTCGGCAAATGAATGGAAGTAGAAAGTGTCATCCTGAGCGAGGTAACCCAGTCACAAAAGAACACACATGGTATGCACTCACTAATAACTAGATGCTAGTCCAAAAACTAAAAATAAACAATTTACAATTCACCCAGCACAGGAAGCTCAAGAAGAAGGAGGCCTTAAGTACGGGTGTTATGGTTCCTCTGAGAAGGGGAACATAATACAGGAACAATAAGGGAGGCAATGTGTGGAGCAGAGTCTGAAGCAAAGGCCACCCAGAGACCGCACTACCTGGGGATTCATCCTATAAACAGTCACCACACCCAGACACTATGACAAGACACATGTACCAAAAGGATCGTGCCATGGCTTTTTCTAGAGGGGCCCTGCCAGAGCCCTACAAATACAGAGGCAGAAACTAGCAACCAACTATTGGACTGGGTTTGGGGTCCCCAACAGAGAACATTGAAGTTGGTCCAGAGGAGCTGAAGGGGTTTACAGCCCCATGGGAAGAACAATGACTTTGGACACCCAGGCACCCCAGGACTCCCAGGGACTGAACCATCAAACAATGGGTATACATGGTTCCAGCCAAAAATGTGGCAGAGGAATGCCTTGTTGGGCATCAGTGGAAGGAGTGGTCTTTGGTCAGGTAAAGGCTCAATAGAGGTCCAAACAAAGGGAAATGGATGGGGTAGGGTGTGGGGGGAAAGATGGGAGTGTGTTGGGTAGAGGGGCATATACATGGAGGCAGGGGGTGGGAGGAGGGGTTGGGAATCTTTGGGGATGAGCTTTTGGGAGGCGGAAATTGGGAAAGGTTTTACCATTTGCAATGTAAATGAAGAAGACCATCAATTAAATAAAGGAAAGAAAAAGAAATACCTAAGAGGTGCCATTGATCATGTTTGAACAGACATTTTTAGAGAAGATGGACTGTGAGAGCACCCACCCACAAGGTAGGCATTATCCTCCAATTAAAGAAGTCTAAGGAAAAAACTGAAGTTCTTCCACTGCTGATGCTATAATCCTAATATCAGGGAGGCCTCTGACTCTTATGATTTCCCAATGTAGACTCAAAACCAGTGATTTACTATTGACTATCTAGGCTTTCTACACTGGACTGATACTCTTGGCATCCTACTGACTAAAGCAGGCAGCCATCAGATATTTTGCCCCTCCAGCATGTAAATGGATATTGTTAGACTATTCAATCTCTCAATGAAGGACTTTTAACAAGTTCTCTTTTACCACATGTAGCTCATTGGTTCTGCTATTCTAAGAGACCCTTGCCTAACACACATATGTTGTCACTCACTTGTTCTTTTTGTGCTTAATTCATCTTGTGTCTAATGACTTCTATTGAATCATTGATTTTACTCTGCATCTCTTTCAGCTGGATAATTTGTGTTGATTCTTAAATAACTTTCATTTATTGCTAAATATGTTTAAGTATTGAAATATTTTCTCTGTGTTTCATTCAAGCTCATTGAAATTCCTTAATACACCTGTTTTAAATTGTTACCATGAAACATCTTCCATAGTGACTATCAGATGATAAGTCTTTTTATTTTAATATGGAATGCAGTTTCCTGATGTGGCAGACTTGATACTAAATTTCATATCTATATCCTAGACATAATTCTCTCTCACTGTCTCAAATGGTAGACACCTTCTAACTGGGTGGCTTGGAGTTTAAGGAGAGCTGATAGTGAAACTACTAATTCCTGCTTTCTGCAGTGACTTAAAAAATCAATATACTAAATACAGGCTCTGGGGACTTTCACATGATTTCTACAATGTAAGTGAAGGTAACCTGGTATGTGAATAGCTAGTTGTTCAACTTATCATGTCTGTGGGGAGAAATCGCTGCTGGATTATAGCTACCCCTCACTTTACTACTCTGGAGCTTGTTTGATATATCTGAACTAAATTATAAGAGCTGTTGAACTTTTTTTTGCAAATGTTCATTTAATTACATGTATAGTTCTAGCATTTAGTGGCCTGATGGAAGATAATTGCAACTGTGCTAACACTGCATCACCCTGTCTGAAAGAAAAATATAAAGCCTACATAGACATTTTATGCTTTGCAAATGCAGTCAACCTTCTCATTATATGTGTGTGTGTGTATGTGTGTATATTACATAAATATATATAACACTTATATACATACACTCACACACAACTTATATACACATATTTGTGGGGGCTTGTTTCAAGACAGGCTCTTACTAGGTATCTCTGGCCTCCCTAGAATTCATGATATAGATTAGACTGACTTCAAATACATAGAGCTCCACCTGCCTTTGCATTAAAAGTACTGGGATTAAAGCATGTGCTACCACACCTGGCTCAGAAAAAATTTACACAAAGTGATTTTAGGACTATTTAAGTAGAATTACCATTGTATTTAGACTATTTGAAACAATAATTTATTAATTCAAAGGTATATATCATGTGTTCTCTCTATTTCTGATACAATAAGTAGCTTTTTGATTGAAATGGGCCAATTTCTACCTAAGAAATTTGAAGATTTATTTATTTACTCCTTTTATGTATGTGAGTTCCCTGTCACTCTTTTTAATCACACCAGAAGAGGGCATCAGATCCCATTACAGATGGTTGTGAGACACCATGAGGTTACTGAGAATTGAATTAGGAATGTCTGTAAGAGCAATCAGTGCTCTTAACCACTGAGCCATCTCTCCAGCCCCTACCTAAGAAGTTTAAAAATTGCCATTGATCAGTTTGCTCAGAAACTTCTGTCCAAAAAATTGGACATATTTGATGAATTTATTTCTGACTTTGAACTGTTTCTGAGAATTATATTAACAATGGAAAATGAATTCCTGTTTTCCCATCAATTAATTTGTGAGTAATTATTATTTTTCTTAGATATGTCTACATTTAAGTTGTGAAATTTTTGGCAATTCAAACATTGCAGGGTTTAATTGGTAATTTTCTATTTGTCATTATTTTAAGTAAATATTGCAGGGTTAATTTGATAGCTATAATTTATTAACAACCTGTCTATATTACTCATTTCTAAACTTACAAGTTCTTTCAAATTTTAGGCCAGTTTTAGTAAGAAATTCAATAGGTTACCAATGTAAAGGAGTGTGGTGTCCCTACCTGCTTCTATCTCTTGATGGAGGGAAGGATCTCATTGTTTATTTCTGGTTGGCATGGAAGTTACTACAGAGACTCACAGAGTTCCATCTACCTCCACCTATAATACTGGGATTAAAGTTGTGTACCCCCCACCACACCTGGCCTTGGTTGCTTATTGTTAATCAGATTTTTTACAAAGATTTTATATATACTTCTTGAAGCAGTATCTTTTATTTTCATTAAATTTTCAACATTACAGTTTTTAAATGTAGCTTAGTATTTGTAGTTAAAATGTATAAATACTTTCTCAATTTTCTTTCAGTTCTTCAGTAATGGAATTATTATAGAGAAAATGTTTCACATAAGTTTATGTTATAAATATTAGTTTATTTTGTTGATGATCATATAGTCTATTCTAAAACATTTTTTTATGGATTTTGTTTCTTTTTGTGGGTTTTGAGACAAGGTCTCTCTACATAGACCTGGCAAAAGATACAGATACAGTATTCAGTGGCATATATATGTTGGCTATAACCAACAGCTCTTGAAATGTACCATATTTAAATATTTTCTGAACAATCAGAAAGATATATACGTGTGTGTGTGTGTGTGTGTGTGTGTGTGTGTGTGTGATTTCATTCCTTGGATGCAATTTATATGAATAGGATTGTTAATTATCTAAATTATAATTTTTATTTTAAGTTATTTTTATTTATTCTTGATTTATAAGAGTGATATTATTATGGACATCAAGTATAAATTTATCTCTCTTCAATATTTTTAGAAAACATTTTATATAATAATTTTATATTTTTGGTATAATCAATGAGAAATATCAATATATTATTATTTGTACACATAATTAGTTGATGGGTCACATTATTTGGCAACATATATATTTCTAGTTATATCATTGACTTATTTTTAATTTAAATTCTACTTGGTCTGATTATGTCTGTACCTTTAATTTTTTCAGTGCCTACTTTTAATGATGTTTCTTAAATGTTTTAACTTTCCTTCTAGCCTACCACTCACCAGAGGTTATAGGAAATAAAGGATATGGGAGAAGTAGATCTGTTTTGAAATGGTTCTTTGGAGCAATTCCTAACTGTGTTGTCAGGAAAAAGCAGTTTAGTTCACAGGTCAGCAGCAGCCCTATCCACTAGCAAATACTTCACAGATATCCCTGTAGTCCAGTTCAGTGGAGTTGGAATAGTAGGAGCAGGGGGAGCTACCTAACAGGAACAACCAGGCCTCATGAGAATCACAGAAGTCTGCAGGAGGCATTCAGACTAGCAGGGACAACAGAAGCAGTCTTCTCAATGAAGCAAAGATCAGCTAAGACTGGAGACCAACAAGTGTTGCCTAGCTAGCTCTACCAGCAAGCCTTTCTCCCAGTTCACTGAGTCTTATTTATACTCCCTCCAAATATCATGTGTCCTCCATAGGTCTTATCTCATATGGTGTCTTGCCTCAGCAAGTGAGTTTGTTTCAACAAAACTCCACATGAGTCTGAGAAGCTGACATCACTCTGCCAATTGGCCAGGGTTTGGGGAAGTGTCAAAAAATGCCATACTACACCACCAGAATATTTTTGGTCTGTTTCTCTCTTTGGAGTCTAGACAAATGGAGTTCAATTACACAGTGAAATGCAGACCAATACACATGTGTTGATAGGGAAGACTCCTTCATCAGGTGTTCTTGTGGAGAGCAAGGTTCCTTCCAAGTAACAGTGCCTCTCTGTGATAAGCTGCTGAAAGCTTAATCTGTAGCTGATCCTTTAAGAAATACAGAGATCAGCCTGGCTGAAAAGCTGACAAGCTCCTGACCTTCACTGGTAGCTAGAGAGCAGAGTTTTCTGGGAACATATAAACAAGGCCCTAAGAATGTAGAAACACGGTTTTAATGAACAAAGTGACCAAGCTGTTCTGACCATTCTGAACAAGACAAGACAAAATAAAAGTGAAAGTTCTCTGAATCACCTTCCTGCCCCTCCTGCTACTGGGTTTCAGGGAAGGCCACAAACTGTCAACAATCTTATTGCAAAAATCACTCTTGACCTGCAAATTTAAAAATATATTACTCATGGTAATCCAGCCACCCTTGCAAATAGGATATAAAAGATGTATACTTTCTTTGTTTGGGGTTGACTTTCCCTGTGAGGATGAGTAACCCGATGTACATGGAACAATAAACCTTATGCTTTTGCATCAGTCTTTCATCAAGCTGTGTGCTGAGGCGTTGTGTGCCTGAGCTCAGACCCTGAGGGGTCTGTTGAGTTACAACATCCTTTCAAGAGCTTGCTTCAACAGAATATCCTTTCACCTGTGTTTGCTTCAGTAAAACGTTCCTTCCCAAATATGCCTTAACCTTTCACCTATGTCCTCTTCAGCAAAATGTTCCTTCATGAGTCTGCTTCAGCAAAACAACCTTTCACTTGTGTCCACCTCAGGAAAATACTCCATCATGTGTTTGCCACAGCAAAATACTATAAGATGCAACTGACTTTCCAAAAAAAGCCAAAATCCCTTACATTTCCTATTCATATGCCATTAATAACTTCATCCTACCATTACTCATTTGTTCCTAGAATGATTTATTCCCTTTTCTTTGTACCTTTCAGTGATATCTAATGAATTTTCATCTTTAAGAATGGCAGCAAGCTTTCAGGTTTTGATTTAGTTTAATATTGACCACCACAGTTTCTTTTATGATTTGTATGATTCCACTCTTCCTTTGCATTTATTCTCCACTCACTACTTCTTTATTGAGAATTTGTTTTTTTGCTATTGTATTTTGTTTTTTTTTTTTAATTTATGGTTTCTTGTAATTTAAAGACTCATTTTTCTTCTTTGATATTTCAAATTTTTGTTCTCATACTATTGGTTGCTTAAAGGAAAATCTTATTGTATAGGCTGAGCTAACTAGGAATTGAAAATTGTCCTGCTTCAACATTTAGAATGTTGTCACCACATCTAGCTACATTCTTTCATCTTATGATGTAAACATAGTATTGTAGTTACCTAATCTTTTTGGAGATCTATCAATCACTATTTAGATAACATCTAGTACAGAGACTAATTGTTCTCAAATAACTTGCTTCTATAATGTCTTTTAAAAATAAACTAGGCAAATTATTCTACATATATAAATCCTTTGGGCTCTCAGTCAAGCAATAAAGTAAAAATGATAAAATTCAAGAATATAAAAATAAAGGTTATTAGTTAATACCTTGTAAAGCTATTAACAGACCTCAGAAATTGGTAATCTCAGTAGTTACACCTAATAACAAGCCAGGGATATTATCTCAAAAGCTTCATCCGGAAATTGATAGGAGCTGATACAGAGACCAACAATCAAATATTTGCTAGAGCTTGGGGAATCCTGTGGAAGAGGCAGAATAAGGATTGTAGTAGCCAGAGGCATCAAGGACACTACAAGAATAAGTGCTGTAGAATCAACTAATCAAGGTCTATAGGGACGCACAGGTTTGGAAAAAAAACAACCAGGAAACCTGTATAGGCCTGATCTAGGTCCTCCGCAAATATGTTATTGTTGTATAGTATGGTGTTCTTGTGAAACTCCTAACAGTGGGAGCATCAGCTGTCTTTTATGATTTGTATGATTCCACTCTTCCTTTGCCCTTATTCTCCACTCACTACTTCTTTATTGAGATTTTTACTTTTTGCTATTGTATTTTGTATTTTTTTTTAAATACTTTTGCCTGTTTTGGGGTTGCCTCATCCAGTCTTGATGTCAGGGGAGGTGCTAAGTCTTCTTGTTAGTTGTTATTCTATGATTGTTTGATAACCATAAGAGGTCTGCCCTTTTATGAAGAGAAACGGAGATGCAGTGGATCATGGGAAAGGAGCAGTGTGAGGAAGGGAGTAGGAGTTAGACTGTACACTTTATAAAATACCATACCATTCTTAAATAGTTCTGCTTGTAATTTCAATAATCTATGATTTTAATAACACAACTCTATTTTATTTTGTAATATGCCTTTTATAAATAATTTTATTAATTCAGTGTAACTTTGCTTTACCTGAAAGATTTTTACATATTTCAGATTTGATCTCTGAATTTTGACTTTATCCAAGAATCCTTCTTGACATGTTAATTTTCACATTATATCTCTTATTATACCTGGTTTCTATTAGCCCACATTATCAAGTTTGTTTCTTATACATTCTTTTCATGTTTTGTAAAAATATAATTAAGTAACATTTTAGATTATTAAAAGTATTCACAGTAAAAATAGTGGTAAATCAGATAAATTTGCAACATTTTCTTAATGACTACTCTTGTTTGTCAGCTTGAACACATGTGGAATGAGCTACAATCCAGAAATGGATGACACACCCATGAAAGAGAATTTTTGTTTGGTATGAAATGGGTGAATCCACTTCTAGCCCAGAATTTTGAAGTAGGAACAAACACATGTTTGATCTGGATCTTGAGGCTAGAGGATAATTTTTTGATCTGGGCCATACCCTCTTCTGGAGGTCTATATAAGGGCATGGAAGAAGGAATCTGTTGCTAGTTGCCAGCATGCCCTCACCTTGCTAGCTTATCCATACCTTCATTGGCATTAAAGACTACTTCTTTGAAATATGCATATACATATGCATACACACATATACATACATGAATACATACATACATGCACATATAGTGTGAGTGTATGTGTGTGTATGTATGTATGTATGTGTGTGTGTGTGTGTGTGTGTGTGTGTGTGAGAGAGAGAGAGAGAGAGAGAGAGAGAGAGATTCATTCTACAACTTCTGTTGATTTAGAGAACGCTGACTAATAAAATTCCTGATGTGAAAAACCTAAGTAGGTTATCTCTAAATGACTACAATGGTTGGTTAGAAGCATATTGTTGATCAGCCTGTAGACTTCTTATTTATTTAAAAACTTTAAATTAATACATAATCATAGACATTTTAATGACATGAAGGAGGTTAAAATTTGAAGAAAATGAAGGATATTAATTATTCTGAGTTAAAGTAGAATTATATATATATATGTGATAGTAAGGTAGTTTAAAATTTTTAACATTATAATTAATGATAAAATGTAATTAATACACCCTACACAATAATAGGAGACTTCAAAACCTCACTCTCAGCAATGGACATATCATGGAAACAGAAACTAATCAGAGACACAGTGAAGTTAAGTACCAAATGGATCTAACATATATGTATAGAACATTTCTTCCTAAAAGAAAAGAATATACCTTCTTCTCAGAACCTCATGGTACTTTCTCCAAAACTGACCATAAAAGTGGTCACAAGACAGGCCTCAACAGATGTAGGAATTTTGAAATAATCTGATGCACTCTATCAGATAGCCATGGTCTAAGGCTGGTCTTAAGTTGAAACAAAAACAATGGAAACACACATATCCATGGATATTGAACAATGCTCTACTCAATGATAACATGGTTGAAGAAGAAATAAAGAAATTAAAGACTTTTTAGAACTTAGAGAAAATGAAGACACATCATACTAAAACTTATGGTACACAACGAAAGCAGTGCTAAGAGGAAAACTCATAGTGCTAAGTGCCTCAAAAAAAAAAAAA
Organism: Apodemus sylvaticus; assembly: GCF_947179515.1. Taxonomy (NCBI): domain Eukaryota; kingdom Metazoa; phylum Chordata; class Mammalia; order Rodentia; family Muridae; genus Apodemus; species Apodemus sylvaticus. The sequence continues at coordinate 51,164,747 of NC_067495.1, read as the reverse complement.
TGGAAAGAGCTTACACTAGCAGCTTGACAACACACCTGAAAGATCTAGAACAAAAAGAAACAAAGACACTGAAGAGGAATAGATGGCAGGAAATAAACTCAGAGCTGAAATCATACAAAATGAAACAAAAAGAATTGTACAAAGAATCAACAAAACCAGGAGCTGGTTCTTGGAGAAAATCAACAAGATAGATAAATCAGATGAACCAGAGGGCACAGAGGCACTACTCAAATTAATAAAATCAGAAATGTAAAGGGAAACATAATAACAGAAACTGTGGAAATTCAAAAAAATCATCAGATCCTATTACAACAGCTTATACTTAACAAAATTGGAAAACCTGGAAGAAATGGACAATTTTCTACATATACCAGGTGCCAATGTTCAAACAGGATCAGATAAACCTTCTAATAGCCCCATAAGCCATGAAGAAATAAAAGCAGTCATTAATAGTCTCCCAACCAATAAAAGTCTAGGACCAGACCATTTTGGTGGGGAATTATATCAGATCTTCAAAGAAGACCTAATACTGTTCAAACTTTCCACAAAACAGAAACACAAGGGACACTGCCCAATTCATTCTATGAAGCCACAATAGTGTTTATACCTAAACCAAACAAAGACCAAACACTTCAGACCAATTTCCTTTATGAACACTGATGCAAGAATACTCAATAAGATTCTTGAAAAACGGACCAAGCATACATCAACAATAATTCACCATGATCAAGTAGACTTCATCCCAGGGATGCAGGGAATGTTCAATATATGGAAATACAAAAATGTAATCTACTCTATAAACAAACTCAAAAAATAAAAACCACATGATCGTTTCATTACACGCTGAAAAAGCATGTGACAAAATTCAGCATCCTTTCATGTTAAAAGTCTTGAAGAGATCAGGAACTCAAGGCCCATATTTAAACATAGTAAAAGCATACAGCAAACCAGTAGCCAAAATCAAACTAAATGTAGAAAAACTTAAAGCAATCCCACTACAATCAGGGACCAGACAAGGCTGCCTCAATCCACTACATAAACAAACTCAAAGAAAAAAAACACATGGTCATTTCATTGGATGCTGAAAAAGCATTTGACAAAATTCATCATCCTTTCATGTTAAAGTCTTGGAAAGAACAGGAATTCAAGGCCCACACCTAAACATAGTAAAAGCAATATACAACAAACCAGTAGCCAGCCTCAAACTAAATGGAGAGAAACTTGAAGCAATCCCACTAAAATCAGGTACTAGACAGGGCTGCCCCCTTTCTCCTTATCTTTTCAATATTGTACTTGAGGTACTAGCTTGGGCAATTCGACAACATAAGGAGCTCAAAGGGATACAAATTGGAAAGGAAGAATTCAAACTATCATTATTTGCAGATGATATGATAGTCTACCTAAGTCACCCAAAAAACTCCACTAGAGAACTCCTACAGCTGATAAACAACTTCTCTCACTATCTACTTTATATAGTACTTGAATTTCTAGCTGGAGAATTAGACAATAAAAAGAGGTCAATGTTATACAAATTGGAAAGGAAGAAGTCAAAATATCACTATTTGCAGATAGAAGGATCCTATACTTAAGTGACCCCAAACATTCCACCAGAGAAATCCTAAAGCTGATGAACAACTTTAGCAAGGTTGCTTGATATAAAATTTGCACAAACAAATCAGTAGCCTTCTTCTCAAAGGATAAACAATTTGAGAAAGAAATTAGGGTAATGACACCATTCACAATAGATGCAAATAATATTACATACTTTGGTATGATTCTAACCAAGCAAGTGAAAGTTCTGTATGACAAGAATTTCAAGTCTCAGAAGATGGGAAGATCTCCCATGCTCATGGATTAGCAGGATTAATATAGTAAAAATGTCTATCTTGCCAAAAACAATCTACAGATTCAATGTAATCCCCATCAAAATTCCAAATCAATTCTTCATAGAGCTAGAAAGAGCAATAAGCAAATTCATTTGGAAAAACAAGAAATCCAGATAGCAAAATATATTCTCCATAATAAAAGAACTTCTGTGGGAATCACCATCTGACCTCAAGCTCTTCTCCAAAGCAATGTTGATAAAAAAAAAAAAAAAAAAAAAAACTATGGCGTTAATACAGAGAAAATCAGGAAGAACAATGTAAAATATTGAATAATCAGAAATGAACCCACACACCTATGGTCACTTGATATTTGTCAAAGGAGTGAAAAACATCCAGTGGAAAAAAGTCAGCATTTTTAACAAATGGTGTTGGATCAACTGGAGCTCAGCATGCAAAAAAAATGCAAATCAACCAATTTTTATCTCCTTGTACAAATCTCAAGTTCCCCAAGTGGATCAAGGACCTCCACATAAAACCAGATACACTGAAGCTTATAGAAGAGAAAGTGGAGGAAGAGCGTTAAGCACATGGGTACAGTGGAAATTTTCCTGACTAAAAAACACTAATGGCTTATGCTCTAAGAATAAGAATCAACAAATGGGACCTCATCAAACTGCAAAGCTTCTGTAAGGCAATGGACACTCTCAATGAGAGAACATAGCGACCAACAGATTGGGATAAGTTCTTTACCAATCCTATATCTGATAGAGGGTTAATATCCAGTGTATACAAATAATTCAAGAAATTAGACTCCAGAGAGTCAAATATCCATATTAAAAATGAGCACAGAGTTAAACAGAGAATTCTCAACTGAGGAAATTCAAATGGCTGTGAAACACCTAAAGAAATGTTCAAAATCCTTATGTATCAGGGAAATGCAAATCAAAACAACCCTGACATTTCACCTCACAACAGTCAATGTGGCTAAGATGAAAAACTCAGGTGCAAATAGATGCTGGCAAGGACATGAGAAAGAGAAACACTCCTCCATTGCTGGTGGGATTGCAAGCTGGTACAATCACTCTGGAAATCAGTTTTGCCGTTCCTCAGAAAATTGGACATAGCACTTCCTGAGGACCCAGCAATACCACTCCATGTAATAAGGACACATGCTCCACTAAGCAGCCTTATTTATAATAACTAGAAGCTGGAAATAACCCAGATGTCCTTCAACAGAGGAATGGATACAGAAAATGTGGTACATTTACACAACGGAGGACTTCTGCATTGAATGATTTTAGTAAACAATGAATTCATGAAATTCTTAGGCAAATGAATGGAACTAGAAAGTGTCATCCTTAGTGAGGTAACTCAGTCACAAAAGAACACACATGGTATGCACTCACTGATAATTGGCTATTCACCCAAAAGCATAGAATAAACAAGATAAAATTCACAGACCATATGAAGCTCAGTAAGAGAATACAAAAGTGTGGGTGCTTCAATTTTTCTGAGAAAGGGAACAAAATACACACAGGAGCAATTATGAAGACAAAGTGTGGGGCAGAGACTTAAGGAAAGATCATCCAGAGACTGTCCTTCCTGGCAATATATCCCATAAACAGTCACCAAACTCAGACACTATTCTGGATGCAAGAAGTTCTTGCAGAAAGGAGCCTGACATAGTTGTCTCCAGAGTGGCCCTGCCAGAGCCTTAAAGATACAGAGGCAGATGCTAGCAGCCAACCATTGTAGTGTGCATGGGGTTCCCAATGGAGGAGTTGGAAGGAGGACTGGAGGATCTGAAGAGGTTTGTAGCCTCATGGGAAAAATGAACCACAAGATACTACCCCAGAGCTCCCAGGGTCTAAGCTATCAACCAAAGTGTACACATATTTCCAGCGGCATTTGTAGAGGAGGAATGCCTAGTTGGGCATAGGTCCTTGGTCCTAGGAAGGCTAGATAGATGCCTCAGCATGGGGAAATTGGGGGTGGGGTGGGGCGTAGGTGGGAGTAGGTGGGGCAGAAGCGCATCTTCTTGGATGCAGCGGGAGGAAGGATGGGTTGGGGGTTTTCTGGGAGTAGGAGAAACCAGGAAAGGGTATAACATTTGAAATGTAAATGAAGAATATATTTAATAAAATAATATAAAACAATTTAATTAACAAAGCCTATAATGATCTGTCTGTCAGAACAAGTGTGGATAATAGCAGGACAATTTTTTTCTATTATTCCTTCCTGATAATTGCTTTTATTTTGTATTTAACATAAGCTTTATGATACATATTCTAAAAGTAATAATAATTTAGTTCCAGTCTTTAAGACTCTATACTTTTTATTATAAATATTTTTATTAATTATTTTTATACACTTCATATTTTATTCTGCACCCTGTCAACCCCTGTCCACCCTCTGACTGTTCCACATCCCATACCTCCTTCGCTCCCCCTGTCTCCATATGGATGTCCCTGTGCCCTACTCTACCTGAATAACTCCCTGGGACCTCCAGTCTCTTGAGGGTTAGGTGCATTATCTCTGAATGAACACAGAACCATCAGTTCTCTATTGTATGTATGCTAGGGGCCTCCTATCATCTGGTGTATGCTGCCCGTTTGGCGGTCCAGTGTTTGGGAGATCCTGGGGTTCCAGATTAATTGAGACTGCTGGTCCTCTTACAGGGTCATCCTGAGCTTCATTCAGCCTTCTCTAATTCAACAGCAGGGGCTAGCTGCTTCTGTCCATTGGTTGGGTGCAAATATCTGCATCTGACTCTTTCAGCTGCTTATTGGGTGGTCTGGAATGCTGTCATGCTAGGTCCATTTTTGTGAGCACTCTATAGCCTCAGTAATAGTGTCAGGCCTTGGGACCTCCCCTTGCACTAGATCCCACATTGAGCCTGTTGCTGGAACTTCTATTCCTCAGGTTTCTCTCCATTTCCATCTCTGTAATTCTTTCAGACAGGAACAATTCTGGGTCAGAGTTATGACATGGAAAATGGTATGGTTGCTATATTCATGTTTTCTTATGTCCCTTACTTTCATTTGTATTTATTCCTTTCTCATGTATTGCATCCTGATTGCAGTTTCATCTCCACCCTCATCTCTCAGCCTTTTTCCCTCACCGCCCCTCTTCCCAGATTCACTCCTTCTCCTTTTTCCTTCCTACTATGGGTATCAACCAAATGTGACATAACAAGTTACAATATGATTTGGCACATCCCCTCATATCAAGGCTTGATCAGGCAACCTTGTAGATAGAAAAGTATCCCAAACAGCAGCTGCTGTTCCCACTGTTAGGAGTTTTACAAGCATGCCAAGCTACACAACTATAACATAAGCAGAGGACCTAGGTCAGATCTGTACAGGCTTCCTGATTGTTGGTTCAATCTCTGGGAGCCCCTATGAGCCATGGTTAGCTGATTCTGTGGGCTGTGTTCTTGTGGTGTCCTTGACCCAACCCTTTGGCTCCTGTGATCCTTCCTCTGTCTGCTTCATAGGATTCCCCAAACTCTGCCTAATATTTGGCTGTGGGTCTCTGAATCTGCTCCTGTCAGTTGCTGGATGAAGCCTCACTGATGACAATTATTCTAGGATCTGGTCTACAAGTATAGCAGAATATCATTAGCCACCACTTCATTGCCTTTTTTTCTCTTGTTTTTGGTTCTCCTTCAAGTGTCTGGGCTGTATTGCCTCTGGTTCCTGGCTCTACAGCCAATGTCAGGAATAGGCTGCCTCTGGTGGTGTGGGTCTCAATTTGGATCAGTCATTGGTTGACTCTCTCACAAGTTCTGTGCCACCTTTACCACAGCACATTCAGCAGGCAGGTCAAATACATGTGGACAATTATTTTGAGAGTTTTTTTTTTTCACTCATCATCAAAAAACATGATTTTATTTCCTTTGCCCAAAGTCCAGTACTTATCAATACCTATATTTATTGAAAACTACCTTTTTGGTATTTTAAGACAGGGTTTCTCTGTATAGCTCTGGCTGTCCTGGAACTCATTCTGTAGACCAGGCTGTCCTCGAACTCAGAAATCCACCTGCTTCTGCCTCCCAAGTGCTGGGATTAAAACAGTGTGCCACCACTGCCTGGCCTGAAAACTACTCTTCATTGTGCCAGTTTTCGTATTTACTTCTTGCCTCAATGCCTAGATTATGGGCTTTTAAGAGCAAATATTTGGACTATTAAAATGCCTATAGTACAGAACATTTTATATTAACTTATCCATTAAGGAAACTCAAATTATGTTTTGTTTGATTAATAATATTAGCTCTTTATACTCTATATTTTTAGAAATTACTTCTCTATACTATAAAGAGTATTAAATTAAACACACTGTATATTTTACTTTTGTTTTAATGTCCAATTTCAAGCATGGTTAAGAAACTCAAACCAAAGAATTTTACACACATTATTACAAATAGAGAAGCCTACACCCAAACTAATAAAAGCCTAACAAAAAAAAAGCCTACACTAAACAAAATAAATACTTTCTGGTTTAAGAAGTATTATTGACATGTAATATTTTATGTATCATATCACAATATATCTGAATTTTTATTTAGTCCTTATAATAACATAACTATTACTGTACTCATCTTGAAAATAAGAGGGAGTCATACACACATTCAGGAACTTATGCAAGGAAATGGGTAATAAACACTTGAGAACATTACATCAATATTATCTTTTTCCCCAATACACAGGCAAACATTAACAAACACAGAATGAAGGAAAATTAAAATATATTACATTTAAATTTGTGAATTTAGAAACTGATACACAGACTCAATATCATGTTGAGGTCAGATAGATACTAAGTAAGGGATAAAGAAGATAAGCAATATGAAAAGAGGAAGGAATCTGGTCTGTATCTGCAAGCCTATATGTGAATAGGCAGAGGCTAGCGTTAATGCAGAGAGACTAATAAAATTTGCTCTATATCTCTAAATTAAAACAACTATGATTTATAGTTCTTCAATGCAAAAGAGCAAAGTTTATATTATAGATATGGACAAATATGAAAGCAAAATTCACTATTATTTTAAACTGAAAAAATAATGCAAGGTAAAATGATCCTCTCTCTGTGTATATATATATTCCTATATGCACTAAAATAAAGCTGTGTGTGTGTATGTGTGTGTGTGTGTGTGTGTGTGTGTGTGTGTTGAAGTTAGATAGCTATGTTTCGGAAGAGGAATACTATTGTTCAAAATACATTGCTACATTGCTTTGTTACTGTGTTAGGGAATATATCCCCACGTTCCTCATTAACTCCCTGTTTTCTATGTTAGAAACTCATTTGGTTTTTATAGGTATTCATAAAGTAATTCAAGTTACTTCCCACTCATACCTGTTCTGTTATAACCAAAAAACATTTGGTGACATTATCAACTCATTAAAGTGAGAGATGTTGCAGAAAGAACACATACAATGAGGGACAAATATAAAAGTGTTAAGCACTGGAAAGGAAAAAAGTCCATCTAGATGATTTTTCATGTTAAAATGACTTAAATTTCGAGCATGACAGCTGATTAATCTCAAAAATAGATAGAAAATTTGATTTAGTTATTGGCAATATTGATTGAGCATCTACTATATATAACACGCATGTTTAACTTGAGAAAAATGTATTAGAGAATAAAAGTTAGTCATTGCACTTAAGAATGCTCATCTTCTAAAATGAACCAAATAGAAGGACTGAAATTAAACAAAACTCTATGACAAAGAAATTCAGTATAAAATTAATAACTTCTGAATTATGGATTGAAAATGAGTTCTATGTAATTGAAGAGCCAAAAGGGTTTTCAGAAGAAAACTCTTTGAGGTTTGAAAGAACCAGCCAAATATTTATTATAATATTCAATACCATTATGCTTTTTATTACTTTTATTTTTTACAGTCCAGTCATTTCCCACCTCCTGGTCTGCCTTCCCACAATACCTCATCTCATTCCTCCTACCTCCTGAATCCAAGAGGATGCCCCCCCACCAACTCTCACCCCCGCACCAAGCATCCCCCCATCCTGAGGCCTCAGGTCTCACTGAAGCCAGATCAGGCAGTCCTCTGCTGTGTGTCAGTGGCCTCAAAGCAGCCAGTGTATGCATCTTTTTTTTTTCTTTTTTTTTTATTGATATATTTTTATTTACATTTCAAATGATTTCCCCTTTTTCTGGGTCCCCACTCTCTGCAAGCCCCATAAGCCCTCTTGCATCTTGTTGGTCTCTCAGTTTCTAAGAGATCTCAGGGATCCAGGCTTGTTGAGATTGTTGGTCTTCCTATGAGGTTACCCTCTGCCTCAGCATCTACCAGTCCTTCCCTAATTTAACCACAGGTATCCCCAACTTCAGTCCATTGGTTGGATGAAACTATCTGTATCTGCCTTAGTCAGCTGCTTAGTGGACCTCTCTAAGATCAGCAGTTCTAGGACCCTGTCTGTAAAAACACCATAACATTAGCAATAGTGTCAGGCCTTTGAGACCCTTTGAGATGGATCCCAAGTTGGGCTGGTCCCTGGAACACCTATCCCTCAGTTTATTCTACCATTTTGTCCCTGCACTTCTTATAGACAGGAACAATCATGGGTCAGATATTTTGACTGTGGGATGGCATCCCCATCCCTCTACTTGATTCCCTGTATTTCTATTGGAGGTGGGCTCTACAAGTTCCCTATCTCCACTGTTAGGTATTTCATCTAAGGTCCCTCATATTGAATCTAGAGAGTCTCTCACCTCTGGGGTCTCTGTACTTTTTTAGAGGGTTTAACCACCTACCAATCCCCAAGGTTTCATTGTTCCATTCTTTCTGCTGGCCTTAGGGGCTTCTCTCCTGTCTCCACCACAAAAATCCTGATAATGATCCCCTTTTCTACTCCCTATCCCCTCTCCCAACCAGGTCCCTCCAGCCCTCTCTCCCATGTGATTGCTTTCTTCTCCCTTCCAAGTGGAATCAAAACAACCTCACTTGTACTCTTTTCCTTGTTAACCTTCTTGAGTTCTTGTATTCTTGGTATTCTGTACTTTTTGGGCTAGTATGCACTTATTACTGAGCACATAGCATGCATGTTTTTTTGGGGGGGGGTCTGAGATACCTCACTCAGGATGACATTTTGAGGTCCATCCAAAACTCCTGATACCCTTGTTCTTAATAGCTGAGTAGTATTCCATTTTGTAAATGAACCACATTTTCTGTATCCATTATTCTCTTGTGATACATCTGAAAACCTGGATGTTGACCTAAAATTCTATTACATGACAATAACAGAGTCCTTTAAGGAGGATATGAATGACTCACTGAAAGAAATACTGGAAAACACGAGAAAACAGTTAGAAGCTTTTAAAGAGTAAACAAATAAATCCCTTAAAGAAATACAGGAAACACAATCAAATAGGTGAAGGAATTAAACAAAGTTGTCCAAGACCTAAGAATACATTAAGAAACAATAAAGAAAACTCAAATGGAGGCAACCCTGGAAATGGAAACCTCAGGAAAGAGGTCAGGATCTATAGATGCAAGCATCAAAAACAGAATACAAGAGATAGAACAGAGAATCTCAGGCACAGAAGATACCTTAGAAAATATTGACAAAATGGTAAAAGAAAATACAAACCATAAAAAACTCCTAACCCAAGACATCCAGGAAATCCAGAACACAATGAAAAGACCAAACCTAAGAGTAATGGGAATAGATGAGAGTGAAGATTTTCAGCTCAAAGGACCAGAAAATGCTTTCAACAGAATCATAGAAGAAACTTCCCCAACATAAAGAGATGGCCATAAATGTACAAGAGGCCTATAGAATACCAAATAGGTCAGTTCAGAAAAGAAAATTATCTCATCACATAATAAACAAAACACTAACTGCACAGAACAAAGCGAGAATATTAAAAGCTGCAAGGAAAAAATCCCAGTAACATATAAAGGCAGACCTATCAGAATTACACAAAACTTTTCAACAGAGACCCTAAAAGCCAGAAGAGCCTAGACAGAGGTCATGTGGACCCTAAGAGAACACAAAATCTAGCACAAGCTGCTGTACCCTGAAAAATTCTCAATCATTTCAGAAAGAGAAACAAAAATTATCCCATGACAAAACCATATTTAAACAATATCTATTTACCAATCCAGCCTTACAGAGGATTCTAGAAGGAAAACTCCAACATAAGGTGGGTACCTACACCAAAATGGGCAAAAAGAAATTAACAAAAACAAAAGAAGAAAATAACATATACATAAGGCCACCTACAACAACAAAATAAGAGGAACTAACAATCATCTATCTTTAATATCTCTCAGTATCAATGGACTCAATTCCCCAATAAAAGGCATAAGGTAACAAACTGGATATGCAAACAGGATCCAGGATTTTTCTGCATATAAGAAACACACCTCAGTCACCAAGACAGATGCTATCTCAGAGTAAAATGCTGTAAAAATATCTTCCAAGCAAATGATCCCCAAAAAACCAAGTAGAAGTGTCCATTATAATATCCAATAAAATAGGCTTTCAAACAAAAGTTATCAAGAGAAGGGGAAGGACACTTCATATTCATCAAAAGAAAAATCAACCCAGATTTTGAGACCAAAGTCTCAATTCTGAACATCTATGCGCCAAATGCTTGGGCATCCATATTCATAAAAGAAACATTACTAAAGCTCCAAATATTCATTGATCCCCCACATAATAGTGGGATACTTCAACACCCCACTCTCACAAATGAACAGGCCATTGAAACAGAATCTAAACAGAGACACAGTGAAATATAATAAAGGTTATGAACCAAATGGATTTAATAGATATCTACAGAAAATTTCACCCTAAAACAAAAAAATATACCTTCTCAGCACCTCATGGTACCTTTTCCAAAATTGCCCATATTATCAGTCACAAAACAAGCCTCAACAGATACAAGGAGATTGAAATAACCCCATGCATCCTATCAGAACATCATGGACTAAGGCTGGTCCTCCACCACCACCACCACCACCACCACCACCACCACCACCACAACAACAACAACAAGAAGAGAAAACCCACATAACCATGGCAACTGAACAACTCTCTTCTCAATGATAATTTGGTCAGAGAAAGAAAAAAAGAAAGAAATTAAAGACTTCCTGGAAATCAATGAAAATGATGACTCAGCATACCCAATCTTATGAGACACAATGAAAGAAGTGCTAAGACAATAATTCATAGCACTATGTTCCCTGGCAAATGTATTGGAGAGATCCTATACTAGCAACTTAACAGCACACCTGAGAGCTCTAAAACAAAAAGAAGCAAACACACCTGAGAGGAGTAGAAGGCAGGAAATTATCAAACTCAGGGCCACCAGGAAAATGATACAAAGAATCACCAAAACAAAAAGTTGGTTCTTTGAGAAAAATTTTGTGTTTTTATTCTTAATCATTTTCTTTGGTCTTTAAATGTTTTTTGTACATGTGTGCTTTCCTGCATGTATGCATAGATACTATGCACAGGTACTATGTGTGCATAGTAACCACGTAGATCAGAAGAGGGAATCAAATCACCTGGAACTGAAATTAGAGACTGTCATGAACCACCATATGGCTACTGGGACTTGAACCAAGATCCTTGGTAACGGCAGCCAACACTCTTAACTGCTTTTCCATCTTTCCTACCTTATTAGTATTTTGAAATTACTTTCCTTGCATATTGAAAAATGAACTTATTTTACATCTGTAAAATTTGATTGTGATTATGAATTTACAACATGAAATAGAGGAGTATAATTAATTAGTATTGAATGCCAAGAATCAAAGATTGATGGGGGACTATTTCAAAGTTTGAAGTCTTTCTATGTAGTCAATACTAAAGCATTTTATTAGTACCTTTATTTTTCAAGCATGAAGCAATTATTTCATACCATGTATAACACTACATTTGGTAACATGTAAAATAGTAACATTTTTGACCTTCTGATAAAATCCCTAAGATTACTTGGTAGATTTTCACTAAATTTTGACACTTGATGGCTTTGAAAGTTGAATTTCTTTTCAGTATTCTAAATATTTATATCAATGTTGTCAATAGTATATATCCCATAATGCTTATCATAATTTCTAAGATATGTATAAATTTTTTATACTAAGGAATTACAAAAAGAACTGAGGCAGTCCATCCATAAAAGGCTGTTTAACTGAAAAAAATCATGCAGCGTTCTGGAAATTTTATAACATTATATTAAATTAATAACTCTAAGCAAATGGATTTTGAAAGTTATTGCTCATTTATATGCGTGTGGGTATATGTGTACATGTGCATGTGTGTTTGCCTCTGTGTGTCTCTGTATATATATGCCACATTTGTTCATGTGTCCATAGAGATGAGTAGAGAACGCTGGATTCCCTGGAGCTCAAGTTATTAACAGTTTGAACTGTTCAACATTGTTGCTGGGAAACAAACTCAGATCTGCTGGACTAAGTACATCTTCTTAACCACTGAGGCAACTCTCCAAGTTGTCCACATTAATTTCTTGACACAGCACCAATAATTTATTTTTACAGAGCAAGCAGTTCATCTTTAGTAAAACTTTTTGGGGAGTATAGGTCTATTTTTAAGCAAATTTTATAACTTACAATCATGCATCATTTGACACTCTCTTCTTCTCAATTTTAAGGTTTCTATCTCCTATAAATTGAGATAAAAAAGCTTTGCTATTAAATTCAGAATGAGTATTCTAGTGTCAATGTTGCATTTTTAAAGCAGAATCAAACTCCTAATAATAACTGTCCATTTTACAATGGAACCCATGGAAAGTGATAAAGGTAAAATAATTTACTTAATAAAATGTAACACACATTCTTCATATTTATCCTGGGTACCATTCATAGGAATTGGAAGGATTTCAACAGGACATTAAATAATTGAAACAATCTGCTTTTATTTGCAGAAAAAGAAAATGAAACATTTTAATAAATATTTTAAAATTGTTTTGTTACATTAACATAGTAAAAATGACAACAGTTATTCTATCTGTTTTATATTCATGATAATTGTATCATTTTCCTGTAAGCAAATCAGGAAAGATAAGCTTCTAGATTTCTGTAATTATGTGATTAGCATTATCTGGCCAATTATTCAATAATCCTTTTGTTTTTATTAATTTGCTTGGAGCAAAATCAATTCTAGACTATCTGAACCAAAAAGCAAACAAATAAAATTTCATAATGCTGTTTCTATGCCACTGAACTCTGACTCTGCCCTGAGGAAGTCACAAATGAATAACCAGTGTTACACTGAACTGTAACAATGCAGTCACTGCCAATCAGTCTAAGTGTGGGTCACACAAAAAGAAAAGATGATTGGTTTAAATGGAGACTTTCAATTTCCTAATGTATCATAATTGTGTAGAGTAAATTAAAAAGGGGTGTTTAGGAATAATGTTATGAAAAGCACCTCCTTTAATAATATTAAACTCATTTTATGCTGTTTTACATATTCATTCCTGAAGACATGACATTGGATGCAATTGCTGAAATGAAAGGAAGGTTTTATTACACTGTGTTATTACTACTTCAGACTGTGACTAGAGTTCATATGAAGTGATATTTCCAAATATGAGATTTCACATTAATATGAAATTGTGAATAAGATAGTTGTCCTAGATAGGGTTACTATTGCTATGATAAAACACTGTAACCTAAGCAACTTGTAGAGGAACGGGTTTATTTGGAGTACATTTTCATATTACTGGTCATTGTGAAGGGAAGTTAGGACACGAACTGAACTGGGTAGACATAACAGGAACCTGGAGGCAGGAGTTGATTCAGAGGCCATGGAGGAGTGCTGCTTACTGCCTTTCTCCTCAAGGCTTGTTTAGCCTGATTTCTTATAGAACCCAGGATCACCAGCCCAGGGATGGAACCACCCAGAATGGGCTCACGTCAGTTACTAAGAACATGCTCTATAGACTTGTTTACAGTGCGTCTTATCGAGGCTTTTTCTCAATTGAGGTTCCATCCTCTCTAAGGACTATAGTGTAGCAGAACTTTCCCCTAATAAATAAAGATTATAAAGGATCAATAATTAGGCAAGAAGGCAGGACATCTGGGGCAGGAAGAGGAAGAGGGAAGGCAGGAGAAAGGAACAGCCATTTTGGATGTCACAAACAAGAGAGTCAGACAGAATGTAAGAAGCTGGAGGCAGTTGACTCAAGTGGCAGATGTGGGTTTCTAACATGAAATAGTTTGTAAAATTAGGATGCTAGGTTCTGTGCCCAGCAATTGTGTTATCTGTTGATTCTAAATTAACATTGTGTGGTGTTTTCCTTTATGCAGGTACTAAACTGTATTCCAGAGAAAGGCACAGCAGCAGAGCTGCTGTAAGAGTACAGCCCAGCCAGCCACAGGAATTTGGGATCACAGGTCAGGCACCGCAGCACCCAGCCATGGGAAAGAGTAATTTTGGAGCTCTGGAGAGGCAGAGCCTACATGGGTGAGACAGGCCCTGGCTAAAAGAAAAAAAATGTAGCCTCTGCCTGTCTGCTGGGCTAGAGACAGACAGAGACTGCTGGCCAGGACCTAGCTGATGTTCATGTGGGTTGCTTTTTTAATATTTCACACAGCATTCTAGCTTGAATGAACTGATATAAAACTAGCTAGCACAATAGTTGAGTACACAAAAGAAGATAGTATTCATTTTTTGTGGTCTTAACTCATTTAGATCAGCATGTTCTTTTCTCTATGTAATATAAAAATAAACATTTGAAATTGTAAAACAATAGACAATCTTCCTGCTTAATAAAGTAGCCCAGATTAGCTACTCAGCACCAGAAATGTGTCTAGTCTGAACTCAGCAGTTATATAATTGTAAAATACACACTGGATTTCAGAAAAATAATAAAAAATAAAGTTTCTCTTTGATTTATATGCGAAAAGTATGCTGATATAACATTTAAGTAATGTTGAACTAAATATATTTCCAAATGTTTTGCTTTTGATTTGAATGTACCTACTATAAAAGTTTAGTGCATTGAAATTACCTTGTACATATGACCCATGTCATATTTTTCCTGATATTCTTAATTTGGTGATCATAGGAGAGGTAGTTTTGAATATTCTACAACACCAGAGATATTATCAGCATTTGCTTGCTAAGTGTCAAAAGCATATTCCTTAAGTAAAATTCAACACAATACCCAATCAAAATCCCAAATCAGTTCTTCATAAAGTTAGAAAGAGCAATTCTCAAATTCATCTGGAATAACAAAAAACCCAGGGTAGCTAAAACTATTCTCAACAACGAAAGAAATTCTGGGGCAATCAGTATCCCTGACCTCAAGCAATAATGTTAAAAACTGCATGGTATTGGTACAGTGACAGGCAGGCAGATCAATGGAACAGGATTGAAGATCCAGAAATGAACCCACACACCTGTGGCCACTTGATCTTCGACAAAGGAGCTGTAAACATCCAATGGAAAAAAAGATAGCCTTTCAACAAATGGTGCTGGTTCAACTGGAGGTCAGCATGCAGAAGAATGTGAATTGAACCAGCCTTGCCTCCTTGTACTAAGGTCAACTCCAAATAGATCAAGGACCTACCCATAAAGCAAGACACTCTGAAGCTAATATAAAAGAAATGGGGAAGACCCTTGAGGACATAGGTACAGGGGGAAAGTTCCTGAACAGAACACCAATAGCATATGCTCTAAGATCAAGAATTGACAAATGGGACCTCATAAAATTACAAAGTTTCTGTAAGGCAAAGGACACCATCAAAAGGACAAATCGGCAACCAACAAATTGGGAAAAGATCCTCACCAACCCTATATCAGATAGAGGGCTAATATCCAATATATACAAATAACTCAAGAAGTTAGACCCCAGAAAACCAAATAAACCTATTAAAAATGGGGTACAGAGCTAAACAAAGAATTATCACCTGAAGAACTTTGGATGGCTGAGAAGCATCTTAAAAATGCAGGTAATAAGTATATGTGCTCCACTATGTTCATAGCAGCCCTATTTATAATAGCCAGAAGCAGGAAAGAACTCAGGTACCCCTCAACAGAAGAATGGATGCAAGAAATGGAAGAAGACCTCAAAAAATGGAAAAACCTCCCATGCTCATGGATTGGCAGGATTAATATAGATAAAATGGCCATTTTGCCAAAAGCAATATACAGATTCAACGTAATCCCATCAAAATCACAACTCAGTTCTTCACAGAGTTAGAAAAAGCAATTCTCAAATTCATCTGGAATAACAAGAAACCCAGGATAGCTAAAACTATTCTCAACAACAAAAGATATTCTGGGGGATTCAGTATCCCTAACTTCAAGCAATACTACAGAGCAATAGTGTTAAAAACTGCATGGTATTGGCACAGTGACAGACAAGTGGACCAAGGGAATAGAATTGAAGATCCAGAAGTGAATCCACACACCTATGGTCACTTGATGTTCGACAAAGGAGCCAAAACCATCCAGTGGAACAAAGATAGCCTTTTCAACAAATGGTGCTGGTTCAACTGGAGGTCAGCATGCAGAAGAATGCGAATTGATCCATTCTTATCTCCATGTACTAAACTTCACTCCAAGTGGATCAAGAACCTCCATGTAAAACCAGACACACTGAAACTAATAGAAAAGAAACTGGGGAAGACCCTTGAGGACATGGGCACAGGGGAAAAGTTCCTGAACAGATCACCAATAGCTTATGCTTTAAGATCAAGAATTGACAAATGGGACATCATAAAATTACAAAGTTTCTGTAAGGCAAAGGACACTGTTAAAAGGACAAATCGGCAACCATCAAATTGGGAAAGGATATTCACCAACCCCACATCTGATAGAGGGCTAATATCCAATATATACAAAGAACTCAAGAAGTTAGACCCCAGGGAACCAAATAACCCTATTAAAAAATGGGGTACAGATCTTAACAAAGAATTTTCACCTGAAGAAATATGGCCGAGAGGCACCTTAAGAAGTGCTCAACATCATTGGTCATTAGGGAAATGCAGATCAAAACAACCCTGAGATTTCACCTTACACCAGTCAGAATGGCTAAAGTCTTAAACTCAGGAGACAGCAGGTGTTGGCGAGGATGTGAAGAAAGAGGAACACTCCTCCACTGCTGGTGGGGCTGTAAGATGATACAACCACTTTGGAAATCAGTCTGGAGGTTCCTCAGAAAACTGGACATGAGACTTCCAGAGGACCCTGCTATACCTCTCCTGGGCAGATACCCAAAGGATTCCCCGGCATGCAATAAAGACACATGCTCTATTATGTTCATAGCAGCTTTATTTATAATAGCCAGAAGCTGGAAAGAACCCAGATGCCCCTCAAAGGAGGAATGTATACAGAAAATGTGTTATATTTACACAATGGAATACTACTCAGCAATTAGAAGCAATGAATTCACAAAATTTTTAGGCAAATGGTTTGATCTGGAAAATATCATCCTAAATGAGGTAACTCAATCACAAAAGAATACACATGGAATGCAATCTCTGATAAGTGGATATTAATTAGCCCAGAAGCCCTGAATACCCAAGGCACAAATTGCATAACAGATGAGTCCCATGAAGAAGTATGGAGAGGGTACTGATCCTGGAAAGGATTGATCTAGCATGCGAAGGGAATATAAGGACAGAGAAAAAGGAAGGAGGTGATTGAAGAAGGGATGGAGAGAAGAAGGTTTATGGGACATATGGGGAGGGGGGATCCGGGAAAGGGGAAATCATTTGGAATGTAAACAAAGAATATAGAAAATGAAAATATTGTTTCTAATATATTACCTACTAAAATCATGTGAATGCTTGACAGTGGGAGAAGAAACTGCATATAAGGATAAGAATGAATATATGTACCTAGAGCTGTGGATTCAAACACATATTTCCTTACCTTAAAGACTGGTTCATAGAAATCCAAATTTTTATTTTAATATGTAATATTTGTTTTAAAGCTAATGTTTTTGTGATCTAGGGCACCTTCGATAATGACAAATCTATGCTCCCACTGAAGTTAGAAGTTTAAATTTTTATAAATAGTATACTAGTGAGAAATTATTTCTGTATAATTTTGTGCTTATGACTTTTATGTCTATTAATTTTTCTAATATGCACTTGTAAATTTATATTTGACTCTATAATCCAAGTTTTAAAAGACAAGGTGAATAATTAACTTGTATGTGTTGACCAAAAGTCAAGTTACTTGTTTTACTAGCAATCTATGCAGAAACATAAAAATAGCTCACCTTCATAAACATGTAACTAAAATTTATTGAATACATTGTTAAATGAACATCTATAATATATAGCATAGTAAATCGTTACAGAAATTTTTATCACAGTTCTGTTGCAGGTTTTATTTTGGTAAATTATCATATTTTCTTTAATGTGTGGTATCCCACAAATTAGTAACTGACTGAATTAAAGCTTGTGTATAATATTGATGACTGTTAATACTCAATGTTGTTTTCAACTATGAAAGATCAACAGGAGATTTCATGCCTCATTTGCATTCTACTTGTAATAAAAGCAATAATCACATCTTTTTAACATGAAAATAAACTAAAGTTGGATAATAAAATATATAATTTCCTAGTTTCTCATTTTAAGTTAAGAAAATATAAACTGAATGCACCATAACTACTCCCAAGCCACAGTGAGTTAATGATGTAAAGCATTTCTAAGAGCTCCTTTAAAAACTGGGAAAGAGAAGAAAAGAGCAGTTCAGTAAATATGGATTCCTAAAGAAATAACTAAGTATGGTTGAAAATGAGCATAAGTTAATTTTTTTTCAGTGGGAATACAAAGAACAGAATTCACTAGGATACTCTACACTAGAGTGTTGTTATCAAACATATCCTCCCCCACGTTTAGAAATACCAGCTTTCTCTTATTCCTTCTTCAGTTTACCTGTATCTTAAGGATTACCTTGTGCATTTGTTACATTGAGGGGAAATGTTGTTACCATGGGTCAAGTAGTAGATGGGGGTGAACAGTGAATCTATGATCTAAGGCTATGATTAATATGTGGAAACAAATCACTAGGATTTTCTAAGAATATGATCTTCCATTTCATGTCGGACAGTGGTGGCACATGCCTTTAATCCCCTGAGAGATGGATTTCTGAGTTTGAGGCCAGCCTGGTCTACAGAGTGAGTTCCACAACGGCAAGTGCTCTACAGAGAAAGCCTTTCTCAAAAAAACAAAACAAAACAAAATAAAATATTCATGAGACTATCTCTTCCTATAAATATAACTTGAATATTTAACAATTATGGGATGAACAGATTATTTAATTAATATAGTTGTATAAGTCTTGAGACAAAAAATTTAAAGTCAAATATGCTAGCTGCTTATTATCTTTTGGCTAAGTATTTTTATTACAAGGTGAAGTAGATTACCTCAACATTTTGATTAGTTACCATTCACACAGAGACTTTCAAAGGTCCATGGCATACTATTTTAGTTTGATATATTTCGTATGTGTAAATGAGGAAGTTTTTGCCAGCAGCAGTAATCTACTGAAGAAACTCCTTAGATAGCTGTCATAGATAATATGGAATAGGATAAGGCAAAAGAAAGGCACACAGTTCCAGAATAGGAGATTTTCATTTCAATTCATTGACTATTAAGGCCGTGAACCATTATTAATAAACATAGTTCCTCCTCCTCTCTATTATCCTTTTCTTTACTTCCTCTTCTTTCTTGTTTTTTATTATGATTTCATTTTTGTTCCTTCTACTATTCCGTTGTTTATTATATCCTTTTTGTTCTCTCCTCTTTCCTTCTTTCCCCTTTTCTTTTTTCTCCATCTCTCTCTTCCTTACTTTCTTCCTTTTTCATTCATTCTTTTCTGTATTTTCTTCCATTATGTACCTTTCTCCCTCATGTTTTCTCTCTCTCTTTAACTGGGATAATGGCCAGCATACTATACTGCTGAACAAATTTGGCACTAGGCAAAATGCTAAAGTAAATGAGCATTATCTTCAACTTTTACTAACTTCTTTGTTTTCTGCCCATTGTCTGTTCATTTCAACACACAGCTCCATACTGGGCTCAGGACTTCAGCTTGACCATTTATTCATCATTGTTGAAGTTAGTACCACAGAACCTATTCATTCTTCAGGACTGTATTAACTTGTGATATTCAATCATATGAAATTATTATGATGCTGTTGTTAATAATGACACATTCACTTTTATAGAACATAATACATTAACTCAAATGAGTGAATTTTGAAAATAGAGTTAAATCCTGTATTGATAGAGATGTAGGAAAGGAAGTTGGGACAAATTTCTCAAGTTGTATATTATGATCAACATTTATATGTGCTTCCAATCAGTTACATAATATGGGAAGGCTATCTATTCTGATTTTTTCTCCTATTTTAATTTTTTTTATTTTCTATATTCTTTGTTTACATTTCAAGTGATTTTCTCTTTCCCGGTTCCCTCCTCTGCAAAAGTCCCATAAACTCTCTTCCCTCTGCCTGTTCTCTGATCTACTCCCTCCTACTTCTCTGTCCTGGTACTCCCCTACAATGCTGGATCAAGCCTTTCCAGGACCAGCAAACTCTCCTTCCTTCTTCTTGAGAGTTATTTGATATGTGAAATGTGTCTTGGGAACTAAGAGCTTCTGAGCTAATATCTACTTATCAGTGACTGCATTCCATGTGTGTTCTTTTGAGATTGGGTTACTTCACTTAGGATGATATTTTCCAGATCCATTTTATCCCAGATATGAATTTAGCTAATGTAAAGGAAACTCCATAAAGTGCTGTTCTGGTCTATTGGGAATAAAGCCAACAACAACAAACAAAACAAAACTAAATATTCATAGACATTTGTGTAAAGACATTTTGATGTGAAGATGAGATGAAAAAGGATAGTATATAGGAGCATTTTCATTGAGGAGATGGAAAGTTTCAATATGAAAATGAGATGAATTATTTAAGATACTGGCCTGTGAAAACTATCAAAACAGTTTACTCATGAAGACAAATTCAACTTCAAATTGGGAAAAGAAATCCAAACGGACATAGGAAAAAAAAACAATATCTTCCCAAATACACTGTAAACTGTCTACCACATAGTTATATACATATACTAGATATTTAGAATCAAATTATTAAAAAATATTTAACTTCATCAAGAATCATTTTGAATAATTGACCTGTCATATTATGCACTTAGTTAACCAATTTATAGTGTGGGATTTTCTTGTTTTCAAACTTTATAGAGAGTTCTTAAAAGTAACCTAATGGTATATGTTATGGGATCTTTTATAGTAAATACAGCATCAACAAAATAATCCAAATAAGATGCTTTTTATTTTATGGTTTTATGATAAATATTGAAAATTACATTAAGAATTATCACATTAATTATGATGATTTTGTAAATTTTGCAGACAAATAGATGGAACTAGAAAATATCATCCTGAGTGTGGAAACAGAAACACCTTTAGTACACTCCTTTAATCTCAGACCATGCATGTAATTGAAGATCAGAAGAAGTGACAAATGAGAGAAAGATTTAACAGAATAATTCACAGATAGGATACGGACAGGGAGGAGTAACTACTTAAGAGCAGTGAGGGAGAGAGGGTTGAAATCAGATGTGCTCAGTTCAGTTCAGTTAATGCAATTCAGAGCTAGTTCAGTTTATTTAGTTCAGAGGCACTCTTTCCAAGAAAAGTAATTCAGTCAGTAGCTAAAAAAAGTTGATTTGAGTCAGTTAGCTTGGAGAGGAGTATGAGTCAGAACAGTTTATTTGAAACAATGATTCAGAGTTCAGAAAGAACTAGAAATGATGAGTTTGCTCAACAGTAAGTCTCAACAGCAGAAACATTCTAGGCCTAGGTAAGAAGATTGAGACTGGAAGCTGAAGTCTTCTAGGTCTTAGCTTTCAGAGGAACTGATTGAACAGCTACTAGAGGCTTCTAGGCATAGGCCTAGGGATAATTAGATAGAAAAGCTCTGGGCTCAGTCCAAGCAATGTATTTGCATAGCTTGGGTACCACTCTCATCTCATCCCTCTCTTGGAAGAAATAAATAAACATTTACATTTGCATATATTACCAAATATATAATACACATGGTATAAATGGTGATAAATTGCAATTTACATATATTGATAAATAAGATTAATATCTTGCACCTGCTAATGATGAGGAACTTTGGTGGCTCTACAGGGTGCCAGTGTATGCAAGAGCAATATGCCTAAATGTCTACAAAACACTTTTTAATAAATCTTAGGATAAGCTGGCTGAGAAAGAAACTAGGAAAATGACACCCTTCACAATAGCCACAAACAATATAAAGTTTGTGGTGTGACTCTGACTAAACAAGTGAAAGAAATGTATGACATGAATTTCAAGTCTCTGAAGAAGGAAATGGAAGAAGATCTCAGAAAATGCCAAAATTTGCCATGCTCATGGATTGGCAGGACTAATATAGTTAAAATGGCCGTCTTGCCAAAAGCAATATACAGATTCAATGCAAGACCCAGCAAAATCCCAACTCAGTTCTTCATAGAGTTAGAGAGAGCAATTCTCAAATTCATCTGGAATAACAAAAAACCCAGGATAGCTAAAAGTAATTGCAGAAACAAAAGAAATTCTAGGGGAATCAGTATCCCTGACTTCAAGCAGCACTACAGAGCAATAGTGTTAAAAGCTGTATGGTATTGGTACAGTGACAGGCAGTGGAATAGGATTGAAGATCCAGAAATGAACCCACACACCTATGGCCACTTGATCCTCGACAAAGTGGCTGAAAACATCCAGTGGAAAAAAGATAGCCTTTTCAACAAATGGTGCTAGTTCAACTGGAGGTCAGCATGCAGAAGAATGCGAATGATCCATCCTTATCTCCTTGTACTAAGCTCAACTCCAAATGGATCAAGGACCTCCACATAAAGCCAGACATTCTGAAGCTAATAGAAAAGAAACTGGGAAAGACCCTTGAGGACATTGGTACAGGGGGAAAGTTTCTGAACAGAACACCAATAGCTTATGCTCTAAGATCACAGTCATCCACACACATCCTGCATATACACACATGTACATGCACATACATGTACATGTAAACACACATGTTCCAATAAAAATGTATATATAGTATGCACATAAAAATAAAATACTCACTGAAGTATCTTGAGAACCAACAACAAACGCAATTATATTATTGAGAAAACTTACCTTGTGAGTTTGAGAGAGAAAAGGAGAGAACGGCAGAGCAGGGAAGAGAGTAAAAGAGTATGCATGATACCAGCAAAATATTTTAAAAAAATGTTAAAAAAAAAGAGTGCCATCAGTTTGGATTGTTGTACAGGAATTCTTTGTACTAATCTTCATCTTTGAACTTTTAAAGATATTTTAAAATAAAGTGAAAAGCCTTAATAACCAAAGGAGTAAGCAACATATTACTTAATAATATTGTTTCAACTTATTTGTTTTACATAAAAGACGTTTTAAGGTAGACATTAGTCCTGGAGCCTTTTAGTTACAATAGGAAGTAAACAATGTTTGAATCATGTTCATTTCATGCTAACTCCATGTGTAGAGAGACTTATTGAGGTGCCATGCCACCTGGCAGGAACTTGGTATCAACTATATGTGAAGTTCCTCTCCCAGCATTTGAGTGGGAACTCCTGTTTTAGCCATAATCCCCTCCACTTAGGGTGGAGTGCTCACACAAAGGGAAGCCCATTGTTCTTCAAGGACCTGCAGTCTCCTGAGAAACACTAGCCACCTGTGGAGCAACTGAACTGATTCTGCTGAGAAGCTTCCAAACTTTCCCCCTGCCTATATATATTAGGAGTACTTCATTAAACTTTGAGACCTTGAATAGTTTAAAAAAAAAAAAAAAGAATTGACAAATGAGACCTCATAAAATTACAAAGTTTCTGTAAGGCAAGGATATGTTTATAGCAGCCCTATTTATAATAGCCAGAAGCTGGAAAGAACCCATGTATCCATCAACGGAAGAATGGATGCAAAAAATGTGGTTTATATACACAATGGAGTACTATTCAGCCATTAGAAACAATGAATTCATGAAATTCTTAGGCAAATGGATGGAGCTGGAGAACATCATACTAAGTGAGGTAACCCAGTCTCAAAAGATCAATCATGGTATGCACTCACTAACAAGTGGATATTAACCTAGAAAACTGGAATACCCAAAACATAATCCACACATCAAATGAGGTACAAGAAGAACGGAGGATTGGCTCCCGGTTCTGGAAAGACTCAGTGCAGCAGTATAGGGCAAAACCAGAACAGGGAAGTGGGAAGGGATGGGTGGGGGAACAGGGGGAGGGAAGAGGACTTATGGGACTTTTCGGGGTGTGGGGAGCCAGAAAAGGGTAAATCATTTGAAATGTAAATAAAAAATATAGCGAATAAAAAAAAAAAAAAGAAATCTTGGCCAGGAGGGGGTAGATTGGGGAACGGGCGGAAGGAAGAGGGCTTATGGGAACCGAGAAAGGGAAAATCATTTGGAATGTAAACAATGAATATAGAAAATAATAAAAAGAAAAAAGAAAAAATCTTGTCTGAGACTCCTTCTCAGGCTACCTGTTTCTTTGCCGTTTTATGCATACAAATTTTAAGTCATTTCATGAAAAACAATTGTGTTCCTGATCTGAAAGGGAAAGCTCCAATCTGGATTGATCTTTGTAAGTGGAGGCTTTGCTGTTCTCTTATTGTTACTTCGTTTGTGTTTTTGATTATTTGTTAAATTTTTAAAGACAGGGTCTCACTATGTAGCATTGGCTGTTCTGTAACTCACTATGTAGTTCAAGCTGGTTTCAACTTAATAGAAATCTGCCTGCCTCTGCACCAAACAATGGGGTTAAAGATATGAGCCTATAAACCTGGGCTTGTGTTGCATTTTAACACAAGGAACAATAGAATTGTAAGCTTTGTTATAAGACCTCTCACAAAACTTCTTCTAAATAATATTTCTATACTTCTCATTTTTACTTATATAAGTTCACTCTACATAGTGTCTATTGTGTCTATTGTGATAAATATTGAAGAGCAGAAGAGAGATCTATGAACTCCTTAACATAGGTTTTCAAATTCTATAACCTAACTGTGAATTACCTAAAGTATTTAAAAAATTAAATTAGGCCCCTGAGTGAGTAATATTTAGTAATTAGACAACTACTTAATAAGTAACAAATATAAATATATGTAGATGACAAATAAAAAGATATTCTAAGATTACTCAAATGACAGATTTGAAGAATAAAAAGAAAAAATTAAAAACAACACTAATTCGTTAATGAAGTGGGAGAAATGAAATATAGAAGGTAGCAATGGATAAATTATTAAGAAATACAATAAAAATATGAGATGTTTTAAATTGAGGATAAAAATATTGTGTAAAGGAAATAATTGCATTTTATATCAAATTTACTTATGATAAACAAAACTAGATTTTTATTGTAGTTGTAATTTGTCTCAACATATCATTATTATTATTATTATCATTATTGGTTTTTTGAGACAGGGTTTCTCTGTGTAGCCCTGGCTGTCCTGGAACTCACTCTGTATACCAGGCTGGCCTCAAACAGAGAAAGCCGCCTGCCTTTGCCTCTCAAGTGCTGAGATTACAGGCATGTGCCACCACACCTGGCTTACATATCATTATTTTAAAAAAGAGTTGCTATCTTAATTAATCTATTTTCTTATTTTCAATTACCTGAAATAAAATCCTCTTACAATTAATATCACATCCAGAACAATACAGACATTATTTAGTATTTAAATGGTGTCCCATGCATACCTTCTGAAATTACATAATATATATTTTAAATGAGCTGCTCATCAGTTTCTTTAGTCTATTGTACAATAGTACAGACCTGCCTGAAAATTCCATTAAAAAACATGTCTAGATTACATTTGACCTTGGTACAATAGATTGAAAATATGCTGACAGGCTTTAATAGCATAGGGATAAATTCATTAAAACAACAAGTAGAATAAAAAATACTTATGTTTTTTGAATTATTTATATATTCAGATGTGTTTGTCCCTCCCCCCTCAGCATAGTTGTAGTCATTTTGGTCCATGCCTGCCAGCAGTTTCATATTGTTGCTGCAATATGCCTATTTGTCATTGATACAGAAAAATAACTTGACCCAGATCAAGGTCATGTTGATCACATATGTTGTTCTGTTCTGTACTTTCTGAGGATTGTTACTCTTAAGAGATTCCACAAAACTTTGCGTAGGACCCATCAAGTAAAAGGTCAGTATGAACTGTTATGGCTTGAGTCAGAGCTGGTCACTGGGCAGATCTCCTGCACCTGCATATGAGCTTAATGTGGATTTTGTGGCTGATACTGAAAATGCTAATAAGCCAGAAAGTTATGATTATAATACCCATGCTCTGCTATCTCAATGTTCTGAAATTCCCCTTTTCACAACCCATCTACTACCCTAGCCCTTACCTTAGTCAGGACCAATCAGCTTCAAGGTTAGCTGATAATATTTTGTTTAGCAAGCCAAAATGTAATAATGGTCCCCTCCTTGTCTTTTAAACACTGGAACTGGTTTTTTTCCCCTATAAAAAGTCTGCTTGAGAACAAACTGGTACTATACCCTATTCCTTTTTGTGGTCCTGATCTGATCAGTATTGGAGTATATATTCAATAAAACAACCCTGTATGACTAAGATTGGAGATTGTGTGATTTGTGAAATGACTCCTAGACTACAACATATTCAGCACTTATCAAAACATTTTAGGGAAAATATAATAAATCAAAATATTCATTATGTAGTGATTCATGATCATTGCAAAGTAGAACACACTAAACTGTCCATATTGGTTCTGATGATACATGAAAAAATACATAGATTTACTCTAATTTATTTGAAAAGTTAACCTTTATATATTATATATTTAGTGCTTCAAATGTTTTCAAAAATATTTGTAATATGTAATTTATGAAAATCTACATCATCTCAAAGTGTTCTTTTATACTGATGCTTACACAAACGTAAACAGATATAAATATCTAAATACACATATACATATAAATACATGTGTGTATATCCTAAATATGTTTCATATTCTTAAAAATAAATGGCCTTCTGGATATGCAAGTTCCTCATCCTCAGGTTTTGCATCTCTGGATTAAATTTGTTATAGTTAAGAATATTTGAAGAAAACACACAAACCACTGTGTCTATACTGGATATACATAAACTCATCTCTTTGCCACTTTTGTTTTTTTCATGTTTTCAAGCTTTTACTTTGTATGTGCAGTCATGTGTGGGAAGGTTTGTACACATGCATGCAAGTAAGTGCTTTCTGAGGCCAGGTGAGGGTGTTCCATTCTCTGGAACTAGAGCTAAAGATAATTGTGAACTAACATATGGGTGCATCAAATACACCTACCACATTTTTCTCCCTAAATATCCACATTTATTATTTTCCCATTCTTCTTCCTTTTGACCATAGACACTTACAATGCTCAAAACTTCATGCCCTTCAAGCCTTCAAATAAATGCCATTTGTTTAAATTAATTAATTCAGTTTTTATACTTCATAATTTCTTCACTCCCATCCATCCTCTGACTATTCCACATCCCATACTTCCTCTCCAAACCCCTAACTCCAAGTGGATGTCCCCACCCCCATCCCACCTGACCTCTAAACTCCCTGAGGCCTCCAGGCTCTTGAAGGTGAGATGCATCATCTCTGAATGAACACAGACCCAGTAGCCCTCTGTTGTTTGTGTGATGGGAACCTCACATCATTTGGTGTATGCTGCCTATTGAGTGGTCAAGTGTTTTGAGAGATCTTGATCTCAGGGATCCAGATTAATCAATTAACATAATCCACTATATAAACAAACTCAAAAATCACATGATCATTTCTTTAGATTCAGAAAAAAACACAATACAATACACATTTATTTAAAAGTATTGGAGAGGTCAGGAATTCAAGGCCTATACCTAAACATGATAAAAACAACTTACCGCAAACCAAACACTTCAATATCTAATGAAATGGAGACATACTTTAAGCAATCCCATTGAAATTGGGGACTCCCCCATATCTATTCAATATAGTACTCCAAGTACTAGGTAGAACATTAAGACAACAAAAAGAGACCAAGGGGATACAAATTGGCAAAGAAGAAATAAAGGTTATTACAGGTTACATCAATTGACTAAAAGATGAAATACTGTAAAAATTTAAATTTTGATTAAGTAGTAAAGATGTATATTGTTTTAGATTAACTCTCTGACATTATTTTGAATTCCTGCATTTCACTGATGTGAATCCTTGACAGACCTTGGGAAAGACCTTGAGGCTACTTTTTGTATAGGATTTCAATGGGTATGAAGGTGCTAGTGAACAAATATGACTCTTGAAATTTAGCCTGTACTTTTATTCGCTTAAATATTTATAGCTCCTCCTGAGTATGCATGCTTATTATAGTCCTACATCTCATTGTATAATAGGAAGGTTTATTTTTTTCTCTAGTCTCCAAATCTGGGAATGGTAAATGGATATCTCCCATTTCTCGCTAGTCACCTAGCATTCATATATATATATATATATATATAATTTATTTGTATTTATGTAAAATACATTTATATTATTTATAAAAATATGTTTCTAATATGTAATGTGTATTTACATATACATATATACTATCCAATATGTATTCATACATACATATATATATATATATATATATATATATATATATATATGGCATGAAGGTGCTAGTGAGCAAATATGACTCTTGCCACTGGGAATTCAGAAATAAATAATTCTTTGAACATAAGAGGGCTTTGCAGAAACTTTAAAAGTGGAGTATATATAATATATATTACATATATGTACATTAATATATTTTATGTATATATTATATTTGTGTATATATGTATATTAATATTTATGTATATATAAGCAATGACTTTCTACTGTAGAGGAGATTGCAAACTAAATATATGTGATCAGAGGTAACTAGAATTGTTCTACAGTTTGTAAGAAAAGAATAGTGTTTTACTGAAATAGAAGTAATTATTTAAAAAAATTATACTCTTTTAAACTCAAGTAGAACATATTCAGAATATACTTTGCAGTTCAGATGTATCCTGTGTGGGGAAAACTTTCAATTTAACTACTTCAAACTACTCTACATATAGTAGGGGACAGACATGTTAAATCCTTACTGAATTTAATTTATCTAACAGTTAAAAAAATTCATTCTGAGAAAGTATTAAGAGGATCTAACATTATTATTTTCTTAACATTGTTGTGATATCAGTGGATATATAATTTATTTGTGTAAGGAATTATAACTGTTATAGATTGAGAGGATTCTTGCTATATACTACTTGTATATCTAACAAAGGAGATTTACTTGACTCCTTAATAATATGAGTGTTCCTGAGAGAGTAGTAGGATAGGGAAATGACTATAATCCTTAGAAAATTAAAAAGAACAACCTGTTTGCCAGACATCCATTGCTATATTTGTACCAAAACCAACAACTGCTGAAAATGAAATCTGGTGTTAATTTTAATCCATTTAACTTAAGTTTCTCTCTTGGATGTTAATAAAGGAAAATCAATGAAATGCCCCACTTAAATTTGCAAAAAACATTGTTCTGTTTTGCTGTATTTTGAACATTTAAAGCAGAATAAAGGCATTTCCTATTTCTTCCCTGTTTCTGAAATGAATAAAGAGTAAGCTCACTATTAGATCGGCAGTAACTCAAGGATAAATGAAGCTAAGAACTTGAACCGTATTTGTGTTTTTTATTCTTCTTTAGTATTCTTACAGTCGAGTTCACTCATTTGATTAGAAGGCACTACTGAGCAAATATGTCGATCACCACCGAGAATTCAGAAATAATAATCCTTTGATCACAAGGGCTCTGCAGAAACATTAAAAGTAAAGGCTATCCATCCATATACAGATACACTTACCAACTGCAAGAAATCAAGTAAAATGGGGATTTTTGAAAGACTGAATAAGGAGTCAACAATTATTAACCTGATTGAATAAACCATCAATGATTTGTTGGATTTAAACATCTAAAACAGAAAAGGAATAGAGTCATATGAGCATTTATTTTTTGAAAACTATTCCAGACAAATACAAAGGAGGTGAAGATTGCTATTCAGCGTATGTGTGCAGGACACATTTGGTTAACTTAATCCTTCAGTATAGTAAAGAATTTCTCACCAGAGTCACTAATGATATATTAGGCCAGACAACTCTTTGCTGCAAGAATGTGCATATTAAACAATATTAAAATCTACCTGGACTGTGCCTTCTCATAACTAATAGCATCTTGTAGGCAATTTACGATAATTAAAAATGTTTTCAACCATTTAAAATGTTTGCAAAGGAGTTAAATATTCTCAGTTAAAAACCATTGTCTTGAAAAATATAACCAGCTGTAGACAAATATATTTTATTTAACTGTATAGTCACCAACTGCATGGCTTGCAAAGTGAAGAATAAAAATCTTGATAAGTTTTTGTTTCAGCGCATAGCAGTTTGAACTTAGGTTACAAGAGAAGACCCTCATGACTGATGGTTTTGTGGTCTTGAGATAATCCTTATTCAGAGATCAACAGTGCCTACTGTCATGCATTAATTGCTTTTTGTCATGGAATTCACAGTAGAAAAAGTCTGAAATAGAGAGAGTACTCTTAAGATGATGCAATCTTATCACTTCCCAACATCTTAAAAGTTCACACAAAATCAGGAATGATAAACTGAATACTTAAAAGTAGTTGATGAATCATCCTGCCTCTATTTTAAGTTTGAAAGATATCTTAAAAAAAGACAAACTAAGCTCATTCCTGTGTATGATTAAGACTCTGTTTCTCAAGGATTAGATTGTGGTCCACCTTTAACTCTAACTTGAAATGGTTCTGTACTGCCTGTTCCAGGAAATGGCAATCATGACTTTATTTCAAAAAGTTATTATAAGCATCTTGCAACCCTACTTATGTTTACAAAGGTTGTCATAGCCACCTGTTGTTATGAAGACCTTGTTATGATCACTTTGTTATGTTATGCTTCTGTTCCTCCATCTATTTGCCTGCCTACTTACCCATTTCTAAACCTCCTACCCCTGAATCATAAAATCCCTATCTTCTCTCTATCCAGTAATGACCCCATGAACACTGCCTTATGGGGAAGCAGCCTGTACACACATACACACACATTCACTCACACACACACACACACACACACACACACACACACACACACAGAAAGGCTTGTCTTAATTAAATTGGCCATGATGATTGATGATTTTGGTCAGTGGTCTTTCTCCTCTATTTTGGGGATTACCATATTCATATTTTTCAGAGGATATTTTAAATTTTAAGTGAAAGACTTTGAGCCAATAGACACAATTACCACTTTAAATAAGTAATAAATAAATTGGGCCTTAGGTAACAGAATCCCAAAGAAGACATAAATGGATTTATGCCTATAGATAACACATTGATAAAATCTACCCCATGTCTGCAGTTTTCCCAGTAAAAGGCCCATGGTCTTGACTTCTGCAACATGCTTTGGGCTTCATTACAGGCCTTGTTCTTCACAAGGTTTATGCATTGTCTACTTATGTCTCTAGATACCCTCTGAAACCATGATGGAAGATGCTATGACTGCTGGAACTTTCATTTTCCATGCATGCAATACCAGTACCACATAAGCACTGCCCACTTCTGTTGTCAGTACAGGAGAGAAAATAGCTCTATTGGACCACAATTGTATCAGACTCAGCTGAAACTAAGACACAATTCTCTAGGTAGCCATTTTTGAAGATCAGGAGTAACCTTCTAGACAGTTGAATAAATTTGCATTTTCACAAGTTCTCTAATGTGTGGGGTCTCACCCTCAGGGAATGTGTTCTATTGTCTCAGAGCAGAACCAGAAGAGGTCTCACTTTAGCAATACAAATGCTTTCTCCATTTGCCTAAAAAATTCATGAATTCATTGTTTTTAATTGCTGAATAGTACTCCATTGTGTATATATATACCACATTTTCTGTATCCATTCCTCCATTGAGGAACATCTGTGTTCTTTCCAGCTTCTGGCTATTATAAATAAGGCTGCTACAAACATAGTGGAACATGTGTGCTTATTGCATGCTGGGGAATCCTCTGGGTATATGCCCAGGAGTGGTATTGCAGGGTCCTCCAGAAGTGTCATGTCCAGATTTCTGAGGAACCGCCAGACTGATTTCCAGAGTGGTTGTGTCATCTTACAATCCCACCAGCAATGAAGGAGTATTCCTCTTTCTCCACATCCTCGCCAGCACCTGCTGTCTTCTGAGTTTTTAACCTTAGGCATTCTGACTGGTGTGAGGTGAAATCTCAGGGTTGTTTTGATCTGCATTTCCCTAATGACTAATGATGTTGAGCATTTCTTTTTTTTTTTTTTTTTTTTTTTTTTTTTTGTCTGTTTCCTCTTTACCCAGAAACAGTTCTCTTTTTTTCACATTTTTTGTTTGTTTTTTTATTTTGTTTTATTCGATATAATTTATTTACATTTCAAATGATTTCCCCTTTTCTAGCCCCCCCACTCCCCGAAAGTCCCGTAAGCCCCCTTCTCTTCCCCTGTCCTCCCTCCCACCCCTTCCCACTTCCCCGTTCTGGTTTTGCCGAATACTGTTTCACTGAGTCTTTCCAGAACCAGGGGCCACTCCTCCTTTCTTCTTGTATCTCATTTGATGTGTGGATTATGTTTTGAGTATTCCAGTTTTCTAGGTTAATAACCACTTTTCACTAATAAGATGTTGAGCATTTCTTAAGGTGCCTCTCAGCCACCCAAATTTCTTCAGGCAAAAATTCATTGTTTAGGTCTGTACCCCATTTTTAATAGGGTTATTTCGTTCCCTGGGGTCTAACAGCGAGGTAACACAATCACAAAAGAATACACATGGAATGCATTCATTGATAAGTGGATATTAATTAGCCCTGAAGCTCTGAACACTGAAGATACAATTAGCATATTAAATAACTCGCATGAAGAAGGAAGAAGAGGGCCCTAATCCTGGAAAGGCTTAATCCAGCATTGTAGGGGAGTACCAGGACAGAGAAAA
The DNA here is from genome assembly GCF_947179515.1 of Apodemus sylvaticus. NCBI lineage: Eukaryota > Metazoa > Chordata > Mammalia > Rodentia > Muridae > Apodemus > Apodemus sylvaticus. Next base: position 51,131,826 of record NC_067495.1, on the reverse strand, counting down.
GGGAGGGGAAAAGACAGGAGAATGAATGGAGAGAAGAGGACCTATGGAACATATGGGGATGGCACTGGAAAAGGGAAAGGCTTTTAGAATGTAAACAAAGAATATAGAAAAAAAATTAAAAAAAAATTAAAAAAAAAACAAATGCTTTCTCATCTGCTCTCTACTTATTCACCACCTAAACTTTCCTTGTTAAACTTCATTTTTTTTTTTCATTTCATTTTACTTCATGCACAAGAAACGCCACCAGGCCTATTCTATAAGAAAGGATACAGACCTATTCTATAAGAAAGGATAGAGGAAATTCTTCAAGCTGACAAAAAGAGATGTTAATGAGCAAGAAAGACACATAGAAAAGTTTAAAAATTTGCTGGTAAACAATTCAGAATGGTCCATTTCTGTGGTTTGTTTTGCTTTTGACTATGCAATCACCCAGTGAGGCAAAACTAGGTAATTCTTACTATTGTGCAAGTAATGGGACAGTATGTATCATGCTACTCACTCTTGTATCACCAAAAGAATATTTTTTTCCTGGACATATAGGTAATAGTTAAGTAGCTAGATTATAAATTATAAATTATTTGATAATGTTTATTTATAATATCTATCTTTTTCTCCAGATTGATTATACAAGATGAAAAGGACATGTCAATTTTTTTCTATTTTTTTGTGCATATATATGTGTGTGTTTGTGTCGGTGCTTAAACATGTAGGTTCCTGATAAAGTCAAAGGCACTGCATTATCTGGAACAAAAGTTAAAAGTAGGTGTGAGTGCAGAGTGCAGGAAACTGAACAAGGGTCCTGTGGAAGTACAGCCTGCTCTTTAAACAGCTAAGCCATCTTTCCATCACACCAATTTGGCAAAATAAGTTAAGTGGTAAGAAAATTTCACACATATTAAGTGTAACTTACTTTTTTATTTCTTAGAAGTTCTGTACTTGTATTTATGTGTTTTTGTTTTTTACGTTTAATTGTTTTTATTTACTCTGAACATTTCAAACAATATATTTTGATCATATCCTTTCTTAAAACAAAACAAGAATGTAACAATGATTTTGTTAGTGTTGACTTCCTACTCATTAACATTGGCCTTGGAGTGTAGTTGATATATTCACTGTCACTCCACTGGGGAAAAACTGGTTTCCATGTCCTAGCAGCTATTAATTAAAAATAATTCCCCATTCATAGGTGCAATTTTGTGATTGAATGAAAACTAAGAGATAAAAGGAAAGGACATGACTGCTCCTAGGTGTGGTGAAAGAGATCGTTTATTATAGATATATGAAGAGCACAGAAGAGACATCTGGGAAAGTCCAGAGTGGACATGAGCTAGAGTCATGTAAGGACAAACAGAAGGGGAAGGGGGAAGGGAGAGAAGGGAACCATCTATGGCCTTTAGGTGGCCTATAGGAGGATGGGTAACCTAAATGGGTGGATTATATAGGGAAGAGCATCTGGGGGCAGGGCAGCCCAATCCTGGGCTGGAAAAGATGACGTTTTGGGTAGGGGGTGGGCTATGGGAGCTATATAGACCCAGTAACTCATAGGGTTGAGAGAGACAAGAAGAACCTGTTACTATGTATTTACTTTGATATATTATATAGGCATCTCAGCCATTCTCATACTTGAAACCTAAAAGTAACCTAATTTCTTTTTCCATGATGGGATATAGCCTAGTTTGAACTCTGTGCTAGTGCTGTGCAAGATATACTAGTCTCTGTGAGTTCCTATATACATCTATCCTGTTGTGTCTAAACAACCCCTTTTCTTTGAAATCATCCCCTATCCTCTACTGTCTTGTCCACATCAGTTCCAAAGCTTTGAGAAGACAGGTTTTATATGGCTATACTATTTAGGGCTAAACATTACAAAATTTCTTATTCTATCCTTAACCACTCAGTTAAATATATCAACAAATTGGGGATATGATAAGGATGCTTGCTGCTAAACTTAACAGTATATGTTACACCCGGCACCCCACAATTTAATATACTAATACTGAATTATGGAAAGTTTTAGTGAATATCAGTATGTATATCTTTAAAGGAGCTCTATAAATGATATATTCTATTCTATTTTCAAATGTTCTATGTCAGAAACTGCTCACTTATTTGATTTTTTCTTATTGGTTTCTAGCAGTTACTCATATATATATAAGATATAATATGAATTATATAATATATAGAACTATGTCTTAGAAACTGTGAATATCATCTGTTCATTTCTCAAAAACTATGTTCATATTTGCTACTAACAAATAGTAATCTTTAACAATGATGAAATAAAAATTATTAAAATGTATTGCTGTTGCATGTTCTTCAGTAAATGACAATAGCTACCATTAAATGTTAATCTGTAGGGCAGAGATTAAGTCAATTACTTCTATTTATTTAATTATAAGTTTACTAGAGCAAACACAATTTTAATGAAAGTGAGAATTTGCCTGAAGAAATGTCAAAGCACTGAAAGAATGTGGGGATTGAGGAAAAATCTGTATTAATGAAGATCCACTTTCTTTGCTGAATTCCTCTGTTTAGAGAAAAACAAACCTTTGCTCCTTGTGAAAAGTGGCATCTGCCTTTCAACTTTATCAGCTATGCCTTTGAGTTACATAGGCATATTCTAGTGGAAATGTCAGTTTTAAAATCTTTATTAATAAGTGCATTTATTGAGACAGACATTGTCTTATAAGCTAGTGATGTGAATATGACTGAGATACATATCCTGCCATGAGAAGGTTGGAGCATAAACACACACAAAATCTAGATGTCCTTTCTTTTACATCTGCACAGGGTGGGATTGAAGCTTCTCTTTTACAAACTGTTTCATTCTGAAATTCAGGACTGTATTGTGCTCATTATTATAGCACTACACTTCAGACATTAGAAATAGTTCATTGAAGACCTACTTATTTTAAGAGGGTCATTTAATATAGTTGTACATCCATCACAGAAAAGTGTGTAAGGACCTCCACGTAAAACCAGACACACTGAAACTAATAGAAGAGAAACTGGGGAAAACCCTTGAGGACATGGACACAGGGGAAAAGTTCCTGAACAGAACACCAATAGCTTATGCTCTAAGATAAAGAATTGACAAATGGGACCTCAGAAAATTACAAAGTTTCTGTAAGGCAAAGGACATTGTTAAAAGGACAAAACGGCAACCAACAAATTGGGAAAAGGTCTTCACCAACCCTACAGCTGATCGAGGGCTAATATTCAATATATACAAAGCACTCAAGAAGTTAGACACCAGGGAACCAAATAACCCTATTAAAAAATGGGGTACAGATCCAAACAAAGAATTTTCACCTGAAGAAATTCGGATGGCCAAGAGGCACCTTAAGAAGTGCTCAACATCATTAGTCATTAGGGAAATGCAGATCAAAACAACCCTGAGATTTCACCTTACACCAGTCAGAATGGCTAAGGTCAAAAACTCAGGAGACAGCAGGCTTTGGCAAGGATGTGGAGAAAGAGGAAAACTTCTCTACTGCTGGTGGGGCTGTAAGATGGTACAACCACTTTGGAAATCAGTGTGGCGGTTCCTCAGAAAACTGGACATGACACTTCCGGAGGACCCTGCTATACCTCTCCTTGGCATATACCCAAAGGATTCCCCAGCGTGCAATAAAGACACATGCTCCATTATGTTCATAGCAGCCTTATTTATAATAGCCAGAAGCTGGAAAGAACCCAGATCCCCCTCAAAGGAGGAATGGATACAGAAAATGTGGTATATTTACACAATGGAATACTACTCAGGAATTAGAAACAATGAATTCACAAAATTTTTTAGGCACATGGTTTGATCTGGAAAATATCATCCTAAGTGAGGTAACCCAATCACAAAAGAATACACATGAAATGCAATCTCTGATAAGTGGATCTTAATTAGCCCAGAAGCTCTGAATACCCAAGACACAAATAGCATAACAAGTGACTTTCATGAGCAAGTATGGAGAGGGTCCTGATCCTGGAAAGGATTGATCTATCATTGGAGGGGAGTATAAGGACAGAGAAAAAGGAGAGATGTGATTGTAGAATGGGTGGAGAAGAGAAGGTTTATGGGACATACGGGGAGGGGGGATCTGAGAAAGGTGAAATCATTTGGAATGTAAACAAAGAATATAGAAAATAAAAATAAAAAAATGATAGGCATACAAATGCATATAGAATATAAAGGAAAAAGGAAGTAGAGACATTGTGTGATAAAACTGAAGATTTTAATAAAACATATGTATGATGAAATTAAGAAAAAAATAATGAATTAGATGAGTCTGTAGAGAATTTAAAGTAAATAATTGATATATTTCCAGTTTAATTTTAAAATAATTATTTATTCACACTATGGGATAGGAAATGATGTTTATTTCATTGTTGGGGTATTAGAGGAGATGTTTTCCCCATGTGACTGATTTTCATGGGCCTCTCAGTGGGGTATGATGTTTAATTGTTCCAGAGCAGGTATAAAATGGATAGAGAGCTGCTGGACTCCTGCCAAACTCATGTTTTTGAGACTTCCCAGGCTAGGTCACTCAAACTTACCAGTTCTTCTGTCTGGTGGCAAGGTCCACTTTTCCTGCATAGAGGTTTGCTCAGGCTGCCAGTACTAAACAATACTTATTGATGTATTTCACAGTAGTTGACATTAGAAATCCAAGATCATGGTAGCAAAAGGGTTGGCTGCTCAAGCAGCCCATCTTCTTTGTTTTGTTAGCCACATTGTTGTATGCTTATGTGGTTCTTGATCTGTGTACACTGAAGTAGAAGGCAGGAAAATCACTGCTGTCTTTTCCTTAAAAAAAAAAAAAAAACAGCAATTCTGAGTAATTAAAGCAGTACTCTCTAGGATGCCTTTAACCTTAATTGCTTCTTTTTTTTATTCAATATATTTTTCATTTACATTTCAAATGATTTCCCCTTTTCTAGCCCCCCACTCCCCAAAAGTCCCATAAGCCCCCTTCCCTTCCCCTGTTCTCCCACCCACCCCATCCCACTTCCCTGTTCTGGTTTTGCCCTATATTGCTTCACTGAGTCTTTCCAGAACAAGGGGCCACTCCTCTGTTCTTCTTGTACCTCATTTGATGTGTGGAATATGTTTTGGGTATTCCAGTTTTCTAGGTTAATATCCACTTATTAGTGAGGGCATACCATGATTGATCGTTTGAGACTGGGTTACCTCACTTAGTATCATGTTCACTAGCTCCATCCATTTGCCTAAGAATTTCATGAATTCATTGTTTCTAATGGCTGAATAGTACTCCATTGTATATATATATATATATACCACACTTTCTGTATGCATTCCTCTACTGAAGGATATCTGGGTTCTTTCCAGCTTCTGGTTATTATAAATAGAGCTACTATGAACATAGTGGAACATGTATCCTTATTACATGCTGGGGAATCCTCTGGGTATATGCCCAGGAGTGGTATAGCAGGATCTTCCAGAAGTGAGGTGTCCAGTTTTCTGAGGAACTGCCAGACTGATTTCCAGAGTGGTTGTATCAATTTGCAACTCCACCAGCAGTGGAAGAGTGTTCCTCTTTCTCCACATCCTTGCCAACACCTGCTCTCTCCTGAATTTTTAATCTTAGCCATTTTGACTGGTGTAAGGTGAAATCTCATGGTTGTTTTGATTTGCATTTCCCTAATGACTAATGAAATTGAGCATTTTTAAAGATGCTTCTCTGCCATCTGAAGTTCTTCAGGTGAAAATTCTTTGTTTAACTCTGTACCCCATTTTTAATAGGGTTATTTGGTTTTCTGGAGTCTAACTTCTTGAGTTCTTTATATATATATTGGATATTAGCTCTCTATCTGATGTAGGGTTGGTGAAGATCTTTTCCCAATTTGTTGGTTGCCGATTTCTCCTTTTGATGTTGTCCTTTGCTTTACAGAAACTTTGTAATTTTATGAGGTCCCATTTGTCAATTCTTGATCTTAGAGCATATGCTATTGGTGATCTGTTCAGAAACTTTCCCCCTGTACCAATGTCCTCAAGTGTCTTCCCCAGTTTCTTTTCTATTAGCTTCAGAGTGTCTGGCTTTCTTATTTCCAACTATGTTCACATTGAGGATTAATACTTCAACCAAAGATACAGGGCAAGTGAACAACATTGAAGCTACAACAAACAACTTATAACCAGTTATTTGTATGAGTAATAAAAACCAAGTTCAACTGTGGGAAGATGCAGTAAACTAGAAATGAGAAGTAGGAAAACATACAGTAATGGGTATGCATGTGCCTATTATACATTATTTACCTATACATTATGTACCTATAAAAACATCACAACAAAACTCATAATTTCATACAATTATTATGTGCAAATTTACAAAGATTTCAATAATGTAAGGATATTATCGTTAACATTGTCTTCTAGTTCTTCTAGTTTTTTCACTCTTCTTACTTGTTTGTTTTTGTTTTTGTTTTGTTTATTTTTTTACATTCTATGTAGTCCCTAGCTGGCCTCAAAATCACTTTGTAGACCATGCTGCCTTGAAATCAGATTTACCTCCCTCCCTCTGTTAAATGCTAGTATTAAAAATGTGCATCACCACACCTGGTTCTTTCCATGTTCTTGATGGGATTCATTAAAACAAGTGATTGTAATTTAATTAATTCCAATTTACTAAATTTGTTTTCTCATTTGTAAAAACACAAAACAAAAGTTGCTATCAAAATAATATGTTAAAACTGAGTTAGGTAGGCTTCCAGGCGGCCAGCGGGAGAGGTAGGTGTGCTCTGGTGAATCCAGCGGGCCCCAGCAGGAGCCTTCAGGCGCCTGCTTTAGGATCTGAACAGCCTGGGCCACAGCATTCTGTCTCCAGGAAGTGCTGGGGACCTGGTGTGCTGGTGTGCGCCCAGAGGCAGTCTGGGAGCTCACAGCACAGCTCCTTCCCTGTGGCACAGAGCTTAGGCTTCAGTCCTGAGGCCTCTGGCAGTAGCCCTCGGACCTCTCCTCTTCTGGATCCAGATCAGCCTGAGCAGCAACAACACATCTCCAAGTCCTGATAGAGGCAAGTGGGACTTCCAGGCAGACCGCGGGGAGAAGTCCGTGTGCTCCAGTGTATCCAGCAGGCCCCAGCAGGAGCCTTCAGGTGTCTGCTTCAGGATCTGAACAGCCTGGGCAATAACACCCTGTCTCCAGGCAGTGCAGGAGGTAAGCTGTGCACCAGAGGCCACCTGGGAAGGGGCAGCTTGCACTGGTGAGTCCAGCATTGACAACACCAACTAACACCAGTGAGAACTAGATGGCAAAAGGCAGACGCAGGAACGTCACTAACAGAAATCAAGGCAATATGGCAACATCTGAACCCAATTCTCCTTTACCAGCATGTCCTGGATACCCCATCACACCAGTAAAACAAGATTTGGATTTAAAATCACTGGTCATGATGCTGGTACAGGAACATATGAAGGACATACTTAAAGAAATTCAGGAGAAAATGGATCAAAAATTAGAAGCCCTTGCAAGGGAAACACAAAAATCATTGAAAGAAATCCAGGAGAATACAAAAGCCAATAATGAAGAAACACAAAAAACACTTAAAGAAATACAGGAGAACTTTGGTCAACGGGCTGTGGTAATGAAAGAGGAAACACAAAAATCTCTTAAAGAATTACAGGAAAGCACAAACAAGCAAGTGAAGGAGCTAAGCAAAACAATCCAGGATCTAAAATCAGAAGTAGAAACAACTAAGAAAACTCAAAGGGAGACAACTTTGGAGATAGAAAGCCTTGGGAAGAAATCAGTGGACATAGATGCAAATATCAACAACAGAATTCAAGAGATAGAAGAAAGAATCTCAGATGCTGAAGATACCATAGAAACCATGGACTCAACAGTTAAAGAAAATGCAAAAAGCAAAAAGTTTGTAACCCAAAATATCCAGGAAATCAAGGACACAATGAGAAGACCAAACCTAAGGATTATAGGCATAGATGAGAATGAAGATTTACAACTTAAAGGGCCAGCAAATATCTTCATTAAAATTATGGAAGAAAACTTCCCTAACCTAAAGAGAGAGATGCCCATGAATATACAAGAAGCCTACAGAACTCCAAACAGACTGGACCAGAACAGAAATACTTCCCGTCACATAATAATCAAAACACCAAATGTACTAAACAAAGAAAGAATATTAAAGGCAGTAAGAGAAAAAGGCCAAGTGACATATAAAGGAAGACCTATCAGAATCACACCAGACTTTTCACCTGAGACTATGGAGGCTAGAAGATCCTGGGCTGATCTCATGCAGACTCTAAGAGAACACAAATGCCAGCCAAAACTACTATATCCAGCAAAACTCTCAATCACCATAGATGGAGAAACTGAGATATTCCATGACAAAACCAAGTTTACCCAATATCTATCCACAAACCCAGCCCTACAAAGGATAATAGGAGGGAAACTTCACCCTGGAAAAAGCAAGATAGTAACCTTTCATCAAACCCAAAAGAAGTTAACCAATCAAATTTAAAAAATAACGTCAAAAATGATAGGAAGTAACAATCACTATTCCTTAATATCTCTTAACATCAATGGACTCAATGCCCCAATAAAAAGACATAGACTAACTGACTGGATACGTAAACAGGACCCTACATTTTGCTGCTTACAGGAAACACACCTAAGGGTCAAAGACAAACACTACCTTAGAGTAAAAGGCTGGAAGACAATTTTACAAGCAAATGGTCTCAGGAAACAAGCTGGAGTAGCCATTTTAATATCAGATAAAATTGACTTTCAACCCAAAGTCATCAAAAGAGACCCTGAGGGACACTTCTTGCTGGTCAAAGGAAAAATACAACAAGAAGAACTCTCAATCCTGAACATCTATGCTCCAAATGCAAGGGCACCCTCATTCGTAAAAGAAACTTTATTAAAGCTCAAAGCACACATTGCACCTAACACAATAATTGTGGGTGACTTCAACACTGCACTTTCCTCAATGGACCGATCAGGAAAACAGAAATTAAACAGGGACATAATGAAACTAATTGAAGCTTTGGACCAATTAGATTTAACAGCTATATATAGAACATTCTATCTTAAAGCAAAAGAATATACCTTTTTCTCAGCACCTCATGGTACCTTCTCCAAAATCGACCATATAATTGGTCACAAGACAGACCTCAACAAATATAAGAAGATCGAACTAATCCCATGCCTCCTATCAGAACACTATGGAGTAAAAGTGGTCTTCAATAGCAACAAAAACGACAGAAAGCCCACATACACGTGGAAATTGAACAATATTCTACTCAATGATACCTTTGTCAAGGAAGAAATAAAGAAAGAAATTAAAGACTTTTTAGAACACAATGAAAATGAAGACACGACTTACTCAAATCTATGGGACACAATGAAAGCAGTGCTAAGAGGAAAACTCATAGCCCTGAGTGCCTCCAAAAAAAAAAATGGAGAGAGCATACATTACCAGCTTAATGACACACCTGAAAGCCCTGGAACAAAAAGAAGCTATTTCACCCAGGAGGAGTAGAAGGCAGGAAATCATCAAACTCAGGGCCGAAATCAATCAAGTAGAAACAAAGAGAACCATACAAAGAATCAACAAAACCAGGAGCTGGTTCTTCGAGAAAATCAACAAGATAGATAAACCCTTAGCCAGACTGACCAAAGGGCACAGAGAAAGTATCCAAATTAACAAACTTAGAAATGAAAAGGGAGATATAACAACAGAAACTGAGGAAATCCAAAAAATCATCAGATCCTACTACAAGAGCCTGTACTCAACACAACTGGAGAACCAGGAGGAAATGGACAATTTCCTTGACAGTTACCAAATACCAAAATTAAATCAGGAACAAATAGATCATCTAAACAGTCCCATAATGCCTAAAGAAATTGAAGGAGTCATAGAAAGTCTTCCAACCAAAAAAGCACAGGACCAGATGGTTTCAGTGCAGAATTCTATCAGACCTTCAAAGAAGAATTAACACCAATACTCTTCATATTATTCCACGAAATAGAAACAGAAGGAACACTACCCAATTCCTTCTATGAAGCCACAATTACGCTGCTACCAAAACCACACAAAGATCCAACAAAGAAAGAGAACTTCAGACCAATTTCCCTTATGAACATCGATGCAAAAATACTCAATAAAATTCTTGCCAACCGAATCCAAGAACATATCAAAACGATCATCCACCATGATCAAGTAGGCTTTATCCCAGGAATGCAGGGTTGGTTCAATATACAGAAATCCATCAATGGAATCCACTACATAAACAAACTCAAAGAAAAAAACCACATGGTCATTTCATTGGATGCTGAAAAAGCATTTGACAAAATTCAGCATCATTTCATGCTTAAAGTCTTGGAAAGAACAGGAATTCAAGGCCCATACCTAAACATAGTAAAAGCAATATACAGCAAACCGGTAGCCAGCATCAAACTAAATGGAGAGAAACTTGAAGCAATCACACTAAAATCAGGGACTAGACAGGGCTGCCCCCTTTCTCCTTATCTTTTCAATATTGTACTTCAGGTACTAGCTCAGGCAATTCGACAACATAAGGAGGTCAAAGGGATACAACTTGGAAAGGAAGAAGTCAAACTATCATTATCTGCAGATGACATGATAGTCTAACTAAGTGACCCAAAAAACTCCACTAGAGAACTCCTACAGCTGATAAACAACTTCAGCAAAGTGGCAGGTTATAACACCAACTCAAACAAATCAGTGGCCTTCCTATACTCAAAGGATAAGCAGGCTGAGAAAGAAATTAGGGAAATGACCCCCTTCACAATAGCCACAAATAGTATAAAGTATCTTGGGGTGACTCTTACCAAACATGTGAAAGATCTGTATGACAAGAACCTCAAGACTCTGAAGAAGGAAATGGAAGAAGACCTCAAAAAATGGCAAAACCTCCCATGCTCATGGATCAGTAGAATCAATATAGTTAAAATGGCCATTTTGCCAAAAGTATTCTACAGATTCAATGCAATACCCATCAAAATCCCAACTCAATTCTTCACAGAGTTAGAAAGAGAAATTATCAAATTCATCTGGAATAACAAAAAACCCAGGATAGCTAAAACTATTCTCAGCAACAAAAGAAAGTCTGGGGGAATCAGTATCCCTGACCTCATGCAATACTACAGAGCAATAGTGTTAAAAACTGCAAGGTATTGGTACAGTGACAGGCAGGAGGATCAATGGAACAGGATTGAAGATGAAGAAATGATCCCACACACCTATGGCCACTTGATCCTCGACAAAGAGACTGAAAACATCCAATGGAAAAAAGATAGCCTTTTCAACAAATGGTGCTGGTTCAACTGGAGATCAGCATGCAGAAGAATGCGAATTGATCCATCCTTGTCTCCTTGTACTAAGCTCAAATCCAAATGGATCAAGGACCTCCACATAAAGTCAGACACTCTGAAGTTAATAGAAAAGAAACTGGGGAAGACCCTTGAGGTCATCGGTACAGGGAGAAAGTGTCTGAACAGAACACCAATAGCGTATGCTCTAAGAGCAAGAATTGACAAATGGGACCTCATAAAATTACAAAGTTTCTGTAAGGCAAAGGACACCATCAAGAGGACAAATCGGCAACCAACAAATTGGGAAAAGATCTTCACTAACCCTACATCAGATAGAGGGCTAATATCTAATATATATAAAGAACTCAAGAAGTTAGACTCCAGAAAACCAAACAACCCTATTAAAAATGGGGTACAGAGTTAAATAAAGAATTCTCACCTGAAGAACATTGGATGGCGGAGAAGCATCTTAAAAAATGCTCAACTTCATTAGTCATTAGGGAAATGCAAATCAAAACAACCCTGAGATTTCACCTTACATCAGTCAGAATGGCTAAGATTAAAAACTCAGGAGACAGCAGGTGTTGGAGAGGGTGTGGAGAAAGAGGAACACTCCTCCACTGCTGGTGGGGTTGCAAATTGGTACAACCACTCTGGAAATCAGTCTGGCGGTTCCTCTGAAAACTGCGCACCTCACTTCCAGAAGATCCTGCTATAACACTCCTGGGCATATACCCAGAGGATTCCCCACCATGTAATAAGGAGACATGCTCTACTATGTTCATAGAAGCCCTATTTATAATTGGCAGATGCTGGAGAGAACCCAGGTATCACTCAACAGAAGAGTGGATGCAAAAAATGTGGTATATCTACACAATGGAGTACTATTCAGCCATTAGAAACAATGAATTCATGAAATTCTTAGGCAAATGGATGGACCTAGAGAACATCATACTAACTGAGGTAACCCAGACTCAAAAGATGAATCATGGTATGCACTCACTAATAAGTGGATATTAACCTAGAAACCTGGATTACCCAAAACATAATCTACACATCAAATGAGGTACAAGAAGAAAGGAAGAGTGGCCCCTTGTTCTGGAAAGACTCACTGAAGCAGTATTCAGCAAAACCAGAACGGGGAAGTGGGAAGGGGTGGGTGGGAGGACAGGGGGAGAGAAGGGGGTTTACGGGACTTTTTGGGAGTGGGGGGGCTAGGAAAGGGGAAATCATTTGAAATGTAAATAAAAAATATACCGAATAAAACAATTAAAATAAAAAAAAAACTGAATTAGGTAAACTTTATGAGTGACTGAAATAAATCTTACTTGTATTAATATTGTATGAACCCTAATTATGCTGACATATAAATTTGAAACTCCAAAGAGTAGAGGATTCAAAATGGTTTTTAGATTTTATTGGTTTACAGGATTTTTGCTCAATATTTTCTTTATTTCTCTATTTTATATATGAGTGTTCTTGACTGCATGTATTTAAGTACACCTAGTATATTCAGGGTCCACAGAAGCCAAAAGTGCACTGAATCCTCTGGAACTGAAGTTATAGATATTTGTGATCTGTCAAGTACAGAACTCAGCCAGCACTCCTAAATCACTGAAATATTTCTCTAGGCCTGGCTCACAGAATTTCTAGATATGCTAAAACCACTAGCAATCCAGCAATGATTGTAGATTTGTTAATAGGTTATTGGAAGCGAGTTGTGTCTACATTTTTCTGTAAATCACTAAGAAACCAGTACAAATATTTTAGTTAGCAACCCCAACACAGAATGGTTTCTAGAACCAATGTTTCCACTTCAATATGCTATATAAAAGAATGGCATTAAACTTTTCACAGATGAAGGTAGCAACAGGAGATCATAATAGAAGAAAGTGTAGATTTATGAAGGATATTCAGCATAATTTATAGAAAGAGGATTGTAATTTTGGCTTGATTGGTTTATGAAGCAACAGTAGAATTAGTAATAGGGCTCAGTTCACTAAAAGAAACTTTTTCATGCATTCCTACTGTTAGAATTAAATACATTGCATAAGATGACAATGGAATTGAGAGAATTTCCTTGTAAGGATTAACCAAAGAATGGAATTGCTGAAAGAAAGTTGTCAGACTTTGAACACATATTTTGTACCATATCAATAGGGTCAGTACTCCAAATTTGAGAAAAAATATGAGATTGATATAACAATGTAACCAGCATAAGTGAATTATTCTGACATTTGAATATGGCACCCATTTTGATCTGCTTAGTTGATATAGCAACAATTAAGTTGTCAAAAGAATTACCTTCATATATATCTCACCAATTAAGGCTTCAGGAAGTATAATTCTCAAAAACAAAATGCTTGGCAAATTAAGAAACAAGTGGGGAAAATACTGAGCAGTTAAAGTTAATGTGTCCACCAGAGTCCAGGTTTAACTCGGTTTACTAAAATCCAAATTGCTAAAATTGAATTTACAAAGTGAGTAATTAATTGAAAGGCCAGTTTTCAAGAGCTTCCATTGCCAAATTAAAACATGCCATAAAAACAATGACCAAACAGAAATACAATCACAAAATGGTCATTAAAATGTTAATATTCAGTAATATTCAGTTTTCATCTTCAGTCTCTGTATATATATATATATACATCTTCAGTATATATATATATATATATATATATATATATATATATATATATATATATATATATAGGAAGCACACACATACGTTATATATAAATTATATATATATATGTTATGCATATATACGTATATAAATAGAATTTTTATTTTAAGCCACATAAAAAAGTCCAGTTTCAAGTGAAAAGAATCCAAAGTGATGACCTGTTTGAACTCAAAATGGGAAGTTTGCTGCTCTTCTCGCCATTCTGAAACAAGGAACTGCTATTCTTTCGGGAATCTAAGAGTTCAACGTAAGTGTGTGGAATAATTATCATATAACTGTGTATTAAATGACAGTCCTAGATGTTCATTTGGTGGCTCTGGGTATGGCTCTCAAGCCAGCCGGACAAACGCTATTTTCTACTTAGAAATGCACAATCTTCAGGTTAATTCCAAAGATATTGAATCATATATGCTGAAAGTGTAACAGGTTTCAAGAAATTTTCATAAGCCAACCATGTTGTCATAATGCATAGACATATGCATAATGTTAGAACCACGAAAATTTTATAGTGGATAGTGTTCTTACCATGGAGTTTTAGGTAATGGGGACATATTTTGATCATTGAAGTCTATAAAGCTCCAAAGGAAATAATATGGCTTTAGAAACAATCACATTTATAGCTTCCTTCAGCTCCCCTGGAAGGTGTGATCTGGTTAAGAAATAAACTCTCTCTCACTCTTTTTGTTTCGTGTTATTTTGTCTTTTTGTTTCTTTGAGTTGTTTATCAGTGAATAACTGATCATTTCTCATGAATCCCCTAACATTTAACATCACATTAGCAGGCAGAATAATATTTATTGTCCAAAAGACTGAATGAGGAGCATTTAGTGCTTGCATAGTGAGTTATCACTGAGGTGCAAGAAGCTTGCCCCTATGCTCTCTCTTAGAAGTTGCCTTTTCCCCACCCCATGCTCTTTCCTGCAGCAGCAGGATGGAGTATGCAGGCAGCTTATGTAGGCACCTTCTCACAGAAGTTTTTCACGGAAGTTTCCCTTCTCCAATGCCCTGCCTCCTCCTGCAGCAAGTGCAAAGCCTCCTCCCCCTTCATGGCTTCTCTGAGAGAACCCAAGGAGCCACAGATGCCAGCTTGAGTAAGACTAATAACTGGCTGGGCACTTCCCTGGTACAGCTGGTGCATGTCTTTGGAAAAAGGAGATTAGGGTCACACAATTGAATCACAGAAGGGAGGTGATCAGAGGTCACAGACAGTTATTGCAGGTAATAAAACTAGTTCCTGATATACCCCCATAAATGTTAATCTTTAGGTAAGAAGTATCCCCCTCTCAGCTGCATAATTCCACCCTAACAAATGATATCCTGTTTGAATTATGGCTTCCTTCATCTGCCTCCACCATCACCCTAAGTATTCAAAGACTTCCTAACTATGCTCTATATAAATGTGAAGCCTTCTAGACTAAGGGTCACACTCCTATCTGCGCAGTGAAAAAGTTTGTGACCTGAGCCTGACTTGTGATAAACAGACTCTTATGCATGATTGCATGGGACTCTGCAGTCCTTGAGCTCTCCTGGGTATCCTGCAGAATAAAGGCATAACAATTACAAAATCATTTTAGGCTGATAACAAAAACAACAACAACAACAATATTAATTACTATTAATCATTCCATTCGTTTACATCTCAAACGATATCCCACTTCTAGGTTACCAATCCACAAGCTCCCCCCATCCCACAACCTCCTTCTCCTCCCTCCCCTCTGCCTCTATGAGGGTACTCCCCTTCCTCTCTCCTGCCTCACACCTACAACATTCCCCTACACTGGAGCATCAAACCTCCACAGGACAAAGGACTGCCTCTCCCATTGATATCAGACAAGGCCATTCTCTGCTACCCATGTATCTGGAGCCATATATACCTCCATGTACACTCCTTGGTAGATGGTCTAGAGGTAACCCAGATACAAAAGAACACATATGATATATATTCACTGATAAGTGCATATTAGTCCAAAGATTCACAATGCCCATGATACAACCCACAGACCATACGGATCTTAAGAGAAAGGAATACCATGGTACGGATGCTTCAGTCCTGCATTGAGGGGGTAACAGGATGATTGTGAGAGATGGAGGGGGGGCCTGGGAGGAAGAGAAGGCAGATAAGAAATAAGGTGGAGTAGTATCAGGTACTGGAGGAGACAGAAAAGAGGTATAGAGGGTCAGAAAATTGAATAAAAATGTGTAATAGAAAGGATCAGGAACTGGGGATGGCCTCTGGAGGGTCCCAGATTCCAGGGAAATGAGAGGGTCCCAGGACCAAACAGGGATAATTTTAGCAGAGAAGGGGAGAGAGTCTACCTCCAATAGATAGGCACAGTCCCCTGTTGTGAGATATGGCCACATACCCATCTCAGGGTTTTTAGCCTAGAAATGTTCCTGTACAAAGGAAGAACAGGGACAAAAAAATGGAGCAAAGACTGAGGAAGGGACATCTGGGGACTGCCCCACCCAGGGATCCACCCTGTTTGAACCTGACACTGCTTCCTTGCCAAGCTGTACTTGCCGACAGGAACCTGGTATGACAGTTCCTTGGGGTATCTGGTTAGCAACTGACCAATGCACATGTGGATGCTTGGAGCCATCCATTAGAGAGAGCTCAGGAACCCTGGTGGGGGAGTTGGCAGAAGGACTGGAGGAACAGAGGGGGGTTGCAACCCCATTGGAAGAACAACATCAGCTGACTGGACCACCCAGTGCTCACAGATACTAGAATAACAACCAAGAAATAAACCACTAATAACAGTAATCACCCTTGATATCGTGGAATATCAGAAGCAGGCTATGCTCAGAAAGTTTACCTTATGTTCGAGTTCCAGGTATGGTTCACTCTGTACGTGTGTGTGCGCGCGTGCACACACGCACATGTGTATGTGTAAAGTATTTGCTGTCATGCTATCTTAGAGAGCAGAAACTACTATATACTTCTGTACTTAGCCCAAGATAAGGAAAAAATGATCTATGCATTATATAGTTACTCTCAAAACTGACTTTCCTTCATTTGCTATGGAAGCTTCATTGTCTTTTTCAGAAGAATACAGCACACCTGTAGGAGTGTCAGGAAGTACCTGCCCTACTTGGGTGTGTGGATTGTGTATAGAGGCTGAAGATCTGGCAGGTATGTTTTCACTTTTTATAGTTTTTGTATTTTCATGACTTCAAACATGCTTTATCATTCATAGATAATTCTGAACAATAGCAGTTGTACCCACACACCATTAACTAAAGGCATTATGGAGGTATATTGCCTTTTTTTCCTGGGAAGAAGGATAGTGACCTGAAACACCCACCAGAAATTAGTATCTATATACTGCAATGGCCTGAGGTTCCTTCACAAGAAGGTTAAATTGGGTATAAATAAACAAGTATATTATACCCAATGTGACTTAATATACTTAAATACTCCAAGTCATTTTGCTTAAGAGTACAGGTTTTGGGTCCTATCTTCAATATGAGATCTTAGAAATGATTTTATTCTTATTACTATCTTTTTACATGGGGGACATAGATTTTGATAAATTATCCGTGAACTGAAGCTGAAAGAAGGGAAATGCAAGCATTCAATACACCTCTTAATAATGATCATAGTTGGTTCTCACTATTAGTTACAATAAGCAAAGTTCATACTCAGACTCATGCTTAAATGTTCAGAGGACAAAATAACTGATTCTCAATGTGGCATCTTTCAAAACTAGCAATGATATTGGCTTTAAGCCTTGTGGAAATTCAAACTCCAAAATTCAACCCATTGCCTGCTAATTCAGAGACATTGAAAAAGTCTCAGTAAACTTAAGAGAATCTATTATCAATGAGATAACATTAACCTATACATTTTGATGCCTATTTCTAGTTACAATCCAAGTGAGATTCTCTTTGGCATACTCAGATCATTCAATATAGTACATGTCCCCAGGGCTTGTTCCTAATCATCACCTTAGCACTTGTTAGTCATGCAGACATGAAAATTCTTATTCTCTGATCTTATCCACTCTGACTGATGTGAGGTGAAATCTCAGGGTTGTTTTGATTTGCATTTCCCTGATGATTAAGGATGTTGAACATTTATTTAGGTGCTTCTCAGCCATTTGATATTCCTCAGGTGAAAATTCATTGTTTAGCTCTTTACCCCATGTTTTAAGGGGGTTATTTGGCTCTCTGGAGTCTACCTTCTTGAGTTTTTTGTATATCTTGGATATAAAGAAGCCTTCTGTCAGATGTAGTGTTGGTAAAGATCTTTCCCCAATTTGTTGGTTGCCTTTTTGTTCTTTTGACAATATCCTTTGCCTAACAGGAACTTTGTAATTTTATGAGGTCCCATTTGTCAAGTATTGATCTTAGAGCATAAGCTATTGATGTTCTGTTCAGGAACTTTTCCCCTGTGCCTTTGTCCTCAAGGGTCTTCCCCAGTTTCTCTTCTATTAGTTTCAGTGTATCTGGTTTTATGTGGAGGTTCTTGGTCCACTTGGACTTGAGCTTAATACAAGGAGATAAGAATGCGTCAATTTGCATTCTTTTACAGGCTGACCTCCAGTTGAACCAGCACCATTTGTTGAAGAGGCTATCTTTTTTCTACTGGATGGTTGTAGCTCCCTTGTCAAAGATCAAGGGACTATTATTCTGTGGGTTCATTTCCGGGTCTTCAATTCTATTCCATTGATCTACTTGCCTCTCACTGTACCAATACCATTCAGCTTTTAACATTATTGCTCTGTAGTATTGCTTGAGGTATGGGATACTGATTCCCCCAGAAGTTCTTTTACTGTTGAGGAGAGTTTTAGCTATCCTGGGTTTTTTGTTATTCCAGATGAATTTGATAATTGCTCTTTCTAACTCTATGAAGAATTGAGTTGGGATTTTGATGGGGATTGAATTGAATCTGAAGATTGCTTTTGGCAAGATGACCATTTTTACTATATTAATCCTGACAATCCATGAGCATGGAAGAATTTTCCATCTTCTGATTCTTCTTCAATTTTTTCTTCAAAGACTTGAAATTCTTGTCATACAGATCTTTCACTTGTTTGGTAAGAGTCAAGGCAAGGTATTTTATATTGTTTGTGGCTACTGTGAAGGATGTCATTAAAAACTCAGGAAAAAATAAGTGCTGGTGAGAATGTGGAGAAAGAGGAATACTCCTCCACTGCTGGTTGGGTTGAAAGCTTGTACAACCACTCTGGTAATAGTCTGGCAGGTTCCACAGAAAACTGGCCATGGTACTACTGGATTACTGTGTTATACCACTCCTGGGCATATACCCAAAGGACAAAAAAAATCCATAAAAATATAATGTTCACTGACTGCTCTTCCAGAGATCCTGAGTTTAATTTCCAGCAACCACATAGTGGCTCACAACCATCTGTAATGGGGATCTGATACCTTATTCACGAGTACTCCCATACAGGAAATAAATAAATATTTAAAATAAATGTGACCAGTCTTCAGTGGGACTCAGTGCTCCCAACAATAAGAAAGATAATTCTCTTGGAGAAACTGTTTGCTGATCCTTGTAAAACAAAATTACAATCAATTTCACTTGTCAGATTCTGGAAATTTTGCCATCAATGGGATAGCATGTATTTCCAAGATATTTCAGCAAGTCTTGCTTCCCATTTAAAAAATACTTTCTCTGATTAGTCTGTCCAACAATATTAAATGCACTGGGAAAAGAAGTCTTAGCAAAATCATTACCGTAATTTTTATCTATTTCCTCTAGAGAAGAAGACTGACAGATGGAGCACATAAGGATTGGTGATCATTGATGAATTTTCATGTAATAAAACTCAGGCGAAATGTTTTCTCCAAAAAAGTAAATTTGGTTTGAGACTCAGTCTCTGGAGTAGTGTTCAGAACAACAAAATTTACAATTAAATAATTAATAATATTTATATAAATATCACATATATTATATACATACTATTTAATTATAATATAAGCAATGTATTACATATTTATTATACATTAATATTATATATAATTTTACATATAATATTTATAATTAATTTTCAAACACATATATAATTCAATATAATATATTGTTATATAAAATTAACATTGATAAATTAATATTACTTTATTAATAATTAAATTAATGTGTGATTGTGTGATTAATAAATTTACTAATTGTATAGACTGTTAATAAATCATTTGGGAAGAATTTTTGTTGACATATGTCATGTCTTGTTGCTTACCTGTCAATTTCATTATATATAGCTACTTAATACATTCACAGGTTCTCAAAACTGTATTCTTCTTTCATCTTTTGTTGGAAGAAAATAATGAAACTTTTGAGGAAAAAGTGCATATTTACATTACCTAAAATTCTCACTTTTTCTCCTGAATTATACATGAGGTATTGTATTGTACATGCTCTGTTTTTCATGAAATGTTTTCATATGTGTAAATGGGACAAATATTGTCTAAAGTAAATTTGCACAAAAATATAATGTCACTATTTTTTTAATTTATTCAAGCAAAGTCGTGCAGATAAATTCAGATATAATTCATTATAAATGTAGAAAATAATCAATATGATTCTTCAAGTAATAAGAACATATGCATTTGAAAACAATAAATGGAACAGGGACTTATTAAAGAGTTTTTAAACTTTATGATGTGAATAATTTACAAACAACTTACAATATCTTTCTTAAGATATAGGATGTTGTTAATATATATATCAAAATTTTCAAAACTGAATTATGAGGACTTCAAATTCAGTAGATCAGGACTGTTTAAAGGCTGCACTCTTCTGTGACTGAAGGTTGGCTCTAGATCCCATCCTGCGTGTAAGACAATGTATTTCTTTTTTTTTAATCAGAATGACTTTGTATACTTGATGTTTGATAGCAATAGACATTTTATAAATACAATGAGATTTATTATGGATGTCAGTTTTAAAATAGGACAATGATCAGTCTGTAAAATATATGACAGCTAGATAGAGTGGAATATAATCAAGATAAAATCAGTCATGTTGATATTCTCTGCTTATACAATCAAAGCTTGTGCTTACTAGATCATACTTTTCTCATAGAACCACATGTTCATTTTTCCTGGAAATATTTTGCTTTCAAAGAGACCAAAACTTTTGCAAGACCTTGTAAACAAATTAATAATATCCCTTGAGATCATTTAAGTATATGTATTCCACCTGCTGTTCTACTGTGTTCTCTAAATTTAACCCAATTTTAAGAGAAACATGTAACCAATTGTGGTAGTTTGTATGAAAATTTCCCTGAATGGCTCATATGTTTGAATATTTCTTTCCCAGTTAGAGAAACTGTTTGAGAAATGTTAGGAGATATTTGACTTTTTTGGAGGAATCTTATGGGCAGGGTGCTTTGCGGCTTTAAAAGATTTATGTCATCCTCAATGTCTCTTTCTGCCTCTAGTTTGTATATCAATGTACTCAGCTTCTCCTCCAGCACCTGCCCATCTGATGTCACACTCCCTGTTCTGATGGTTATATGGTCTAACTGTCTGAAAATATAATCCCAAATAAGTGCTTTCTTACAGTTTCCTCGGTCATGGTATTTTATCACAACAATAGAACAGTAACTAAGACAACAACCTTATTGTGCCTTGGATTTCCCTTATAGTAAGCTTGCACAACTTTAATTTTAAACTATATATTATTCTGTGCATTGACAGAATAAGTTATGTTTGTGTATCTGTGCTGTTAGATTCATTTTCTGAAATCAGCCAACAGGTTGAAAGCAACATTAAAAAAAGACCAATATTCATCATAAATATCAGAAGTAATATGAATACAGGTTGAAAACATCTGTCTATAGTTTTGAGTATTAATCTGAGTTAGTTAGTGTCAGTAAAGTAACTTCTTCCCTTATAAAACTCTTTCAAGACCTATATAGAAAATTATTTACCTATCATATATCTGTGCTAGTCAATATTAAAGAGCAAAGCCATCTCTGTTAGGGCAGGTATCAGGGATAGATACAGATCAGTCAGGTACTATGAACATGGAATGCAGACATCAACAACAAGTAGGGACATCAGACAACAGACAGGCTACAGATAGGCCAGTAACCACTAACTAGAGAGGCAGAAGACACAGGGGTAAAAGGGAGAACTCAAATTTGGGCTGAGTTTTAATCAAATTACTCCAAGAAAATTTCTGTATTTTTACTTTAATGTACCATCAACACATGTTGGTGCCTCCATCCAAAGTTTCTTTAATGTACATTTGATGCAATCACACATTTGTACTGGGAGAATAAGCCAAGTAGAGTAATTTCAATGGAAAAGGTTAGTTGCTAGCTTGATCCTTGTCTTCTTTTTCAAGACTTCTAAGATCCTTTTCTATGAATCCATTCACATGTGTCTTTTTACTGTGCTATATATATTGCAACCGTCAGTACAAAAATGTTATGAGTTTTGTAGAAGTCTTATGAGGTATCCAATAATAACATATATTGGTAATACTAACATTTAGGAAATTAGGAGAGGGGGCTCATGAGCTGTTGATCAACTTGGATTACATAGTCAGTTCCAGGCTATCATGAGATATAAAGGAAAATTGCATTTCAAAAAAATAACTCTCACTACAGCTACTATACACACACCATATACAAAAACAACAGTTTGAAGCAACAAAACCCAGATCATTACTTTATATTCCAAAAGGAATCTACCATGAAATTCATGGTCCTTTTCAAATATGCCATTTTACAGCAAAGTACAAAATTTTAGTCTCTATGGAGAAAGCATTCTTGCTTTAGGAAGAAAACAAGATGAGCATATTTACAAGAGACATTTCAAATATATCAGATGGTAGATAGACCTTTTAAAAATACAGAATATATAATATCCAGAACGATGAAATAGTATCAATCAGTCTTTACATGAGTTGGGCACTTCAATTATTTTGTTTGTTTGTTTGGTTGGTTTTGGAGAGGGGAAGATAACTGAATGTACACAATAAAATCACAAAATAGTCAAATGTAACCTTTACAGATGGAATGACTGTGAATATGGCACAGCAAAGACTGGAAATGGATATTCTTTAATGTTAATGCAAGTATTTCATATGTCTAAGTTAAATATGCATATGCGATTTTACTCATCATATATAAGTATGTGTGTGTGTGACAAAATTTACATACCATGTTTTCAACTTTGCTAATTTGGCAGGTTAGAGCTTCTCAAATTTGGCAGTCCTCAAATTGAGGACAAGCCCTCAATAATCAGCCAGTGAGGTAAAATCATGTCCCTTAATATTTCTATGAAGAATTTTTTGTACAAGTGAGGGTTTATTTCATATCTGATAATTCATGTGTCAGTTGTGTTGTATATTAATTTAGTCTGAATAGAACTCTAGAAAAAAAGAACATGTCTGTTTGACTTTCAGATGATTTTAAGAATCAAGTGCTACTGTCATTCATGTGTATCTCTTTTTCACTTAAAGAAGCCTTAAATAATCTCATTGTACATCTTTTTAAAAATTAGGTTAAGAAGTATTAAATAAATAATTGAGCCTTTGAGTGATATGGTGATTCTCCAGAGTAGAATGAATATGCGACTATATTATATCATTTTCCTTTTCCTTCTGGAGATACTCAGAGACTTACTAATTGCATTTAGATCATTAGTCATTTCATCCTTAAAGAGTCATCTTGCATCCACAAATACTCATATTTTCATGCCTACATTTCCCCTACATTAAAATTCAAAAGTTTATTTCCAAGTTAAGGTCAAGGTGAGGAATGTACTTATTGTACGACAGAATCATTGGCTATCTAGAAGAGTGATTGCAAGCATAGAAGATACTGTGGATTTCAATTTTTGATGATAAATTTATGTATTAAAGAAGCCAATATCAGTATTGGTGGAATTGGTTTAATGAAGCAAATCTTCAAAGGCTTTATTTCTAGTTTGTGGCAAACAGATAAATAGTTAAAGAAGATATGTTTCTTCCTCTGCTGTGAGAGTGAAGAAGGTATGAACCACAATTGCAGCTATTCTCAAATAATCTTTCTCATTTTTGCTTCTTTAGCTCTTATATTACTGAGTTAAGCTATGAAAAATGCCCGTGAAAAAATCTGGGTCAAGAATCTCTGCAAGATTGAGGAATTTTGCATGGCCTTGAACAGAAGGTTGTGACATGGGTTCCCATCCCTGGAATGGAGTTGGCTGGATGTGGGTCTCTACAACTGTTGTCAGTTGTTGGCCTTGAGTCTTGTTTGTATGATAATGAATATATTTTGTTTCATTTTCCTCCTTCACGAAACATTCTCCCTGCCAAGGTTAAAGATTTCATGAAAATTAGAAACAGTATGTCTCTGGGAGTCAAGGGAGTGTCTATGTTCCTCAGCCAAAATGATAAGTGTTGGGACATTCACAATAGCCCTTAAGGCTATAGAAAAGAACTCTGAAAATGTGAGTTCAAAAATATATAATTCCCCAACTATACAAACTATAAGGATGTAGTATGAGTTGTATGAGGGGCTTCATAGACCTAAAGGAACAAAGACAGCTGTACTAACAAGCCAGCTTATAAGAAAGATACCAGGGCAGGCATATTCCTGAGTTCAAGTTCAGGCTGGGTCAAAGGAAGTTTAGGTCCAGGTGTAGTGGTAATGGTAATTTCAGGACAGAATCCCACCCAACTAACTTACAAAAGCAGCAAATTTCTGAACTCAATTGCTTGCTGAAAAATGTACTTGATGTCTTTTCTAAGAATCAAGGAGCTAAGGTCATAAAATGCTGATTCATGAGGCTATTCATAAAGGAACCTAGGGCCAGCAATTGAATTGATATGTAAATAAAAGACTGGGCTTTGGTCTGCGAGTTGAGCAGTCTTGAAGAGCTATCAGGAGAGCCAGCAGGATCAGAACACAGAGCTTTAAGCTTGTACCCCTTAATTGACTTCAAGTCATTCTTTTCACTGTTCCCAAACACCCTTTCCTCAGACCCCCCTCTTTGAGGTGAGGCTGGTTCTGAGCACAAGATCGTATAGCATCTCATTTTACAATATAGCACTGATATATTTATGATTCAACTCTTTGGAGTTTTTGAATGAATTCTCATCAGTGACAAAAAAATCATTGCTTACAATATCTAGAACTATTCCAAACTGAGGGACATGTTTCATAAACAGCTTGCATGCTCACATATTTTAGGAATAGGCATTACAAATACATTATTTCTTACAGATGGATGGATCTGAAAGGAGACACAAGGAAGTAGAGGCTCCATACTATTATGGTCTCAGATTCCCACTAAATAAGATCATCTAGCCTAAAAGATATAGGCTGAACACATCTACTTGGCTTGAAACTTTCCAGCTTATCCCATTTAAGAACAACAGCTAATAAAGCACTCTTACTCATGTGACCCACTATTATTCTTGATAGCATGTTTTATTTGTAGTATTCCTTTG
This sequence comes from Apodemus sylvaticus, assembly GCF_947179515.1. Taxonomy (NCBI): domain Eukaryota; kingdom Metazoa; phylum Chordata; class Mammalia; order Rodentia; family Muridae; genus Apodemus; species Apodemus sylvaticus. The sequence goes on along the minus strand of NC_067495.1, from coordinate 51,106,419 downwards.
ATACTGAAAAAAAGTTTCTCTGCTAATTTGCAGTTTCACTGTTCTCAATTTCTCCTGAGCTTTTACTATTTTTAGCAATCTGGGATCAGGAAAATTACTTAAGTCAGATCTTCAGCTTTTGTGTTGTAAAAATGGAGTGTTCCTACAGTTTTCCATGCAGTGAACTTTAAATGAGGTAATGATATGAAGTTATATTTAATAGAACCATTCATGGCTTATATTTTGTATCATCATTAGACATAATAAATAAATGTCAAAATTAATATAAATGTTCAAAGCAGAGAGAGTGAGGTAATCAGTGTGGTGGTTTGAATAAGAATGGCATCTTAGGTTCATATATTTGAATGCTTGGTTAGCAGAGAGTTGTACTATTTTAGAAAGATAAGAATTATTAGGAGGTATAGCCTTATTGGAGGAAATGTGTCACTGGGTGTGAGCTTGGGTTCCTCAAAAATTTCATACCAGGGTAAACATTTCACTCTGCCTGCTGCCTGTGGATCAGGATGTAATGTTCTTTACTACTACATCATCACCAAGATTTCCTGTTTGATTCCATGTTCCCCGTCATGATGATAATGAACTTACTTCTGAAACTGTAGGAAAACCCTCAATTACATATGTTGCTTTTTTTTTTAAGAGTTGTATTGGTCAGGGGGTCTACTCACAGCAATAGAATAGTGAATAACACGGTGGGTTACTTTTCAAATGACTCTGTAGTTGAGACTAGAAACTAGATTAGAAACTTCTAGAACAGCAAGTTTTCAGGGTAACCACTACCTATATAGTAAAATGCTTCAGTAACCTAAGAATGTTACTGTGGTTAAGATACTAGCTTCTTTTTCAGAGAACCTGGGTTAATTGGTCCACACCCCCATAGTAGCTCACAACCGTCTGTAACTCTGATCCCACGGGATTACAGACCATCTTCTACCCTCTGAGAACACTAGACATGCACACAGTACATAGACATACATGCAGACAAAACACTCATATATGCAAAATAAAACTAAATAAAAACACTTCTCAGAAACTCTCTTTTAATGTTTAGGAGCAAAGTACCTTTGTTGTAGGGAGTGGTTCTTATACTTAGATTTATTTAGAAATATGCAAATAGCAATGCTGAAGGTCCTGTTTCCCAATTGGTTCTTAATCTATCAGTAAAGATGTCCCGGGCCAATGGCTGGGCAGAAGAGGCAGGACCTCTGAGTTTCCACAGGCAAACTAGCAGAAGCTGGGTTCAACCATCTTTGGAGGGAGACAGAGCAATCAAGAACAATCAGGGTTGTAAGAACTAGACCTAGGGTAGCAGCAAGAGAATTAGATATGCCCAGTCGTGTGTGTGTGTGTGTGTGTGTGTGTGTGTGTGTGTGTGTATTTATCCATGGATAGCTCCTGGGTGGGTGCTAGCCTGCGACCTGATGGTAACACAAGGCATGGTAGCAAAAGCTGCATGCTACACTTTGTCACTGTTTTTATTGGTGAATATAACCATTGTTTTTCTGATTTTATGAGTTGAACTAGAAATTATCACTCTGGTTACAGTTAAACACAAAAAATAACTGATGTCAGATACGAATATTTATCACTTAATCTAACAACATAAGAATTATATTCTTGTGAAATAGTTTTCCTTTTATGTCCTCTTAATATCATCTGAAGTCCAGAATAATGATCTATTTATTGCAATATTTCTAACCCTATGCTCTTGCTTCAACATGTCATTATAATTGGGAACAACAGGATTAACATTTCAACAAATCAGAATAGAAACAAAAGGATACCTGCTGAGCAATAGTAAAAGTGTCATATTTAGCACAGATATAAATATATAAACATAATTAGGATTCAACATTTTCTATAAACTTTGTTCTTTAATAATTTCATACATGGCAACTTTCACCCTACCACCTCTTATCGTTGTCCTATTCCTATCTACACCCCTGACTCCTTCCTGTATGTCCCTTTGTCAAAGTTATACCTGCTTATATTGTGACCTACTGAACTTAACCAATGCTATCTGCATGACCATGGCTATGGAATAATCTATTGAAGTCTGGTGAACTTAACAGTAGGTATGCAACTAAAAACAATGACTATTCCTGTCACAGCATGAATTTATAGCTAACAGTTAAGCAGGAAGAGATAAAGGACCCCTATACAACTCTTCAATTCATGGCTGATTGTTGATAGCTGTAGGCAGGTCTAGTGCAGGAAACTAACTCCTGTGAGTTTATGATGAGAATGACTTGGCTATACCCAGGAAATAGTTCTTTTCTCTATCATAGGACTCTTACATTCTTTACATCCTCTCTTTCATGATGTTTCTGAGTATTAAAAGGGATTCTATAGATACATTGTTTAGACCTGAGCATGCAGCCATCCTTTATTCTCAACAGTTGTGGAGCCATAAATATCAATTTTTATTGCAAAGAGAAGTTTATGTGATCAATGATGAAAGTAGGAATCATTACAACACAGATATAAAATTATAAGATCTATGTATGAAAGAAAACTGGAGGGATTTGTTATCCCTAATCTGAATTACTTCTCTCAGTATCATATTTTCCAGTTCTGTACCCATTCTACAAATTTTATCTTTCTTAATGCTAAATAGTACATATATGAAGTGTTAAGATTCAAAAGACTTTGAGTATAGTACATTATACATTAAGTATGATACCATTCAATCCATCAGATATTTTTTTTAAACCAACTTGGTTGGGATACAGAGATAGCTCAGTGATTAAGACTACTGGCTATTCTTCCAAAGAAAAGGGATTTGATTCCATGTGCCCATGTGATTAGTAGCAATCATTTGTAGCTCCAGTTCCAGGGGCTCTTTGACCTCATCTTGCATTTTAAGGTACTTCATGTACATGATGCACAGACATAAATGGAGAAACCCTATGCACATACATAAAAAAAAATAAACCTAACAAAATATTTAAAACAACTTGGAAGATGAGGCTCCAGCAGCAAACCTTATCAATTTAAAGTATGTGGATGGTAATCAGCAAAATAAAGCCTATAGTGGAAATTTCTAGTGTGTTAAGAATAATTCTGGTTATCAAAATCTAGAAGTATCCAATATGTTTCATATTTATGATAAACTGATTGGACTGAAGACCAACATGCTAGAACTGGTTTTCCCAGATGAGTATTGTTAATCACTTATTGATTATATTGCCAAAAATGTCCATTTTGTCAAATCAAAAGTTCCCCAATAACCATAAATCAAACATGATACTATAATAAAAATGGTTACAAGACCATTGTTAACATTTAACAGTACCTTGTGTAAAAAATGATTTTGATAATTACATATCCTTCACCATCATCATTTTCAGTGTTTTTTTCCTTTTCATTTCACTTAAATTTTTTTTTTTACACTTCAGATTTTATCCGCCTTCGGGTCCATCCTCTGACTGTTCCACAGCCCACAACTCTTCCCATGTCTCCATCAGGATGTTCCCCCCTATCCCCACTCCACTAGACCTCCCCACTCTTGGGGCCTCCAATCTCTTGAGGGTTAGATGCATCTTCTCGGACTGAAGCAAGACACAGCAGTCCTCAGGTGGTGTATGCTACCTTGTTGGTGGTCCAGTGTCTGAGAGATCTTGTGGTTCCAGGATAATTGAGACTGCTGGTCTTCTTAGAGGGTTGCCCTCCTCCTCAGCTTCTTCCAGCATTTCCATAATTTAACCAGAGGAGTCAGCAGCTTCTGTCCATTAGTTGGTTGCAAATATCTGCATCTGACTCTTTCAGCTGCTTGTTGTCATGATAGGTCTCTTCTTGGGACCACTCCATAGCCTCAGTAATAGAATCCCATTTTGGGCCTGCCACTGGACCTCCTTTTCCTCAGGCTCTTCTCCATTTTTGTTGCTGCAGTTCTTTTAGACAGGAACACTTCCGGGTCAGAGTTTTTGACTATGGGATAGCAGCCACATCCCTCAATTGATGCCCTTTCTTTCTACTCGAGGTGGACTCTACAAATTCCCTTTCCCCACTTTAGGATCATTTCCTTTGAGTCTTAAGAGTCTCTCACCTCCTATGTCCTTGGGACCTTCTGAAGGTTCCTCCCCTCCCCCCACATCTTGCCTCCGAGGTTGCCTGTTTCCATTCTTTCTGTTGGCCCTCAGGGCTTAAGTCCTTTCCCCCCACCAAAAGAGGTGATTATGTTCCCCTCTTCCCCACCCTGTTCCCTTTCCTACCCAGGTCCTTTTCTCACTCCCTCCCCCCCCCCCCCCCCCCCCCCCCCCCCCCCCCCCCCGTCAATCTCACTTGTGAGGAAGAAGAAAACAATCACATTTTCAGTGCTTTTATACTTAACTATATTTTCATTTTTCTATTTTCTACTTTTTTGATTTATCAGCTATAAAATGATCTTAATACAGCATGTTTAATGAAATGATTTCTTCTTAATCATTTTTCAAAATCTCATATTCATAATTAATATATTAGTTTCCAGTTATTAGTCATAAAATTCAGTAAGAGTCATTGTTGTGAAGTAAACCCCTGGCTTGTTCCAAAATCTCTAAACTATTTCTAAAAATTGCTGTGTTACTAACATAATTCCGTCAATTTTATCTAGGAAAAAACCTAAATGTCCTTAGTGGCAGATATTTGCAACTTAATATGGATCTTGGGCATGTTTGATCTATATAATAATTTTATTCATTTAATTGCCATATTAATGTAGCTTAGTACATATGCATTCATATCAAGGTTCATTTTAAATTTTACTTCGATTTGGATGATTTCCTTTGTAATGTAATTGTTCGAATTCATTTAAATTCAGAAAAGCAGAGCAAGATAGTGCCTCAGTGATCTTCTCTGAAGATCTCTCCACACAGATAAGTTTAGGATCTCTCCATGTACCAGTTTACCTTTACAGATACTAATGAAGCTTAGGAAGGGACCAGTGCTTGGATTTTGTATAGCAAAAGATATCATGAAAAAAATGTTAAGATGGAAAATAGTATCTTTATCACATAGCCTGCTTGGCAAAGTGAGAGAGAATTAATTCTAAGTCTTAGGCTTGAAGCTTTGAGTCAGTCTTCTACTATGAAATCCAGACTTATGTCTGGACAGTGCAACATAATTTTTTCAGGCTTTGTGGCAGAGTGCTCTACCAACTTCCCCATCTCTCAACTACAAACATTGGACTAAAGAAGTCCACTAAAGTCTGATCAGTAAGACAGGATTATGTAGTATAAAGTTTCCCCATGTACCACAGTGTCTGGCCTGGTCTTCTAAAAATAAGAACTTGGAAGAAGCCAGAAGCTTTGTTTCACAGGCCACAATACATAGTCTCAAAAACAAGAGACCTACAAATAGGTGACGCAGATTATAGTTTTGTTCTATGTACTTGCCATTATTGGATAGGACCTGAGTGCAACCCCTTCCTAAGACTGCACAAGTTGTACTGGCTAGGCTTGGAGACTCAGGCATAATGCAGCCTGGTGCTTTGTAAATAATGTGTCATTTCGACCTCCATTGGAGTTGTAATTGAGTAGTAAAGGACAAAGATGCAGAAATCCTATGTTTTTATGTCTTAGGTTAGAATTTTGCATGTGCTGTGCATGCACTGATGCTATTATTTGTGTGTGTGTGTGTCTGTGTGTGTGTGTGTGTGTGCACACGTGTGCGTGCGTGTGCGCGGGCGCACATCTAAATCTCCATAAGTTTGTATGTATGTATGTATGTATGTATGTCTGTATCTCTGTGTGTGTGTGTGCTTTAAATCAAAGATGGTTTAGACAGTATCAGGGAATAAAAGCTGCTAAAGCTAATTGCTAATTAAGTATTATCTAGGGATGTGATTACATGCCCCCTCAACAAAGAAGACATGGATCCAAGATATCATGAGGGTTGCCTTTGAGACGGTCTGTGTTAAGAGAACCCTGTGGACATTGCTATTCTCCATGCATGCAATCTTTTGTTTATTAGATATTTTCTTTATTTACATTTCAAATGTTGTCCCCTTTCTGGTTTCCTCTCCAAAAAAAAAACAACAACAAAACAAACAAACAAACAAAAAAAACCCAACTCTTTCCCATCCCCCCTTCCTCCTGTTCACCAACCCGCCCACTCCTACTTCCCTGTCCTGGTATTCCCCTACTCTGGGGCATCTAACCTACTCAGTGCCAAGTGCCTCTCCTTCCTTTGATGTCCAACAAGGCCATCCTCTGCTACATATCCATGCAGGCAATCTTACTGGAGCAAATATATCCACTAATGCCAACGAGAGCTATTTTCTACCTTTAGAGTGTTTAATAAAATTAAGAACTCTACCTAGATAAAACAGAATTATGTTTTTGTTGGCAGTGTCTAAAACTATTTCTTCCTATCAAGGAAACTTCCATTCTTCAGTGAAGTTTTCATGGCCATATCTTGCCAGATTGATTACAGCTCTCTTTACTCTGTCTATATTAAACATTACTTGAAATTACTTAATTATAAAATTTCCACATTTCTTGAGTTCTGGAACAAGTCCATAGTATCTGTAAACACAAAATGCATGATGAGCCCTGAGTTACTTTGTCACTTCTATTTATCAATGTGACTTAATGGACTGTTACTTTTAAATATATTAAACAAGGGAAACACCCCAAAGCCACCCCTGCCTACTTAATTCATATCTATAACAGTCTATGCATTTGGGATTCGCAGAGAACAGATCGTTTGGGAACTTCTTTGTGCTGAAAATATTAAACAAAATTCCTATAATGATACAGAAAAAGGGTCAGTACTAACATGTCTGTTTTCCTGGAAATCCTTCTTCTGCACATGCTGCCTTTATGGATTATATTTTGGTTCTGTTGCCCACAATAAACTGTAATTTTAAGCACAGTAGGTTGTCCCCTGTGTTTAAATATTTCTTAAAAACAATCTATCTTAACAGTGATCATGATGATTCCCAGCATATTGAGGAATAAACAATACCTGAATATAGACTGCTTTCTTAATTCAAATAACTCTTCATTACTTAAAAATACCCAAATGATCACCTGAAGTCTGCAACAAACTCTATGAACATATTAACTATAGACATAGTATTTTAGCAGAATAATATTATAATTTCCACAGATTAGAGGATAGCATCAGAGAATCAAGAGCCTGGAGTATGACAAGACTCCAGATTTAGAAAATATTTTTCCACTAACAGAGTTTATACATAAAGGAAGCCAATGCCAATCAATCTGTTGCATAGTTGAACATGGCACTTTTTCTCATCTGCTTGGTTTATGCAGACCCAGTAGAGATGAGGATGGGATTAACTTTAGTTAAAACTCCCTAATCTGAGGTAGCAGGAAGTCTAACTCCTTAAAATAATAATGAATTGCAGTTTTTCTACACAATGTCAAATCTAACCACTGTTACTTTTATGATATCTTTTACTTTTCTGCCTTGTCACTCAAGGATCCTTGCCTGATTCATCCAATTCATGGGCTCCAGGGAAGCTGGGAATCATTGTATAATACAATAAAACTCCAAATGTATTTGCAGAAGAAAATAAATATTTGATCTTTTCTGCTTTGACAAATCTTTATAGTGTGGTCTAAGAGAATATTCAATAAGCATTCTTCAGAGCATGGGAATGAAATGTCTCACATGCTCTAAGGTTACACTTTCTGTATACATATTAACTTGATTCCAGTCCCAAATACATTAACCACTGCTTGTGTTAATTTGAGCATTCTTCTTACATTCTCTACATCTGCTTTTCTATTTATAGTGTGAAATAATAACATTTAGCTTTTCTAGTGTTTCAATTCTGATTAATTGTGAGAGAAAAATAATCAATCAATAAATGTTCATTATCTTTATTATATACAAATACTTATCCTAATCTTAGGAGTACATTGAAATATTTTACACCCTCAGTTTCTGTGGCACTTTCTTTAATTCCCTTTATTCATGTTAATTTTCCTCACTGTGTCTCATATTCCCTATCAACATTCCTTACTAGGCCAATAAATTACTTACCTCAATCCTAAGGCATTGATTTCTCCTCTTCACATTATAGTCACTGTCTCTATTTCTGTCTCTTTCTCTCTGTCTTTCTTTCTCTGTCTGCATGTGTGTGTGCGTGCGTGTGTGTGTGTGTGTGTGTGTGTATGTGTGTATGTGTGTGTCTGTATGTGTGTGGTAAGTGTGGTATGTGAATATTATATAAGTAGGTGTATGCTCAAGTGTCTGTAAACATATGCAGATATGCAGAAGTAGGTCAAAGGAGGGGGTCTAGCATTCTTTGTAATTCTTCTTCACTGTGTTCCTTTAGAGGCAGAGTTCCTCTGTAATTCAAGAGCTCATAATTTCTTGCGGGGGGGGGGGCAGTAGACATGTGGCTAGAAAACTTCTTCATCTCTATGCCACACAATGCTGGAGTTACATGCATGTTTAAGAGCATGCCAGGATGGTTACATGAGTTCTGGGACCTAAATTCTGGTCTTCATGTTTGCATAAGCAATCACTTTTCAACTGTTGAATTCTGAGGCATGTGCTTTCTACAGCAAGCACTCTTAACTGTTGACCATTTCTACAGCCTCTGTTCAGTCTTTTGAAAACAATTCTGATTTATCCCTATGCTTGCAATCTGTAATTAAAATAGCACTAACTCTTAAAATGCATCTCCTTGTCACAGATCTTTCTTATAAACACCACATCACAATATTCAGTAATATTCCTGCCTTCTCCAATTAAAAGAAGTATTTCCAATCATATATAAAGGATAAATTTGAGATTTTGTTCAACAAAGATATTTGGTTTTTTTTTTTTTCTGTCTTATACCCTCTATTACATTGTTCTACTTTGAAATCCAAAATTTAGGTCTCATCTTTAACACGACTCTCTCACCGATTATATCCAGTGAAATATATCATATACTTTTTGATTATCATAGAGTTCCACGTGTCAGTATCTGAAATTAGGGGGCAGTAAAGATGAAGTATTGAATACATACCTTCACACAGGGGAAATATTTAAACATTAAACTTTAGAAAGCTGATGGTATCTGGAAAATTACTTTTTAAAATTCTTATGCAACAGACTGTCCTTCAGAATTCATATTAATTTCCAAATAAAATGCATTCTTCTTACAGAAATTTGAATTTTAGTAAAAAGAAATATACTTTACTATTGTAATACAGTGAGATCCATTCACTAGGAACTAATGTGGGTTACACACTTAAAGCACTAGCAGTGTTCATGACTAAATCTTGCTACTTTGTTAGCTACTTCTTATAATGTGTGAGTTCTCAAGTTAATTATTGAGTTGCCATCATTTACATTGTTAGTGTTTGTCAAAAATGAAGGAATGTAAATTATGTGTTTCAATGATTCAATGAAAATGCCATTAATACAAAAATTGAGTTCATTTGGCAAGTATCTTTTCTACTTAAAATTAAGCAACAATAATAATCTCATGTGAAAGATGAAATTACATAATTATAATTAAATTTATTAATATTGGGCTGTAAAATATTTCTTGAAAATCTACTGACATATAGTTGTATAGGAGGAATTATATGAAGAATTTTTAGCTCAAATTTATGTTGAAAATCTATGTTCTTTCTTAATTATTGAATTTTTACTGGATATAATATATTTAAAATTATTCACATCTCCATTGTGATTCTAATAATTTAGAAGGTAAAGATTGCATTTCTTAGTAGCTTCCTTTCAGAGTACGTTGAAATATTCACATCATCATTGTTTAATAAATGCAAGAAATAGTAATTTCACACTAAATGCTGGATTACAAAGGTGGAAATGTCATAGTAGCTGATTTTTCCTGATCCTGGGTTAAGAAAATATTACTGTCGTATTCTGAACCTGTTCATTTTAAATAATAAAATTTTAGATTCTCAATTAAATTATGATTGTCCAACCAAACACTCATGGGAGGCTTGTTGAGGATACCAGCATTAACTGAACTAGAGGTTATAAATAGTCAAAACAAAAATATGAAAAAGTAGGCATGAATTTGAGAGGAAAGTGGGGTGAAAGAGTTGTGGGAATTGGAGATAGGTAGTGGTGGATAGATAGGATCAATGTACATTGTATAATTTTATGAAATGTTCAAAGATAAACAATTTAAAAAATGTAATCTGAATTGCAATACTCCTACCAGTGTCTTTAAAAATATGCATTATTACTCTGAATCACACACATATGCACACACACACACACACACACACACATAACCAATTGCCAAAAATTAAAGTATTCTGCCATATGGCATCCAATCCTTTATCCAGAATTATCTCCATTGTTTCATTTTGGCTGTAACAGAATAAGTTAGGGAAATAAATTACCCACTTTCTGTGAAGGCATATAGTCTTCCCGTCTCAGTGGCCTTTTCTCCACTCTTCAAATGATACCATCTCAACAATCACAAAAGAAAACCATATGTCAAGTTGTAGTTAAGAAGTCCCAAGTTAATAACAGAAGGTTGTGCACATCATCAATTTTCCCTACTCCTGCAGCCAAATTTGTTCCACATGTATCTCTTTTGAAATATATACTAGTTCACATAATACAAATACTTTCTAACTAAAATGACTTTCAGGTTCATGGGAAAGAATATGCAAATATAAAGAAAGTTTGGAAGTTAATATTGCTAGGGACCTAGGTCAACATAAAATCATTCTCCAATACAATGTGAAAGGATGGTAATATGTAAAATAGTAAGCTCAGAACATGGAAGAGTAAACCAAGAAATAAGTTCTACTGAATGTGTATGCATATTTAAAGCATGTTTAGATACTCAGTTCAGTGTTTTGTTATTGTTTCAAAAATGGTTTTCTTTCTTTATTTTTTATTTATTTACATTTCAAATGTTATCCCCTTTCACCATTTTGCCCCCAGAATCCCACTATCCTATTCCTCCTCCTCCTCCTGTTTCTGAGGGTGCCAGCCCCTACTCACAAACTCTGACATCCCTGCCCTTGCATTCCCCTACACTGGGGCATCAAGCCTTCACTGGACCAAGAAACTCTTCTCACATTGATGCCCAACAAGGCCATGCTCATATATGCTACATATACTACTGAAGCCATGGGTCCCTCCATGTGTACTCCTTGGTTGGTAGTTTAGACCCTGAGAGCACTGGATAGTTGATATCATTGTTATTCCTATGGGGTTTCAAACTACTTCTGTTCCTTCTGTCCTTTTTCGAACTTGTCCATTGAGGACCACATGCACAGTCCCATAGTGGAATCCTAGCATCCACCTCTGTATTTGTCACTTTCTGGCAGAGCCTCTCAGGAGACAGCAATTTCAGGCTCCTGTTAGCAAGCACTTCTTGACATTCAAAATAGTTTATGGGTTTGGTGACTGCATATTGAATGGATCCCCAGGTGTGACAATCTTTATGGCCTTTATATCAGTCTCTGCTTCACAATTATTCTCTGTATTTGCTCCTGTGAGTATTTTGCTATACCTTTTTTTTTTTTTTTTGAGTTTTTTTATTCGATATATTTTTTATTTATATTTCAAATGATTTCCCCTTTTCTGGACCCCCACACTCCGAAAGTCACATAAGCCCTCTTCCCTCCCCCTGTTCTCCCACCCACCCTTCCCACTTCCCTGTTCTGGTTTTGCCTTATATTGCTACACTGAGTCTTTCCAGAGTGGTTGTACCAATTTGCAACCCCACCAGCAGTGGAGGAGTGTTCCTCTTTCTTCACATCCTCGCCAACACCTGCTGTCTCCTGAGTTTTTAATCTTAGACATTCTGACTGGTATAAGGTGAAATCTCAGGGTTGTTTTGATTTGCATTTCCCTGATGACTAATGAAGTTGAGCATTTTTTAAGATGTTTCTCTGCCTTCCGAAGTTCTTCAGGTGAGAATTCTTTGTTTAAATCTGAACCCCATTTTTTAATAGGGTTATTTGGTTTTCTGGAGTCTAATTTCTTGAGTTCTTTGTATATATTATATATTAGCCCTCTATCTGATGTAGGGTTGGTGAAGATCTTTTTCCAATTTGTTGTTCGCTGATTTGTCCTTTTGATGGTGTCCTTTGCTTTACAGAAACTTTGTAATTTTATGAGGTCTGATTTGTCAATTGTTGATCTTAGAACATAAGCTATTGGTGTTCTGTTCAAGAACTTTCCCCATATACCAATGTCCTCAAGGGTCTTCCCCAGTTTCTTTTCTATTAGCTTCAGAGTGTCTGGCTTTATGTGGAGGTCCTTGATCCATTTGGAGTTGAGCTTAGTACAAGGAGACAAGGATGCATCAATTTGCGTTCTTCTGCATGCTGAACTCCAGTTGAACAAGCACCATTTGTTGAAAAGGCTATCTTTTTTCCATTGGATGTTTTCAGCCCCTTTGTCGAGGATCAAGTGGCCATAGGTGTGTGGGTTCATTTCTGGATCTTCAATCCTGTTCCATTGATCGGCCTGCCTGTCACTGTACCAATACCATGCAGTTTTTAACACTATTGCTTGGTAGTATTGCTTGAGGTCAGGGATACTGATTCCCCCAGAATTTCTTTTGTTGGTGAGAATAGTTTTAGCTATACTGGGTTTTTTGTTATTCCAGACGAATTTGAGAATTGCTCTTTCTAACTCTATGAAGAATTGAGATGGGAATTACGTTGAATCTGTATATTGCTTTTGGCAAAATGGCCATTTTATCTATATTAATCCTGCCGATCCATGAGTATGGGAGGTTTTTCCATTTTTTGAGGTCTTCCTCTATTTCCTTGTTCAGAGTCTTGAAGTTCTTGTTATTAGGATCTTTCACATGTTTGGTAATAGTCACCCTAAGGTATTTTATACTGTTTGTGGCTATTGTGAAGGGTGTCAGTTCCTTAATTTCTTTCTCAGCCTGGTTATCCTTTGAGTATAGGAAGGCTACTGATTTGCTTGAGTTGATTTTATAACCTACCACTTTGCTGAAGTTGATTATCAGCTGTAGGAGTTCTCTAGTGGAATTTTTGGGTCACTTAGGTATACTATCATATCATCTGCAAATAATGATAGTTTATTTCTTCCTTTCCAATTTGTATCCCTTTGACCTCCTTATGTTGTCGAATTGCCCGAGCTAGTACCTCAAATACAATATTGAAAAGATATGGAGAAAGGGGACAGCCCTGTCTAGTCCCTGATTTTAGTGGGATTGCTTCAAGTTTCTCTCCATTTAGTTTGATGCTGGCTACCGGTTTGCTGTATATTGCTTTTACTATGTTTAGGTATGGGCCTTGAATTCCTGTTCTTTCCAAGACTTTATTTGCTATACCTTCTAAGAAGGAACGAACCATGTTCACATTGGTCTTCCTTCTTCTTGGGCTTCATATGGTCTGTGAATTGTATCTGGGGTATTCCAAATGTTTGGGATAATATCCACTTATAAGTGAGTGCATACCACCATGTGTGTTCTTTAGTGATTGGGTTACGTCACTCAGGATGATATTTTCTAGTTCCATACATTTGTCTAATAATTTCATGAAGTCATTGTTTTTAATACCTGAGTAGTACTCCACTGTGTAAATGTACCACAGTTTCTGTATCCATTCCTCTTTTGAAAGATATCTAGGTTGTTTACAGCTTCTGGCTACTATAAATAAAGCTACTATGAACATAGTGGAGCATATGTCCTTGTTATATGTTGGAACATATTTTGAACATATGCATAAATGTGGTATAGCTGGGTCCTCAGAATAATTTCCAACATTCTGAGGAACCACCAGACTGATTCCAAGAGTCATTGTACCAGCTTGAAATCCCACCAACAATGGAGGAATGTTCTTTCTGGACATCCTAGCCAGCATGTGCTGCTACCTGAGGTTTTGAACTTAGCCATTCTAACTGGTGTGAGGGGGGAACTCAGGGTCGTTTTAATTTACATTTCCCTGATGACGAAGGATATTGAACATTTCTTTTTTTTAATATTTTTATTTTCTATATTCTTTGTTTACATTGCAAATGATTTCCCCTTTCCCGAATCCCCCCTCTGCATATGTCCCATAAACCGTCTTCTCTCCATCCCTTCTCAAATCACCTCCCTCTTTTTTCTCTGTCCTTATATTCCCTTCCAATGCTAGATCAATCCTTTCCAGGATCAGGACCCTCTCCATACTTCTTCATGGGAATCATTTGTTATGCAATTTGTGCCTTGGGTATTCAGGGCTTCTGGGCTAATTAATATCCACTTATCAGAGATTGCATTGCATGTGTGTGTATTCTTTTGTGACTGGGTTACCTCACTTAGGATGATATTTTCCAGATCAAACAATTTGCCTAATTTTTTTTTGAATTCATTGTTTCTAATTGCTGAGTAGTATTCCATTGTGTAAATATACCACATTTTCTGTATCCATCCCTCCTTTGAGCAGCTTCTGGGTTCTTTCCAGCTTCTGGCTATTATAAATAAGGCTGCTATGAACATAGTGGAGCATGTGTCTTTATTGCATGCTGGGGAATCCTTTGGGTATATGCCCAGGAGAGGTATAGTAGGGTCCTCTGGAAGTCTCATGTCCAGTTTTCTGAGGAACCTCCAGACTGATTTCGACAGTTGTTGTACCTTCGTACGGCCCCACCAGCAGTGGAGGAGTGTTCTTCTTTCTCCACATCCTCGCCAACACCTGCTGTCTCCTGAGTTTTTGACCTTAGCCATTCTGACTGGTATAAGGTGAAATCTCAGGGTTTTTTTGATCTGCATTCCCCTACTGACTAATGATGTTGAGCACTTCTTAAGGTGCCTCTCGCCGAATTTCTTCAGGTGAAAATTCTTTGTTTAGATCTGTACCCCATTTTAATAGGGTTATTTGGTTCCCTGGGGTCTAACTTCTTGAGTTCTTTGTATATATTGGATATTAGCCCTCTATCAGATGTGGGGTTGTTGAATATCCTTTCCCAATTTGATGGTTGCCGTTTTGTCCTTTTAACAGTGCCCTTTGCCTTACAGAAACTTTGTCAAATTATTAGGTCCCATTTGTCAACTCTTGATCTTAAAGCATAAGCTATTGGTGATCTGTTCAGGAACTTTTCCCCGGTGCCCATGTCTTCGAGGGTCTTCCCCAGTTCCTTTTCTATTAGTTTCAATGTGTCTGGTTTTACATGGAGGTCCTTGATCCACTTGGAGTGAAGTTGAGTACATGGAGATAAGAATGGATCAATTCACATTCTTCTGCATGCTGACATCCAATTAATCCAGCACCATTTGTTGAAAAGGCTATCTTTTTTCCACTGCAAGTTTTTGGCTCCTTTGTCGAAGATCAAGTGACCATAGTGTGTGGATTCATTTCTGGATCTTCAATTCTATTCCCTTGGTCCACTTGTCTGTCACTGTACCAATACCATGCAGTTTTTAACACTATTGCTCTATAGTATTGCTTGAAGTCAAGGATACTGATTCCCCCAGAATTTCTTTTGTTGTTGAGAATAGTTTTAGCTATCCTGGGTTTCTTGTTATTCCAGATGAATTTGAGAATTGCTTTTTCTAACTCTTTGAAGAACTGAGTTGGGATTTTAATGGGGATTGCATTAAATCTGTAGATCGCCCTTGGCAAGATGGCCATTTTAACTACATTAATCCTGTAAATCGGGCAGATGCAGCAGTGGCGCCAGTGCAGCAGTGGCTGGTTCAGCCGAAGGGCCATCAGCAGTGGAACCAAGGCGACACAGGGTCCAGTTAGGCCCTGCGCCCACGACCACTAACCTTCGCTGGCCAGCCGGGCTGCAAGCAGAGGTGGATTTACGGACCCTTTCACCACACAGAAGCCACTCCAGAACTCTGTCTCCCGCCAGTCAGGAGAGACTCACCTTCATCTTGGTTTCGGACTCCAGAGAGATCAGACAGACTGAGGTACACAAACATAACCCGAGGCCAACATAGCGGGGGTCTAAGCCCGATGGGCATTGGCCTGCACCCAGGCCCTGGGCTGTTCAGGGGGGGGTCATCGGGTTGCCAACCCAGCCAGGAGGTTTTTTTGCCCGCTCCACTGGTGTGCACGCCGCCATTTTGCCTACAGGACACCAGAGAGCTCTGGCAGGCAGGCAAAGACAGCTAACAGGCATAGCCTGAGGCTAACAAAGCGGGGGTCTAGGCCCCAACAGTCCCTGGACTGACCCCAAGAACTGAATGGCTTGGTGGGCCATCTGTGTGTCAACCCGCCCAGGAGGTTGTTAGCTCAGCGGACTCTCCTTGCACTTTCAGCACACACACCCGCCATCCTGGCCACGTGACAGACCCAATTAACAGTCATAGCCCGAGGGGAACTTTGCTTGGATCTTGGCCTCCCAGGCTTTTACCTGGACCCAGCCCTGAGCAGCCAGGCTAGCCTTGTGTACACCAACCCAGTTGGGAGATTTGCTGCCCAGCAGAGTGATCAGCATGTGGAAAAGGTCCCGGCAGCATACACCATCAGCACTCCCTGAAGGTGGAAACGGGCTCCATCTGGTTCACACACAGAATCTGGGGCAAAGCACACCAGAGCTGCAAGGGCACCCAAAAGGAGGACAGCACATCAGCAATCTGCTACAGGGGAATCCCAGCCATATAGTGTTTCAGTAATAGCCCCAGAGCCCCTCAGGAGGCCCAAACACCAGCCAGGAACAGGACCAACTAACTCCAGAGAACAAGATGGCAAAGGGCAAACGCAGGAACGCTACTAACAGAAATCTAGGCAATATGGCAGCATCTGAACCAAATTCTCCAACATCAGCAAATCCTGGTTATGCCAACACACCAGAGAAACAAGATTTGGATTTAAAATCACTGATCATGATGCTGCTAGAAGAACACAAAAAGGACATAAATGAATCTCTTAAAGAAATACAGGGAAACATGAATAAGCTAGAAACCCGTATAATGGAAATAGAAAAATCACTTAAAGAAATGCAGGAGAATAAGGCTCAAGAGATAGAAGCCAATAAAGAAGAAATGCAAAAAAAACTTAAAGAAATGCAGGAGAACTTGAGTCAATAGGCAGAAGTCATGAAAGAGGTAACACAAAAATCTCTTAAAGAATTACAGGAAAACACAAACAAACAAATGATGGAACTGAGCAAAACCATCCTGGATCTAAAAACAGAAGTAGAAACAACTAAGAAATCACAAAGGGAGACAACTTTGGAGATAGAAAACCTTGAGAAGAAATCAGGGGCCATAGATGCAAATATAAACAACAGAATACAAGAGATGGAAGAAAGAATTTCAGATACCGAAGATACCATAGAAACCATTGACTCAACAGTCAAAGAAAATGCAAAATGCAAAAAGCTTGTATCCCAGAACATCCAGGAAATCCAGGATACAATGGTATTATAGGTATAGATGAGAGTGAAGATTTACAACTGAAAGGGGCAGCAAATATCTTTAACAAAATTATGGACGAAAACTTTCCCAACTTAAAGAGAGAGATACCTATGAATATACAAGAAGCCTACAGAACTCCAAACAGACTGGATCTGAGCAGAAATACCTCTCGCCACATAATAATTAAAACCCCAAATGCACTAAGCAAAGAAAGAATATTAAAGGCAGTAAGAGAAAAAGGCAAAGTAACATATAAAGGAAGACCTATCAGAATCACACCAGACTTCTCACCAGAGACCATGAAAGCTAGAAGATCCTGGGCAGATCTCATGCAGACTCTAAGAGAACACAAATGTCAGCCAAGACTACTATACCCAGCAAAACTCTCAATCACAATAGATGGAGAAACCAAGACATACCATGACAAAACCAAATTTACACAATATCTTTCCACAAACACAGCTCTACAAAGAATAATAGGAGGAAAACTCCAATACAAGGAGGGAAACAACACCCTGGAAAAAGTAAGATAGTAACCTTCCTTCATCAAACCCAAAAGAAGATAATCACTCAAATATAAAAATAACATCAAAAATGACAGGAAGTAATAATTTCTATTCCTTAATATCTCTTTTTTTTATTCGATATATTTTTTATTTACATTTCAAATGATTTCCCCTTTCCTAGCCCCCACCCACTCCCCCAAAGTCCCGAAAGCCCCCTTCTCTCCCCCTGTTCTCCCACCCACCCCTTCCCACTTCCCCGTTCTGGTTTTTCTGAATACTGCTTCAGTGAGTCTTTCCAGAACAAGGGGCCACTCTTCCTTTCTTCTTGTACCTCATTTGATGTGTAGATTATGTTTTGGGTATTCCAGGTTTCTAAGTTAATATCCACTAATTATTGAGTGCATACCATGATTCACCTTATGAGTCTGGGTTACCTCACATAGTATGATGTTCTCTAGCTCCATCCATTTGCCTATGAATTTCATGAATTCATTGTTTCTAATGGCTGAATAGAACTCCATTGTGTAGATATACCACATTTTTTGCATCCACTCTTTTGTTGAGGGATACCTGGGTTCTTTCCAGCATCTGGCAATTATAAATAGGGCTGCTATAAACATAGTAGAGCATGTATCCTTATTACATGGTGGGGAATCCTCTGGGTATATGCCCAGGAGTGGTATAGCAGGATCTTCTGGAAGTGAGGTGCCCAGTTTTCGGAGGAACCGCCAGACTGATTTCCAGAGGGGTTGTACCAATTGGCAACACCACCAGCAGTGGAGGAGTGTTCCTCTTTCTCCACACTCTCTCCAACACCTGCTGTCTCCTGAATTTTTAATCTGAGCCATTCTGACTGGTGTAAGGTAAAATCTCAGGGTTGTTTTGATTTGCATTTCCCTAATGACTAATGAAGTTGAGCATTTTTTAAGATGCTTCTCTGCCATCCGAAGCTCTTCAGGTGAGAATTCGTTGTTTAACTCTGTACCCCATTTTTTAATAGGGTTGTTTTGTTTTCTGGAGTCTAACTTCTTGAGTTCTTTATATATATTGGATATTAGCCCTCTATCTGATGTAGGATTGGTGAAGATCTTTTCCCAATTTGTTGGTTGCCGATTTGTCCTCTTGATGGTGTCCTTTGCCGTACAGAAACTCTGTAATTTTATGAGGTCCCATTTGTCAATTCTTACTCTTAGAGCATACGCTATTGGTGTTCTGTTCAGAAACTTTCTCCCTGTACCGATGTCCTCAAGGGTCTTCCCCAGTTTCTTTTCTATTAGCTTCAGAGTGTCTGGCTTTATGTGGAGGTCCTTGATCCATTTGGATTTGAGCTTAGTACAAGGAGACAAGGATGGATCAATTCGCATTCTTCTGCATGCTGACCTCCAGTTGAGCCAGCACCATTTGTTGAAAAGGCTATCTTTTTTCCATTGGATGTTTTCAGTCTCTTTGTCGAGGATCAAGTGGCCATAGGTAATATCTCTTAACATCAATAGACTCAATTCCCCAATAAAAAGACATAGACTAACAAACTGGATAAGGAAACAGGACCCTACATTTTGTTGCATACAGGAAATACACCTAAATGTCAAAGACAAAAACTACCTTAGAGGAAAATGCTGGAAGACAATTTCCAAGCCAATGGTCTCAGGAAACGAGCCGGAGTAGCCATTCTAATATCAGATAAAATTGACTTTCAACCGAAAGTCATCAAAAGAGACACTGAGGGACACTTCTTGCTGGTCAAAGGAAAAAACCACCAAGAAGAACTTTCAATTCTGAACATCTATGCTCCAAATACAAGGGCACCCTCATTTGTAAAAGAAACTTTACTAAAGCTCAAAGGACACATTGCACCTAACACAATAATTGTTGGGGACTTCAACACTCCACTCTCCTCAATGGACCGATCAGGAAAACAGAAACTAAACAGGGACACAGTAAAACTAATTGAAGCTTTGGACCAATTGGATTTGACTGATATTTATAGAACATTTCACCCTAAAGCAAAAAAATATACCTTTTTCTCAGTACCTCATGGTACCTTCTCCAAAATCGACCATATAATTGGTCACAAGACAGACCTCAACAAATACAAGAAGATCGAACTAATCCCATGCCTCCTATCAGGTCACTATGGTGTAAGAGTAGTTTTCAATAGCAACAAAAACAACAGAAAACCCACATACACATGGAGGCTAAACAATACTCTACTCAATGACACCTTGGCCAAAGAAGAAATAAAGAAAGAAATCAGAGACTTTTTAGAATTTAATGAAAATGAAAGCACAACATACCCAAATCTATGGGACACAATGAAAGTAGTGCTAAGAAGAAAACTCATAGCCCTGAGTGCCTCCAAAAAGAAAATGGAGAGAGCATATACTAGCAGCTTAATGACACAGCTGAAATCCCTGGAACAAAAAGAAGCTATTTCACCCAGGTGGAGTAGAAGACAGGAAATCATCAAACGCAGGGCTGAAATCAACAAGTGGAAACAAAGAGAACAATACAAAGAATCAACGAGTCCATGAGCTTGTTCTTTGAGAAAATCAACAAGATAGATAAACCCTTAGCCAGACTGACCAAAGGGCAGAAAGAAAATATCCAAATTAACAAAATTAGGAATGAAAAGGGAGATATTACAACAGAAACTGAGGAAATCCAAAAAATCATCAGATCCTACTACAAAAGCCTATACTCAACACAACTGGAGAATCTGGAGGAAATGGACAATTTCCTAGACAGATAACAAATACCAAAATTAAATCAGGACCAAATAGATCATCTAAACAGTCCCATAACCCCTAAAGAAATAGAAGGGGTCATAGAAAGTCTTCCAACCAAAAAAGCACAGGACCAGATGGTTTCAGTGCAGAATTCTATCAGACCTTCAAAGCAGTGTTAACACCAATACTCTTCAAACTACTCCACAAAATAGAAACAGGAGGAACACTACCCAATTCCTTCTACAAAGCCACAATTATGCTGATACCAAAACCACACAAAGATCCAACAAAGAAAGAAAAATTCAGACCAATCTCCCTCATGAACATCGATGCAAAAATACTCAATAAAATTCTTGCCAACCGAATCCAAGAATACATCAAAACGATCATCCATTATGATCAAGTAGGCTTGATCCAAGGGATGCAGGGTTGGTTCAATATACGGAAATCCATCAATGCAATCCACTACATAAACAAACTCAAAGAAAAATAAAACACATGGTCATTTCATTGGATGCTGAAAAAGCATTTGACAAAATTCAATATCCTTTCATGCTAAAAGTCTTGGAAAGAACAGGAATTCAAGGCCCATACCTAAATATCATTAAAGCAATATACAGCAAACCGGTAGCCAGCATCAAATTAAATGGAGAGAAACTTGAAGCAATCCCACTAAAATCAGGGACTAGACATGGCTGCCCCCTTTCTCCTTATCTTTTCAATATTGTAGTTGAGGTGCTAGCTCCAGCAATTCGACAACATAAGGAGGTCAAAGGGATTCAAATTGGAAAGGAAGAAGTCAAACTATCATTATTTGCAGATGACATGATAGTCTACCTAAGTGACCCAAAAAACTCCACTAGAGAACTCCACAGCTGATAAACAACTTCAGCAAAGTGGCAGGTTATAAAATCAACTCAAGCAAATCAGTGGTCTTCCTATACTCAAAGGATAAGCAGGCTGGCAAAGAAATTGGGGAAATGACCCCCTTCACAATAGCCACAAACAGTATAAAGTATCTTGGAGTGACTCTTACCAAACATATGAAATATCTCTATGACAAGAACTTCAAGACCCTGAAGAAGGAAATTGAAGAAGACCTCAAAAAAATGGGAAAACATCCCATGCTCATGGATTGGCAGGAACAATATAGTTAAAATGGCCATTTTGCCAAAAGCAATATACAGATTCAATGCAATACCCATCAAAATCCCAACTCAATTCTTCACAGAGTTAGAAAGAGCAATTATTAAATTCATCTGGAATAACAAAAAACCCAGGATAGCTAAAACTATTCTCAGCAACAAAAGAAAGTCTGGGGGAATCAGTATCCCTGACCTCAAGCAATACTACAGAGCAATAGTGTTAAAAACTGCATGGTATTGGTACAGTGACAGGCAGGCAGATCAATGGAACAGGATTGAAGATCAAGAAATGAACCCACACACCTATGGCCACTTGATCCTGGACAAAGGGTCTGAAAACATCCAATGGAAAAAAGATAGCCTTTCAACAAATGGTGCTGGTTCAACTGGAGGTCAGCATGCAGAAGAATGCAAATTGATCCATCCTTGTCTCCTTGTACTAAGCTCAACTCGAAATGGATCAAGGACCTCCACATAAAGCCAGACACTCTGAAGCTAATCGAAAAGAAACTGGGGAAGACCCTTGAGGACATCGGTACAGGGAGAAAGTTTCTGAACAGAACACCAATAGCATATGCTCTAAGATCAAGAATTGACAAATGGGACCTCATAAAAGTTCAAAGCTTCTGTAAGGCAAAGGACACCATCAAATGGACAAATCGGTAACCAACAAATTGGGAAAAGATCTTCACCAATCCTACATCAGATAGAGGGCTAATATCCAATATATATAAAGAACTCAAGAAGTTAGACTCCAGAAAAACAAATAACCCTATGAAAAAATGGGGTACAGATTTAAACAAAGAATTCTCACCTGAACAACTTCGGATGGCGGAGAAGCATCTTAAAAAATGCTCAACTTCATTAGTTATTAGGGAAATGCAAATCAAAACAACTCGGAGATTTCACCTTACACCAATCAGAATGGCTAAGATTAAAAATTCAGGAGACAGCAGGTGTTGGCGAGGATGTGGAGAAAGAGGATCACTCCTCCACTGCTGGTGGGGTTGCAAATTGGTACAGCCACTCTGGAAATCAGTCTGGAGGTTCCTCTGAGAACTGGGCACCTCACTTCCAGAAGATCCTGCTATACCACTCCTAGGCATATACCCAAAAGATTCCCCAGCATGTATTAAGAATACGTGTTCCACTATGTTCATAACAGCCCTATTTATAATTGCCAGAAGTTGGAAAGAATCCAGGTATCCCTCAAGAGAAGAGTGGATGCAAAAAATGTGGTATATATACACAATGGAGTACTATTCAGCCATTAGAAACAATGAATTCATGAAATTCTTAGGCAAATGGATGGAGCTGGAGAACATCATACTAAGTCAGGTAACCCAGACTCAAAAGATGAATCATGGTATGCACTCAGTAATAAGTGGATATTAACCTAGAAAACTGGAATACCCAAAACATAATCCATACATCAAATGAGGTACAAGAAGAACGGAGGACTGGCCCCTTGTTCTGGAAAGACTTAGTGAAGCAGTATAGAACAAAATCAGAACAGGGAAGTGGGAAGGTTTGGGTGGGAAAACAGGGGGAGGGAAGGGGACTGATTGGACTTTCGGGGAGTGGGGGGTCCAGAAAAGTAAAAATCATTTGAAATGTAAATAAATATATCAATACATTAAAAAAATCCTGTAAATCCACCAGCATGGCAGATTTTTCCATTTTCTGAGGTCTTCTTCGATTTCCTTCTTCAGAGAACTGAAGTTCTTGTCATATAGATATTTCACTTGTTTAGTTAGAGTCACACCAAGATACTTTATATTGTTTGTGGCTATTTTGAAGGGTGTCATTTCCCTAACTTCTTTCTCAGCCTGCTTATCCTTTAAGTATAGGAAGGCAACTGATTTGCTTGAGTTGATTTTATAACCAGCCACTTTGCTGAAGTTGTTTATCAGCTGTAGGAGTTCTCTGGTGGAGGTTTTCGGGTCACTTAAGTAAACTATCATGTCATCTGCAAATAGTGATAATTTGGCTTCTTCCTTTCCAATTTGTATCCCCTTGACCTCCTTATGTTGTCTAATTGCTCTAGCTAGAACTTCAAGTACTATATTGAAAAGATATGGAGAGAGAGGATAGCCTTGTCTAGTCCCTGATTTTAGTGGGATTGCTTCAAGTTTCTCTCCACTTAGTTTGATGTTGGCTACCGGTTTGCTGTATATTGCTTTAACTATGTTTAGGTATGGGCCTTGAGTTACTGTTCTTTCCAAGAATTTCAGCGTGAAAGGATGCTGAATTTTATCAAATGCTTTTTGTGCATCTAATGAGATGATCATATGGCTTTTTTCTTTGAGTTTGTTTATGTAGTGGATAGCAATGATGGATTTCCTTATATTGAACCATCCCTGCATCCCTGGGATGAAGCCCTACTTGATCGTGGTGGATGATCGTTTTGATGTGTTCTTGAATTCGGTTGGCAAGAATTTTATTAAGTATTTTTGTATCAATATTCATAAGAGAAATTGTCCTGAAGTTCTCTTCCTTTGTTGGATCTTTGTGTGGTTTTGGTATCAGCATATTTGTTGCTTCATAGAACGAGTTGTGTAGAGTTCCTTCTGGTTCTATTTTGTGGAATTGTTTGAAGAGTGTTGGTGTTAGGTCTTCTATGAAGGTCTGATAGAATTCTGCACTGAAGCCATCAGGTCCCATGCTTTTTTTCGTTGGGAGACTTTCTATGACCCTTTTTATTTCTTCAGGTGTTATGGGACTGTTTAGTTGATCTATTTGATCCTGGTTTAATTTTGGTGTCAGATATCTGTCTAGGAAACTGTCCATTTTCTCCAGATTCTCCAGTTGTGTTGAGTATAGGCTTTTGTAGTAGGATCTAATGATTTTTTGAATTTCCTCAGTTTTTGTTGTTATATCTCCGTTTCATTTCTAAGTTTGTTAATCTGGATACTGTCTCTGTGTCCTTTGGTTAGTCTGGCTAAGGGTTTATCTATCTTGTTGATTTTCTCAAAGAACCAGCTCCTGGTTTTGTTGATTCTTTGTATGGTTCTCTTTGTTTCTACTTGATTGATTTCGGCCCTGAGTTTGATGATTTCCTGCCTTCTACTCCTCCTGGGTGAAATAGCTTCTTTTTGTTCCAGGGATTTCAGCTGTGTCATTAAGCTGTTAGTGTATGCTCTCTCCATTTTCTTTTTGGAGTCACTCGGGGCTATGAGTTTTCCTCTTAGCACTGCAGTGGAAGAGTGTTCCTCTTTCTTCACATCCTCACCAACACCTGCTGTCTCTTGAGTTTTTAACCTTAGCCATTCTGACTGATGTGAGGTGAAATCTCAGGGTTGTTTTGATTTGCATTTCCCTACTGACTAATGATGTTGAACATTTCTTAAGGTGCTTTTTGGCCATCCAAATTTCTTCAGGTGAAAATTCTTTGTTTAGATCTGTACTCCATTTTTTTAATAGGGTTATTTGTTTCCCTGGGGTCTAATTTCTTGAGTTCTTTGTATTTATTGGATGTTAGCCCTCTATCTGATGTAAGGTTGGTGAAGATGTTTTCCCTATTTGTTGGTTGCAGTTTTGTCCTTTTGACAGTGGCCTTTGCCTTACAGAATCTTTGTAATTTTATGAGGTCCATTTCTCAAATCTTGATCTTAGAGCATAAGCTATTTTTGTTCTGTTCAGGAACATTTCCCCTCTGCCCATGTCCTCAAGGGATTTCCCCAGTTTCTTTTCTATTAGTCTCAGTGTGTCTGGTTTTACATGGATGTCCTTGATTCACTTGGAGTTGAGTTTAGTACAAGAAGGTCAGAATGGATCAATTCACATTCTCATGCATGCTGACCTCCAGTTGAACCAGCACCATTTGTTTAAAAGGCTATCTTTTTTTTCCCACTGGATATTTTCTGCTTCTTTTTTGAAGATCAAGTGCCCATAGGTGTGTGGATAGATTTCTGGGACTTCAAATCTATTCCATTGGTCCACTTGTCTTTCACTTTACCAATATCATGCAGTTTGTAACACTGTTACTCTTTAGTATTGCTTGAGGTTTGGGAAACTGATTCAACAGAAACTGAGGAAATTAAAAAAAAATCAGATCCTACTAGAAAAGCCTATACTAAACAGAACTGGAGAATCTGTAGGAAATGGACAGTTTCCTAGACAGATATCAAACACCAAAATTAAATCCAGATCAAATAGATAATATAAACAGCCCCATAACCCCTAAAGAAATAAAAGGGGTCATAGAAAGTCTCCCAACCAAAAACAAACAAACAAACAAACAAACAAACAAACAAACAAACAAAACACAGGACTTCAGTGCAGAATTCTATCAGACCTTCAAAGAAGGCCTAACACTAATACTCTTCAAACTATTCCACAAAATAGAAAGAGAAGGAACACTACACAACTCATTCTACAAAGCTACAATTACACTGATACCAAAACCACACAAAGATCCAACAAAGCAAAAGAACTTCAGGCCAATTTCCCTTATCAATTTTGATGCAAAAATACTCAATAAAATTCTTTCCAACAGAATCCAAGAACACATCAAAACGATCATCGACCATGATCAAGTAGGCTTCATCCCAGGGATGCAGGGATGTTTCAATATAAGGAAATCCATCAATGTAATCCACAACATGAACAAACTCAAAGAAAAAAAACACATGATCATTTCATTATATGCTGAAAAAACATTTGACAAAATTCAGCATCCGTTCATGCTTAAGAGGTTTGAAATTATTATTATACAAACCTTCTCTTGCTTGGTTAGAGTTACACCACGTTATTTTATATTATTTGTGAAGGGTGCCATTTCTCTAAATTCTTTTTCAGCCTGTTTATCCTTTGAGTAGGGGAAGGCTACTGATGTGTTAATTTATATATCCAGTCACTTTGATGAAACTGTTTATCAGATTTAGGGGTTCTCTGGTGGAATTTAGGGGTCATTTATATGTACTATCATATCATTTGCAAATAGTGATATTCTGACTTCTTCCTTTCCAATTTGTATCCCTTTGACTTCTTTTTTTTTTTTTTATTTTTTTTTTTTTATTTTTTTTTTGCCTAATTGCTCTAGCTAGGACTGGAGTGCTACATTGAATAGGTATGGAGAAAGTGAGCAGCTTTTTCTAGTCCCTGATTTTAGTAGGATTTCTTCAAGTTTCTCTCCATTTAGTTTGATGTTGGCTACTGTTTTGCTGTATATTGCTTTTACTGTGTTTAAGTATGGGTGTTGAATTCTTCATCTTTCCAAGACTTTTACCATGAAGAATTCTTGAATATCGTCAAATGCTTTATCAGCTTCTAATGAGATGTTCACGTGTGTGTGTGTGTGTGTGTGTGTGTGTGTGTGGTGCGTGTGTTTGAGTTTGTATGTAGTGCAATATGTTGGTGGATTTTTGTATATTAAACCATCCCTGCATTCCTGGAATAAAGGCTACTTGATCATGGTGGATTACTGTTGTTATGTGTCCTTGGATTTAGTTTGGGATAATTTTATTGAGTATTTTTGCATTGATATTCATAAGGGAAACTGATCTGAATTTCTCTTTCTTTGTTGGGACTTTGTGTGGTTTAGGTATAAGCATAATTGTGGCTTCATAGAATGAATTGGGTAGTGTTCCTTCTGTTTCTATAATAGATTGAAGAGAATTTGGTATTAGGTCATCCTTGAAGGTCTCATAGAATTTTGCACAAAACCATCTGGTCCTTGTTTTTGTTTTTTTCTCTTTGGTTGGGAGACTATTAATGATTGTTTCTATTTCATTAGGTGATTTGAGACTCATTAGATGGTTTATCTGCCTCTGACTTAACTTTGGTGACTGTTACCTGTCTAGAAAATTGGCCATTTCCTCTGGATTGCACAGTATTGTAGATTATAGGATTTTGTAGTAGGATCTGATGATTTATTTGAATTTAGTCGGTTTCTGTTATTATGTCTCAGTATTCAGTTCTGATTTTATTAATTTGGATACTGTCTCTGTGCCCTCTGGTTATTCTGGATAAGGGTTTATCATCTATCTTGTTGATTTTCTCAAAGAACTAGCTCCTAGTATTGATGAT
This sequence comes from Apodemus sylvaticus, assembly GCF_947179515.1. Lineage (NCBI taxonomy): Eukaryota > Metazoa > Chordata > Mammalia > Rodentia > Muridae > Apodemus > Apodemus sylvaticus. The sequence continues at coordinate 51,078,743 of NC_067495.1, read as the reverse complement.
ACTTTGTATACTTCTTTTTGTTTCTACCTGGTTGATTTCAGCCCTGAGTTTGATTATTTCCTGACATCTACTAATCTTGGGTATATTTACTTCTTTTTGTTCTAGAGCTTACAAGTGTGCTGTTAAACTCCAGTTTCTTTTTGGAGGCACTAAGAGCTATGAGTTTTCCTCTCAGCATTGTTTCCACTGTGTTCCATAAGTTTGGGTACATTGTGCCTTCATTTTCTTTAAATTTTAAAGTCTTTAATTTCTTTCTTTATTTCTACCTTGACCAAGTTATTATTGAGTAGAGCATTGTTTAGCTTCCATGAGTGTGAGGGTTTTCCATTGTTTTTGTTGTTATTGAAGACCAGCCTTAATCCATGGCAATCTAATAGACTGCATGGGATTATTTCAATCTCCTTGCATCTGTTGAGGCCTGTTTTGTGACCAATTATATGGCCAATTTTGGAGAAGGTACCATGAGGTGCTTAGAAGAAGGTATGTTCTTTTTTTTTTAGGATTAAATATTTTATATATATATATATATATATATATATATATATATATATATATATATATATATACGTTCAATTCATTTGGTTCATAACTTCTATAACACTGTGTCTATCTTTTGTTTCTGTTTCCATGATCTGTCCATGGCTGAGAGTGGGGTGTTGAAGTCTCCCACTATTATTGTGTGAGGTGCAATGTGTGCTTTGCTCTTTAGTAACATTTCTTTTATTGATCTGGTTGCCCATACATTTGGAACATAGATGTTCACAATTGAGAATTCATCTTGGTAGATTTTTCCTTTGATGAGTATCAAGTCTCCTTCCTTATTTTTGTTTGATAACTTTTGGTTGAAAGTCAATTTTATTCAATATTAGAATTGCTACTCCAGCTTGTTTCTTGGGAGCATTTGGTAGAAAATTTTCCAAAATAAAAAATTCTAGCATTTTACTCTGAGGTTGTGTATATCTTTTTCACTGACATGCATTTACTGAATGCAGGATAAACCTGTGTCCTTTTAATGCATTCAGTCCCTTAGTCTATGTCTTTATTTGGGGAGTTGAGTCCATTGATGCTAAGAGATATTAAGGAAAAGTGATTGTTCCTTCCTGATATTTTTGTTATTAGCAGTAGAATTATGTTTTTGTGGGTATCTTGTTTTGGGTTTGTTAGAATATTACTTTCTTGCTTTTACTAGGATGAGGTTTACTGTCTTGTGTTGGAGTTTTACATCTACTATGCTTCATAGGGCTGGATTTGTAGAAAGATATTGTATAAATTTGGTTTTTTTCTAGAATATCTTGGTTTCTACATCTATCGTAATTGTGAACTTTGCTGGGTATAGTAGCCTCATCTGGCTTTTGTGTTCTCTTAGGGTCTGTATGACATCTGCCCAGGACCTTCTGGCTTTTAGAGTCTCTGGTAAGAAGTCTGGTTTCATTATAATAGGTCTATCTTTATATGTGACTGTTTCCCTTACTGCTTTTAATGTTCTTTCTTTGTTTTGTGCATTTGGTCTTTTGATTATTATGTGACGGGAGGAATTTCTTTTCTGTTCCAGTCTATTTGGTGTTCTTTAGGCTTCTTACATATTCATGGGCATCTCTTTCTTTAGGTTAGAAATTTTCTTCTATAATTTTGTTGCAGATATTTACTAGCCCTTTAAGGTAGGAATCTTTACTCTCTTTTATACTTATTTTTCATAGGTTTGTTCTTCCAATTGTGTCCTCAATTTCCTGGATGTTTTTGGTTAAGACCATTTTTTCATTTTGCATTTTCTTTGACTGTTGTGTCAATGTTTTCTCTTGTGTCTTCCATAGCTGAGTTTCTCTCTTCTACCTCTTCTTTTCTTTTGGTGATATTTGCATCTATGACTCCTAATCTCTTTCCTTGGTTTCCTCTCTCCAGGGTTGTCTCCCTCTGTGATTTCTTTAGTGTTTCTACTTCCATTTTTAGATATTGGATGGTTTTGTTTAATTCCTTCACCAATATGGCTGTTTATTCTTGTAATCCTTTAAGGGATTTTGTTTCGTTTCTTCTTTAAGGGCTTCTACTTGTTTTCCTTGTTCTGTAGTTCTTTAAGGTGGTCATTTATGTACTTCTTAAAGTCCTCTATCATCATCATGAGAAGTGACTTTATATCTGAATCTTGCTTTTTCAGTGTGATGGGTATCCAGGATTTGCTATGGTGGAAGAAATGGGTTCTGATTGTGCCAAGTAACCTTGGTTTGTGTTGCTTATGTTCTTGTGCTGGCCTCTTGACATCTGGATATCTCTAGTGCTACTGGCACTCACTGTTTTTGACTGGAGCCTATCCCTACTGTTATCTTGGTTGTGTCTGAACTCCTCAGTGTCCAGCTTTCTCTGTGATCCTAACATCCTGGGTATGAGAGATTATGGGAGTCAAGCTGCCTTTGGGATCCTGCTATGACCAAGCTCCTGAGATTGTGTAATCCTATGATCCTGCAAATGTTAGAGCACCTGGGAGTTGAGCTTCCTCTGGGTGTTTGGGGACTTGGTGCAGAGCTTGAACTTAAGGTCTGCTCAGGGCACCAGCGTAGACTTGAAGGAACCTGTCTCTGGATTTTAGAGGATCCCAGTTATTCCTGGTGTTGGGGGGATGTTGTGGCCTCCTTACCTATGATCAGGAGCATGTTAGAGAACCTGGGAGTCCAGATTCCTCTGAGTGATGTGGGATTGGGTGTAGAACTAGCGCCCATGGTGTGCTCAGGCCACAGGCTCTGACCATAAAGCAGTTCATTGTTTTAATTTTTAAAAAATAGAATGGATAAGCAGTTCCATGCATAAAAATGTATAAAACATTAGCATGAGTTGCAAAAATTAGTAATTTAGGTTACTTAAGACTTAATATAAAATATAAGTATGAATAACTGCTTCATTTTATATTTTGAACCAAAAAACTAAAGTATCTGAATATATCAAAATAAAATATATTCCTCAGTAAATTTTGGCTCTTAGGCAATTACAACATATGGTGGTTTGAATATGAATGGGCTTCATAGGCCCATGGAGTTGAATGCTTAGTAACCATGGCAAGGAATTGTTAAAAAATAATTAGAAGGAATAAAAAGACTGACCTTGTTGAAGTAGGTGTGCTAGTGGGAGTAGGCTTTGAGGTTTCAAAAACCCATGGCCAGGGCGCTCTCTCTCTCTCTCACTCTCTCTCTCTCTCTCTCTCTCTCTCTCTCTCTCTCTCTCTCTCTGTGTGTGTGTGTGTGTGTGTGTGTGTGTGTCTATAACTTTCTGCCCCTGTGTTTCTCTGCCTGCTTCCCTCTCTCCCTCCCTCCATCCCCCCCCTCTCTGCTTATGGATCAAAATGTAGTTGTCAACTATTGCTACAGTGCCATGAGTACTGCAGAGCTCCTGACTTCTCCTGCCTATGAAGGTCATAGACTAAGCCTCTGAAACTATAATCAAGTCTCACCACCCAATTATATGATTTCTTTTATTAGTGCTGCCTTGGTCATGGTGTCGATTTATAGCAAAAAGTACACTGACTCAGACGCAATGTATAAATTACAAAGAGAAGACTTGATCTATAGATCAAGTACAAAAAGAAATCATGATAGAATCTATCAACCTTGCATATATTTAAGAATAAAACACATTGGATTTAATTAACAAATTCAATTCTTGTTAATGTGAAGGATTTTATTATGATTATAAATGCAATGGTTATGTATGAATTAAGATTCATTGTTTGAAATGGTGAAAATAAAGGAAAGGCTAGAGGATAGCAAGATGTCTTAGGAAGTAGAAGTTGATCACTCACTGTAAGATAACAAGTTACAATTGTCTCTCTTTTGAAGTATTTTAGATATTTTTATGTGTTCTTAGGTTGATGAGAAACTAATTGCACTCACTTTGCCATTTTGCCAATAAACTTAGCTGAGAGTTTAGAAATTTAATTATTCACTCAAGAACTCATTAAGCATCAATCCAAGAAAAGTTTGGGTCCTTTAAACCATGATTCATTAGGACTAGTCCAACTAATCTACAAATTAAAAGGAAATAAAACAAGTGTGTACAATAAAATGGAAACATGAATATATTTTTATATGTTGTACAAATATTCATAATTGGTCTTATGTATCCAAACCAAACAAAAAATATCCAGTTCCCAGCAGGCTTTTCTTTCAAGGAGATGAACAAATCAAATCAGATGAACCATATCTCACAGTGGTGGTATCATTTTCATTTATTGATATACTTTAGGGGTGTTATGGGTGTTTGTGGGCTTGTGTGTGGTAAATGTGTACATCTACATTGAAAATATGATTATAAATTGAAAAAGTCAGTGACCAAACAGAAGGGTGGATGCTGTTTAATCACAGCAACAGAAAAGTCACTAATATACATAATTCCTGGAAATGCTTTTCATATAGATCCTAACACACAATATTAACAATTTTACTGCCCAGCATATACACACAAATTAGATTACAACTGCCTGAAACTTCAGTTCTGACAGATCGCTCTCCCTCCAGTTTCCTTTGTGAGCAAATATACTCACATTCATATTTTCTCAGACACACATGGATACACACACACACACATACACACACACACATATGCAGACTGTTGACATGTTATCAACACCTCTGTAATGCTCACCACTACTAATGTAGCTCTCCTTGGCAGAAAACTTGTGGCTCTGGCATTTTCAAAATTTTGAGAATTAAACTCTTTCTATTTCTTCCTTACATAATTGCTCTTTTTCATTGTAGACATTTCACTCATCAATTATAACTATACCAGATATTAAACATTATGTTGCCTTGAAATTATTTCAGCCATAGAATTTAGTCTACTCTTTTTCTTAATTCTTAGGGTCTCATTTTATAATGCTCTCTGGACAAGAGCACACTATGTAAACCAGGCTGGCATTGAAATCACTGAAATTTGCCTGCCTGATACATGTCAATGAAGGAGAAATGCCCATGTGAGTGTAGTTTCTCAGGGATGCCAAAAGAGGGAAACAGATTCTCTAGAGCTGGAATTATAGAAGTTTGTAAGCCAACCCTTCTTAGACTCTTGGGACATTTCCTATAAAAAATAAGGTACATTCTTTGTCATCAGGGAAATGCAAATCAAAACAACAACAACAACAGCAACATAAATCTCTAAGATTCTACTTCAAACCAGTCAGAATGTCTAAGATAAAAAAAAAAAAAAAAAAAAAAAAAAAAAAAAAACTCAGGTGACAGAAGATGCTAGCAAGGATGTAGAGAACACTCCTCCATTACTGGTAGGATTGCAAGCTGGTAAAATGACTATGGAAATCAGTCTGGTGGCTCCTCAGAAAATTTGACATAGTATTACCTGACGACCAGCTATACCAGTCCTGGGAATATACACAAAATTTGTGACAATATATAACAAGGAAACATAGTCCAATATGTTCATAGCAGCCTTACTTACAGTAGCCAGAAGCTGGAAAGAACCCAGATGTCCTTCAAAAGAGGAATGGATACAGAAAATGTGGTACATTTGCACAATGGAATACTACTCAGCAATGAAAAACAATGACTTCATAAAATTCTTTAGCAAATGGATGGGACTAGAAAATATCATCCTGAGTAAAGTAACCCAATCACAAAAGATCACACATGGCATGCACTCACTGATAAGTGGATATTAGCCCAAAATCTTGGAATATACAAGATACAATTCACAGACCATATGAAGCTCAAGAAGAAGGAAGACCAAAATATGAATGCTTCAATCCTTCTTTGGAAAGAGAACAAAATACTCACAGGAGGTAGAGAGTGGAGGGGGACTTGGGAGGGAGAGAAGAGGGGAATGGGGGAGAAAGGGAGCAGAATTGTGTATGGGAAGAGACTAGGATGATAAACAGAGGGATCATAATTAGAACAGAGGTGTGTAGCAATGGGGTATGGGGAACTGAGTGAGAGGAACTGATGTAAAGACCCTAAAAGAATTTTGCTCAGCAGTCGACCTACCCTAGCTTTTCACCTACCTTTCTTATAAAACCCTGATCCACTTGCTTAGGGAATGACACTGCCCACAGTGGGATGTACAGTCCTACATTGGAGAGCAGTTAAAATATTCCACAGAAAAATCCCAGCAACCATTCTGATGGAGGCAATTACTTAGTCTACGTCTGTTTTATCAAGATGATTCTAATATGTTTCAGTTTGACAAAGACCAGTATACTCAGTAAAACCAAATACTAACTAGGTGATGTTTCTAGATTTCAGGCCAATAACTATGGAATAAATCTCCAGACATGCTATAATACCAAAGCTGGCTCCTTCATATTTAACTCCAAGTTGGAGGAAGATTCAGTCTCTACACTGCTAGTATCCAGTCAAATTCCAGAGGTTCTCGACAGTCAGGAATAAAGAAAGACTTGAGTATTTGAAATACTGAGTGAATGCATGCTGTTGATAAAAGCCATCCTTGTCAAGAACCTTGGCTTCAGATCAAGGTTAAATGGTAAAGCCCCCCAAACCTCAGAGGTGAGTCATAGAAGGATACTAAAGTCTTCGTCTAGTCCATTTGCTGATATTGATAGTCAGTACAAAAAAATGATTATTGTAACTTTCAACCTGTGGGTATTTATTGTCTGAAGACTCCTTCCATGTAGAGAATGTTCTTACCAAGAATAGCTCAACCTACCTCTTTGTTGAGCTATATATATTAGCCTTGCCTCCTTCTTTATCTGTATATAATAGTCCCAGACTCTTGTCCATTGGTATGAAATAATCCCTTATATCTGTTAAACTGTACATAGTTAACACACTGAGAATCTGAGGTACTATTCTCATTATAGATCCAAGTTCACCCAGTTGCCATTTTTCTGTGTATCTGTTTTTCTTTCCTTTATGTACATATCACACCAGTCACATCCATCCCTAGAGCCACACTGGATGGAGCACTGGACCTTTTTCAGCTCCTGACAGGTTTCAGTGGCCTCAGGTTCCAGAATGTGCCAGCACAGCTTAAGTGCCTTAATCATCAAGCTGGCTATAGTGTACTAAACTATACACCAGTCACTAAAATGGTTTTGGGTCTGACCAAGTCAGAGTTAGCCTTTATTGACCCGGGCTTCTGACACACCCCAGAACCATGTCAGAATCCATAGCATCAAATATCTGACAGACACTTATTTTAACATATGTTATAGACTTCCCTGATGCTAACCAAATCCTATGCCCTATTCTTTCATGTCAGTCCCTTATAACTCTATGTTCTCATAATTTCAGGCCATGGGATTGTCCCACTAGAACATAGATCTGTAATGTTTCCCATGAACCCAATTGTAGAAGCAGCCTGTGTACCTGGTCCCAAGCTGGTGTCTTAAGACCTAGAACCCATGGAAGTGTCAGGATCAATACCTGCATACCTAGTCCCTTGATCAATAACAACACATATATGCTCTAGGCAAGTGACTACAACTCAAGGCTACAGTCTAATACCAGCGATTACAAGCATATATGAACACCAAAGATACTAGGCACTAGGTACAGAAACAATTCCATATCACCTCTAGCACTAGGCAAATTCAACAGTCCCAAGATCCAAGCTTAATTTGTGAGACCTAGGATCCATTTAAATCCATTTTTTTAAAGACTTCCAGGTCTTGCTCAATTTTGCAGCACACATACTAAAATTGAAATGATATAGAGAAGATTAGCATAGCCCCTGCTCAAGGATGACAATCAAATTGGTGAAGCATTCCACATTATTAAATTTTCTTCATAACCTATTTGGAATTTTTGCTAATAAAGTGACTCTTAAACAAAACAAAACAAAACAAACAAACAAAAAAACAAAACAAAAAACTACAATGTCAGGTGAGTCATCCTATAAATAGTCACTAAACCCCAACACTAGACACTATTATGCCCAACAAGAAGTGGCCACCAAGGAGATAAGAATGGATCAATTTGCATTCTTCTGCATGCTGACCTCCAGTTGAACCAGCACAATTTGTTGAAAAGGCTATCTTTTCCCTACTGTTTGTAGCTCCTTTCCACTGGTTGTAGCTCCTTTCTCAAAGATCAAGTGACCATAGGTGTGTGGGTTCATTTCTGGGTCTTTAATTCTATTCCATTGATCTAACTGCCTGTCACTGTACAAATACCATGAAGTTTTTAACACTATTTCTCTGTAGTACTGCTTGAGGTCAGGAATATTTATTCCCCCAGAAGTTTTTTTACTGTTGAGAAGAGTTTTAGCTATCCTGTGTTTTTTGTTATTCCAGATGAATTTGAGAATTGCTCTTTCTAATTCTCTGAAGGATTGAGTTGGGATTTTGATGGGGATTGCATTGAATCTGAATAATGCTTTTGGCAAGATAGTCATTTTTACTATATTAATCCTGCCAATCCACAAGCATGGTAGATTTTTCTATCTTCTGTGGTCTTCTTGGATTTCTTTCTTCAAAGACTTGAAGTTCCTGTCATACAGATCTTTCACTTGTTTGGTTAGAGTTACACCAACGTATTTTATTTTTTGTGGCTACTGTGAAGGGTGTCATCAAAAACTCAGAAGAAAACAGGTGCTGGTGAAAATGTAGAGAAAGAGGAATACTCCTCCACTTCTGGTTGGGTTGAAAGCTTGTCCAACTACTCTTGAAATCAGTCTATCGGGTTCCTCAGAAAACTGGGTATGATACTACTGTTGTAACACTTCTGGGCATATACCTAGAGGATTCCTCAGCATGTAATAAGGACACATGCTCCACTATGCTCATAGCAGCCCTATTTATAATAGCCAGAATCTGGAAAGAACCCAGATATTCCTCAATGGAGGAATGGATACAGAAAATGTGTTATATATTCACTATGGAATATTACTAATGAGCTATTAAAAACAATGAATTCATGAAATTCTTAGGCAAGTGGGTGGAACTGGATAATGTCATCCTGAGTGAGGTGATCCAGTCACAAAAGAGCACACGTGGAATGCACTAACTGATAAGCAGATATTAGCCCTGAAACTCAGAATACCCAAGAAAAAGTCAGATATCAAATGATGCCCAAGAAGAAGGAAGGAGAGGCTCCTGGTCCTGAAAAGGCTCAGTGCAACAATGTAGAGGAATAGCAGGACAGGGAAATGGGAAGGGGTTGATTAGGGAACAAGGGGAAAGAAGAGGGCTTATAGGACTTTTGGGGAAGGGAGATCCAGGAAAGGGGATATCATTTGAAATGTAAGTAAAGAATATATTGAATAATAATAATAATAATTACAACAACAACAATAATAATAATAAAAGAAATGAACACCAAAAGGAGAATGCCATGGTAGTCTCCTGAGGGGCCCTGACAGAGCTTTACACAAACAGAGGCAGATGATAGCAGCCAACCATTGGTCTGGGCATGAGATACCCAATGGAGGAGGTGGAGGGTGGTCCAGTGGAGCTGAATGGGTCTACAGCCCCATGGGAAAAACAATGATGTCAGTCACCCAGACGCCCCAGGACTCGCAGGGACTAAACCCTTAACCAAGGGGTACACATGGTTCCAGCCAAAAATGTGGCAGAGGAATGCCTTGTTGTGCATCAGTGGGAGGAGTGGTCCTTGGTTAGGTGAAGGATCAATAGATGCCCCAACAAAGGGAAATCAGGGAGTGGGGGGTGGGATGGGAGTGCATCTGGTGGAGAAGCATATACTTGGAGGCAGGGGGTAGAAGGAAGGGTTCGGGTTTGCAGGGAAGGGGGAAACGGAAATTTTACCATTTGAAATATAAATGAAGATTATATTCAATTAATATAAAAAGGCTGAACTTAACCCTGAGTAGGCTCCCTGTCTGCCCTTGTAGAACCTAGAACCAAGTCCAGCCCTGTAAATTAAATTAAAAAATACTCTATCTAGTGAATTCAGTCTTTATGTGCAACCCCACAAATCAGAGACAAGGTTCAAACAATTTTCAATGCATACATAAAATCGTCCTGCCTTCAAAGTCTAGCATCAAATCTACCTCTCAGACCAAGATGTGGAGCCTACAAACAGATTCTGAAGAGGTTGAAAGACTAACCCAAACAAATGTATTCTACAAAAAGAAAGGGAGGTAAATGAATCTCTGCTTCTTCAGATGTTCAGACATCAATATAATACAATCCATTCAATATAAAAACAAAATAATGCAATGTGATCCCATCAGCTGAATATAGATTAAACTAAAATTGTGTGGTTTGGGCATAAGCACACATATATAGATCAATGAAGTTGAATGGAAAACCATCAAAGTAAACTTTCACAACCAACTGATTTCCACAAAAATGACAAAAGCACCTAGTGTAGAAAATACTTTCTTCAATAAATAGTATTCATACAGCAGATATCCACATGTTGAGGAATGAAAATAGACATTAATCTCACCGTATATATAAATTTCTGAAAAGGAATTGAATATTTAAACATAGGAATGATACATTAAAACTACTACATGAAAGTATAGAAAAAAATCCTTCTTAGTATTGGCTGAGGCAATAATTATTAGTTGGATAGGACTTGATAGCATGGGGAAGAGATTAAAGCAAAAAAAAATTGAGATAAAGTAAAGCTAAAAGAAGTTTCTGAATAACCCAGTTAATAGTCAACAGCCTGTGAAACATGTGGCTGTTTTGAAATTACCTATATTATAAAAGGTTAACATTTAAATTGTATATGCATATCACATACTTCACAAGTAGGAAAATATCACTTAATTAAAAATAGGAGAAACACCTCATACTAGATGATGCTGTTTGGAGATGTTATGGGAAGGTAAATCATTGCTAGAGAAAGTACTCCACTGAATGCATAGACTTTGAAAGTTTAAAACGTGATCCTACTTCCAATTCATTTTGTGTTTTGTGCTTTTGTTTAAAGATGAGATGTGATTTATCAGCTTTGTATTCTTTCCACCATGCCTGTCACTTGTTGCCATGGGTCTACCCAACCATGATGGACTTTTAACTTTCTGGAACTCTACACCAAAATAAAGGTTCTCTTCTTTGAATTGTCTTTTGTTTTTATCACGGAAACAAAATAATGACCAATATGGGTCTGAGTGTACATTTACCCAACTCCTTCTATGAAGCCACAATTACACTAATACCAAAACCACACAAAGATCCAACAAAGAAAGAGAACTTCAGACCATTTTCCCTTATTAACATTGAGGCAAAAATACTCAATAAAATCCTTGCCAACTGAATTAAAAAAAAAACATCAAAATGATCATTCACCATGTTCAAGTAGGTGTCATCCCAGGCATGTAGGGATGGTTCAATATACAGAACTCGATCAATGCAATCCACTATATAAATAAACTAAAAAAAAAAAAAAAAAAAACAAAAAACAAAAAACAAAAAACAAAAAAAATGGTCATTTCATTGGATGCTGAAAAAATCATTTGACAAAATTCAGCATCCTTTCATGCTTAAAGACTTGGAAAGAACAGGAATTCAAGGCCCATACATAAACATAGTAAAAGTAATATACAGCAATCCAGAAGCCAACATGAAACTAAATGGAAAGAAACTTGAAGCAATCCCACTAAAATCAGGGACTAGATAAGGCTGCCCTCTCTCTCCATATCTTTTCAATATAGTTCTTGAGGTACTAGCTAGGGCAATTAGACAACATAAGGAGGTCAAAGGGATACAAATTGGAAAGGAAGAAGTCAAATTATCACTATTTGCAGATGATATGATAGTATACTTAAGTGGCCCAAAAAACTCCACCAGAGAACCCCTACAGCTGATAAACAACTTCAGCAAAGTGGCAGGTTATAAAATCAACTCAAGCAAATCAGTAGCCTTCCTAAACTCAAAGGATAAGCAGGCTGAGAAAAAAGTTAGGGAAATGGCACCCTTCACAATAGTCACAAACAATATAAAGTACCTTGGTGTGACTCTGACTAAACAAGTGAAAGATCTGTATGACAAGAACTTCAAGTCTCTGAAGAGGTAAATGAAAGAAGACCTCAGAAAATGGAAAAATCTGCCATACTCATGGATCGAATTAAAAAAGAAAAGAAAAAAGAAAAACATACATACAAATGACCAATAAGTATAAGGAACCACTCTTGAAATTGCTAAGCAGTAGAGAAACTCAAATTAAAGCCACAATCAGATACCATCTTACTATTGATAGAATTGCTTTTATAAAAAGGATGAAAATGCTGCAAGTATTGGCAAGGATAAAAAGTGAAGGTAAACTTTAGATGCTATTATCACAAATGTGAAGCAACGCCTATGGCAAACAGAATTGAATACGGAATTGGTTGTCTTTTCAATAACAACACTGAAAGTCTGTACAAGTAAATATTTACTATGTATAATAGCAACCAAAATTATTTATTACCCAATTAAAATGTTTGAAATGTTCTGTGTGTATTAAAACTATGCAATTCAGACTTTTAAAATGAGAAATTCTAACATTTAGCATATAAAACATCTACCAGTTTTATCTATGGCACTGCATACAAATCAGGCAGAATAACACAGATACTATGATTTCACTTATATGTGGAATCTTAAAGGTTTAATGTCACAGAAATAGAGGTTCAGATGGTAGCTATCCAACAGTGAAGGAGAGACATTGGTTAACCCCAGTTAGATGATAGTAATAAGTTGAAGAAATACATTGTCTAACATAGTGACTTTAATGTATAAATACACACCATAGTATTTCAAGTTGATATGTTCTTTTCTTTTCTACATTCTTTGTTTGCCTTCCAAATGATTTCCCCTTCCCGATTCCACCTTCCCATAAGTTCCATAAGCCCTCTTCACTCTGTCCTTTCCCCAATATTGTTCTTTATTAATATTATTAATTTTAACTAATATTAGTTTAATTAATTAATTAATATCAATGTTATTTTTATTAGATATTTTCTTTATTTACATTTCTTTTTTTTATTTGATATATTTGTTATTTAAATTTCAAATGATTTCTCCTTTTCTGGTCCCCCACTCCCCAAAAGTCACATAAGACCCCTTCCCTCCCCCTGTTGTCCCACCCAACCCTTACTACTTCCCTGTTCTGGTTTTGCCATATACTGCTACACTGAGTCTTTCCAGAACCAGGGGCCACTCCTCCATTCTTTTTGTACCTCATTTGATGTGTGGATTATGTTTTGGATATTCCAGTTTTCCAGGCTGATATCCACTTATTAGTGGGTGCATACCATGATTGATCTTCTGAGACTGGGTTACCTTACTTAGTATGATGTTCTCCAGCTCCATCCATTTGCCTAAGAATTTCATGGATTAATTGTTTCTAAAGGCTGAATACTACTCCATGTGTAGACATACCACAATTTTTTGCATCCATTCTTCTGTTGAGGGATACCTGGGTTCTTTCCAGCTTCTGACTATTATAAATAGGGATGCAATGAACATTGTGGAGCATATATCCTTATTACATGCTGGGGAATCCTCTGGGTATATGCCCAGGAGTGGTATAGCAGGATCTTCTGGAAGTGAGGTGCCCAGTTTTCTGAGGAACTGCCAGACTGATTTCCAGAGTGGTTGTACCAATTTGCAACCCCACCAGCAGTGGAGGAGTGTTCCTCTTTCTCCACACCCTCTCCAACACCTGCTGTCTCCTGAATTTTTAATCTTAGCCATTCTGACTGGTGTAAGGTGAAATCTCAGGGTTGTTTTGATTTGCATTTCCCTAATGACTAATGAAGTTGAGCATTTTTTAAGATGCTTCTCCGCCATCCGAAGTTCTTCAGGTGAGAATTCTTTGTTTAACTCTGTACCCCATTTTCTAATAGGGTTGTTTGGTTTTCTGGAGTCTAACTTCTTGAGTTCTTTATATACATTGCATATTAGCCCTCTATCTGATGTAGGATTGGTGAAGATCTTTTCCCAATTTGTTGGTTGCCGATTTGTCCTCTTGATGGTGTCCTTTGCCTTACAGAAACTTTGTAATTTTATGAGGTCCCTTTTGTCAATTCTTGATCTTAGAGCATACGCTATTGGTGTTCGGTTCAGAAACTTTCTCCCTGTACCGACGTCCTCAAGGGTCTTCCCCAGTTCCTTTTCTATTAGCTTCAGTGTCTGGCTTTATGTGGAGGTCCTTGATCCATTTGGATTTGAGCTTAGTACAAGGAGACAAGGATGGATCAATTTGCATTCTTCTGCATGCTGACCTCCAGTTGAACCAGCACCATTTGTTGAAAAGGCTATCTTTTTTCCATTGGATGTTTTCAGCCTCTTTGTGGAGGATCAAGTGGCCAAAGGTGTGTGGATTCATTTCTGGATCTTCAATCCTGTTCCCTTGATCCTCCTGCCTGTCACTGTACCAATACCATGTAGTTTTTAATACTATTGCTCAGTAGTATTGCTTGAGGTCAGGGATACTGATTCCCCCAGACTTTCTTTTGTTGCTGAGAATAGTTTTAGCTATCCTGGGTTTTTTGTTATTCCAGATGAATTTGATAATTGCTCTTTCTAACTCTGTGAAGAATTGAGTTGGGATTTTGATGGGTATTGCATTGAATCTGTATATTGCATTTGGCAAAATGGCCATTTTAACTCTCTTGATTCTACCGATCCATGAGCATGGGAGGTTTTCCCATTTTTTTGAGGTCTTCTTCCATTTCCTTCTTCAGAGTCTTGAAGTTCTTGTCATACAGATCTTTCGCATGTTTGGTAAGAGTCACCCCAAGATACTTTATACTGTTTGTGGCTATTGTAAAGAGGGTCATTTCCCTAATTTCTTTCTCAGCCTGCTTATCCTTTGAGTATAGGAAGGCCACTGATTTGCTTCAGTTGATTTTATAACCTGCCACTTTGCTGAAGTTGTTTATCAGCTGTGGAGTTCTCTAGTGGAGTTTTTTGGGCCACTTAGGTAGACTATCATGTCATCTGCAAATAATGATAGTTTGACTTCCTTTCCAATTTGCATCCCTTTGACCTCCTTATGTTGTTGAATTGCCCGAGCTAGTACCTCAAGTACAATATTGAAAAGATAAGGAGAAAGGGGGCAGACCTGTCTAGTCCCTGATTTTAGTGGGATTGCTTCAAGTTTCTCTCCATTTAGTTTGATGCTGGCTACCGGTTTGCTGTATATTGCTTTTACTATGTTTAGGTATGGGCCTTGAATTCCTGTTCTTTCCAAGACTTTAAGCGTGAAAGGATGCCAAATTTCGTCAAATGCTTTTTCAGCATTCAATGAAATGACCATGTGGTTTTGTTCTTTGAGTTTGTTTATGTAGTGGATTGCATTGATGGATTTCTGTATATTGAACCAACCCTGCATTCCCGGGATAAATCCTACTTGATCATGGTGGATGATCGTTTTGATGTGTTCTTGGATTCGGTTGGCAAGAATTTTATTGAGTACTCTTGCATCGATGTTCATAAGGGAAATTGGTCTGAAGTTCTCTTTCTTTGTTAGATATTTGTGTTGTTTTGGTATCAGCGTAATTGTGGCTTCGTAGAAGGAATTGGGTAGTGTTCCTTCTGTTTCTATTTTGTGGAATAGTTTGAAGAGTATTGGTGTTAACTCTTCTTTGAAGGTCTGATAGAATTCTGCACTGAAACCATCTGGTCCTGTGCTTTTTTTAGTTGGAAGACTTTCTATGACTCCTTCTATTTCTTTTGGCGTTATGGGAGTGTTTAGATGATCTATTTGGTCCTGATTTAATTTAGGTATTTGGTATCTGTCAAGGAAATTGTCCTTTTTCTCCAGATTCTCCAGTTGTGTTGAGTACAGACTCTTGTAGTAGGATCTGATGATTGTTTGGATATCCTCAGTTTCCGTTATTATATCTCCTTTTCCATTTCTAAGTTTGTTAATTTGGATACTTTCTATGTGCCCTTTGGTCAGTCTGGCTAAGGGTTTATCTATCTTGTTGATTTTCTCACAGAACCAGCTCCTGGTTTTGTTGATTCTTTGTATGGTTCTCTTTGTTTCTACTTGATTGATTTCAGCCCTGAGTTTGATGATTTCCTGCCTTCTACTCCTCCTGGGTGAAATAGCTTCTTTTTGTTTCAAGGCTTTCAGGTGTGTCATTAAGCTGGTAATGTATGCTCTCTCCATTTTCTTTTTGGAGGTACTCAGGGCTATGAGTTTTCCTCTTAGCACTGCTTTCATTGTGTCCCATAGATTTGGGTATGTTGTGTCTTCATTTTCATTGTGTTCTAAAACGTCTTTAATTTCTTTCTTTATTTCTTCCTTGACCAAGGTATCATTGAGTAGATTATTGTTCAGTTTCCACGTGTATGTGGGTTTTCTGATGTTTTTGTTGCTATTGAAGACCACTTTTACTCCATAGTGATCTGATAGGAGGCATGGGATTAGTTCGATCTTCTTATATTTGTAGAGGTCTGTCTTGTGACCAATTATATGGTCGATTTCGGAGAAGGTACCATGAGGTGCTGAAAAAAAGGTATATTCTTTTGCTTTAGGATAGAATGTTCTATATATATCTGTTAAATCTAATTTGTCCAAAGCTTCAATTAGTTTCATTGTGTCCCTGTTTAGTTTCTGTTTTCCAGATTGGTCCATTGAGGAAAGTGCAGTGTTGAAGTCACCCACAATTATTGTGTTACGTGCAATGTGTGCTTTGAGCTTTAATAAAGTTTCTTTTACGAAAGAGGGTGCCCTTGCATTTGGAGCAGAGATGTTCAGGATTGAGAGTTCTTCTTGTTGTATTTTTCCTTTGACCAGCAAGAAGTTTCCCTCAGAGTCTCTTTTGATGACATTGGGTTGAAAGTCAATTTTATCTGATATTAAAATGGCTACTCCAGCTTGTTTCCTGAGACCATTTGCTTGTAAAATTGTCTTCTAGCATTTTACTCTAAGATACTGTTTGTCTTTGACCCTGAGGTGTGTTTCCTGTAAGCAGCAAAATGTAGGGTCCTGTTTACGTATCCAGTCAGTTAGTCTATGTCTTTTGATTGGGGCATTGAGTCCATTGATGTTAAGAGATATTAAGGAATAGTGATTGTTACTTCCATTTTTGATGTTTTCACCGGAGCACACCAACTTCTCCCCATTGGATGCCCGGAAGCTCCTCTTGCCTCTTGCAGGACCTGGAGATGTGGTGTTGCTGCACATGCTGATCTGGATCTGGAAGCGGAGAGATCTGAGGGCTCCCTCCAGAGGCCTCAGGACTGGAACCTAAGCTCTGTGCCACAGGAGCAAGCTGTGCTGTGAGCTCCCAGACTGCCTCTGCCTAATAAGTTTTTTTTATCACAGCTATTGTGTAATTAGTGGCAGAATCTAAAACTACTCCCCCAAATAACCAAGCAGGCTAGCAGAAAGCACAGTGCTGTAAAAGCAGGGTCAGGGTTAAGGTATTTCTCATGGTTCTTAACTCTCTGGGTTTGTTTTTAGTTCATTACTATGCAAATCCCCTTTCCTTTTGTTCAGCTGGGAACTTCTTCCCACTTTGCCTTCATCTGCAGGGCAGGGCTAACTAGCCACACTCTCCGCCATCTTTTCTTCAGACCGGTGACTTTTTGGCCTCTTTTACTAAGAAATTTTTCTTCTTGACTTTCCTTTATAACTTAAACTTGTCCCAATTACCGGGAACTTCTTAGCCTCTTAATACCTAGAGCTGTAACTTGTCCCATACACCGGGAACTTGAATTTGTCCCTTACTGGGAACTTTCCTCCCATATACCAGGAATTTTTAATTAACCCCACTTACTGGGAACTTACCAGTGAGTACTACCCCCTGACTGAAGAAGGTTCTAAAATCTCCAATACAGGCCACCAAATGTCACGCCCAACCTCGCCAGCAAGGAAGACGCAACACCAGGGAGTTTCTTCCTTCTTGCAGTTTATTTCGGGAACCTAGAACAAAGCTTATTTTCTTCTTTTGGCCAGCCCCCAACCCTCTCCCTGCCTGACCTTATATAGCCTAGACAACCCCGCCTGCCATAGAGAGATAGCCCGCCTTTCCTCATAGGTGAACTAAGTGAATTCTTCATTAGCATGTAAGTGTGATAATGAATACAGCACACTGCGCATGTACTAAAGTAATTTACTACCAGGGAGCTGCATCTGGCCAGCGCCATCTTGTAATGAGGATGAACAAAAGGTGGCTTACTACACAATTTTAAATAAATTTGTGTACCAGTATCGCACCTTTAGAATACATTATTCAATACTGTGAGGTTTTTGTTACTACAACATTACAGCCTGGTTTCTCCTTTGTCAATTTCTGTTTTGTTACTTTCTTTCCAATGATACTGATGCTAAGTGCTTTGCCAAGAACATTTTTTGGCCTAATAACATTCATAGCAGCGACAATATCCTCCCTCCTGATAGTTAAGAAGGAGAGTGAGATGAAATTTTGTATTCAGCTATCTTTGTTTTTTGTTCAATCCAGGTGCCTGACCCATGTGATGGTGCCAAACATATTTAGTTTAAGTTTTTTTCTTCAGTTAGAATATTGCATAATTTTTGTAGTTCAAGAATTCTTCATGTCTGGATATATAGCTCACTGAATTGTAAAGAGACATCAGTACCAAAGAAATTGTTGGTTGAGAGCTACATCCTCATCCTTAGCTTGAGAGCTTATGGGGGGCCATTTCTATTTAAAACACAACTTTTCCCTCCTTGACCCATATAGCTTTGTGGCCATACCATAAGAAAAATATACATTCAGTCTAACTTCAAAAGTTCTCGTAGTGTATCACAGTCTTAACACCATTTAAAAGTCCAGAGTTCAAAGTTCAAATTCTGTTCCAAGATTCATGGCATTCTCTTAAATGTAATCTCCTATGAAGTCAAATTTAAAAAGCAGATCACATACTTCCAAAATACAATGGCACAGAATATGCATTACTATTAAAAATGGTGTGAAAGAAACATAATGAGGGCATACTGGATCTATGCAAGACAGAAAACAAATTGGACAAATTCCAAAATCTGCATCCCAATGTCAGATGGTAAAGGGTTCTTCAGATCTCCAGATCCTATCAGCTTTATTGACTGTAACTCACTTCTCTCTCTTGGGCTGGTTCCACTCCTTGCTAGCAACTTTTTTTGGCAGGTGTCCCACAAATACAGCACTTCCAACTTTTAATGTCTCCAATTAAATCCAGGCTCCAAAGGTTTGTTCAATTGTATCTCCAGCAAGGAGGGACACTGCTGACATCTCCCTGGCCTCAGCAGCTTTCCTCAACTGTGGAGGAGGATTCCATAACTCCTTTTTGGTATCTTTGACTCTGAAGCCAGAACCACATATTTGAAGCTGCCAAATTCTTGTGCATTCTGGGTTTGAAATTTGGCACCATCCTTCAATTTCACTTGCATTAGATTTTTGTTTTCAACACTGCCTAAATTTTTCTTTAATTCAGTTCTTCACAAATTTTACATTTAGTTGAGTGGGATATTGCCCCTTGGTCACCATTCTCTTTATCCAATTTAGCATCAGGATTCTCTTTGAATGTTTTCATCTACCTTAGCACTGGATTTAGCTCCATTACATTTCTTGGTATTCCTTTTACTTCTAAAACTATACACAAAAACAATCTCCAGGACCCTTAGCAATATTCTTCCCCTCCGAAATCTTTTGAGCTGGGCAGTCATAATCTACACAATCTACATTGCTCTCAGAAACATTGCCTTCCATGTTGCTATTCAAATATCCTGTTAAACTCCACCTAAAATGTACAATCGATTTTTCGGAATCAAAGCCTAAGAAGAAGGAAGACTAAAATGTGGATGCTTCAATGCTTTAAGGGTTAATGAGTTACTCACAGGAGGAAATATGGAGACAAAATGGGGAGCAGAGACTGAAGGAAAGGCCATCCAGAGACTTCTCTACCTAGGGATCCATCCCATAAAGAGCCACCAAATCTGGACACTATGGTTGATGCTAGAAAGTGCTTTCTGATGGAAGTCTGATATAGCTGCCTCCTGAGAGGCTCTGCCACAACCTGACAAATACAGAGGTGAAAGCTTGTAGCCAAATATTGGACTGAGCTGGGATTCTCTCATGGAGGAGTTGGAGAAGGGACTGAAGGAGCTGAGGTAGTTTGCAGCCCCATGAAGGGAACAACAGTGTCAACAGGCCAGAGCCCCCAAAGCTCCAGAGGACTGGACCACCAACCAAAGAATACCCATGGCGCTGTCCACATATGTGGCAAAGGATGGACTTGCTGGACATCAGTGGGAGGAGAGGCCCTTGGGCAGGAGGATGTTTGGTGCCACAGTATAGGGGAATGCTGGGGCAGGAGGACAGGAATGGGTGGGTGGGGAAGCACCCTCATAGAGGCAGAGGGAGGGGAGTTGGGATAGGAGATTTCGGAAGGGAAGTCCTGGAAAGGGGAAAATATTTGAAATGTAAATAAAGAAAATATCCAATACCCCCCAAAAGTTATAATCTTACACCACTGTCAGTTCATATTCTGTTTGTTTGTTGTTTTTTTTCCAGCTTCCTACTTGGCTTAATTGCTGTTTTCATGACTCTTCTGTCATTATATATGCTCCCTCTGGAACCATAATTCCCCACCAAACCAACAGAAAAAAAGCCAACAAAACAATAACAACAAAAACAAAATGCCTTCCTTTTTCAAGTTGTCTTGGTCTTGGTATTTTATTATAACAAAAACTGAAAATCGTTATCAATACCCTTAATATCATCAATTAAAAAAACTTACATTTAATATACATTTACATCCTTTAGAGCACTGGTCTCCATCTGTGGGTCATTACCCATTGGGGGGTCATATATCAAATATTTACATTACAAATTATAGTAGTAGCAAAAACTACAGTTATGAAATTGCAACAAAATAATTTTATAGTTGGGGATCACCAAAATATAAGGAAGTATATTAAAGTATTTTAGCATTAGGAAGTTTGAGAACCACTGAATTAGAGTAAAAACAGAGATTTTTTTAAAATTTTTATCACAGATTTTTACTTTTCAGTACATGTAACACATGTCACATTATCTCAGTTTGATACTTCAAAAATTTCACAATGATTTGGAAATGTATATTTAAGATTGTGTTTCTGTCTGTCATCTGTCTATTTTGTATTCATTTATATTTTTGTGTCTATGTTTCTGTGTGAGCATCTGTCATATATAAAGGGGTGCCCACAGAGGGCAGAAGAGGGTATTGGAGCCTTTGCAACTAAACTTAGTTTCTGTTGTAAGCTGTCTAACAAATGCTAGGGAATAAAGATAGGTTCCTGTTGAAAAGCAGCAAGTTCTCTGAAAAGCTGATTCAATCTCTCTAAATTGGCATTTTTTTTTCTTGCTTAGATTCTTCCTTTTCATTATAGAACTGTATACAGGTGGCCACTAATAACCATATGACTCAGTCAGTACTAGGCCGTCTGAAAATCTCTTCTGCTAATGCCATTAATCCAAAATTCTTCAATTTAGCTTTAGGCAGATTTTTTAGACAAGGGGAAAAAAAGCAGTGGCTTTTTTGCCAAAATATAGCAAGAATTATATTCTTCTTTACTGAAACCTCTTGAGCTGTAAACAGTGCTATCAGTACTGTCTTCAATGTTTCTTCTTGTATGGACCATTAAATGATGATTAAAGCATCAAATTTCTCTTCTAGTACAAAATCCCAAAGTCTTTCATATTCTTCAAATAATTAGCATGGTTAGGCTTGTATATAGTACCTGTAGTCAACCTGCCTTAATTATTGCTCTATTTCTGCAAAGTGGACACCATGACAAAATCAACTCTTATAAAAGAAACCATTTAATTGAGACTTGCTTAGAGTTTCAGAGGTTTATCATGGTGGGAAGCATGACAACAAACATAGCAGACATAGAAGGCATGGTACTTGAGAAGTAGTTCGTCCATGGGGGAGGGAGAAATTGGGAGCCTGGCATGGGTTTTAATACTCAAAGCCCACACAAGTGATATGCTTTTTCCAACAAGACCATATCTCTTCTTCCTCATACCCTTTTCAAATAACCCCGCTATTTGATAACTAGGCAAATGTATGAGCTCAAATATATGAGCTTATGGGGTCTATTCTAATTCAAATCATCACATAAGAGTGAATTATAAAATATATATTATAGAATCTGGTTTTGGGTTGTTTATGTGATCCCTGTGTGTAGAAATATGTGTTTCAGAATCTATATGAATTTCTTTTGGTTAACATTTGTCTCATTATTTTGACTGGGTGTTTTGTCATATTCAGATTTGTTTGATATTTATCTTATGTTATTATTATGTCTTAGATATCTGCTTCTTTTATAAAGAGAGGTAGAATGGGTTTGGATCTGGATGGGATGGAAGGTGCAGAAGAACTGGAAGTAGAAGAGGGAGAAAAAACAATAATCAGAATATTTTGTATGAGAAAAATATATAAAACACATCAAAAACATCAAGGTTTTACATCTATAAAACTCTTAATCAACAGTTGGGTCAAACATTTAAAAAAAGTTTATACATAATTAATAATTCTAAATTAACAACAACAAAAACAGTCAAGAAACTCACCTAAGTGACTAATAAAAATGTTTCTCTCATGCAGCCAGGAAGCAGCTCATCTCAAGAATTCCTGCTGAATCTATGAGTTCAAAGGGAGGTACAATTCTTCTTAGAAAGATAGTTATTCAATACTATCGTGAATGGACAATGTGTAGTATATTAACACACCAGAACATTATATTATTGTTATTAAAGGTGGAGTTATGTTTGTGTGGCTCTCGTCTCTTTTGGTTTATTAAAAGAAAATTACTTTCTTGCTTTTTCTAGGGTGTAGTTTCCTGCTTTTTGTTGGTGTTTTCCATTCATTATCCATTGAAGGGCTAGATTTGTGGAAAAATATTGTGTGAATTTGCTTTTGTCATGGAATACTTGGTTTCTCCATCTATGGAAATTGAGTATTGCTGGGTATAGTAGCCTTGGCTTACATTTATGTTCTCTTAGGGTCTGTATAACATCTTCCCAGGATTTCCTTGCTTTCAAAGTCTCTGGCGAGAAGTCTGGTGTAATTCTGATAGATCTGCCTTTATAAGTTACTTGACCTTTTCCCCTTACTGCTTTTAATATTCTTTCTTTGTTTAGTGCATTTAGTATTTTATTTATTATATGATGGGAGGAATTTCTTTTCTGGTCCAATTTATTTGGAGTTCTGTGGGTGTCTCATATGTTCATGGGCATCTCTTCAGGTTAGGGAAGTTTTCTTCTATAATTTTGTTGAAGATATTTACTGGGCCTTTAAGCTGTAAATCTTTGCTCTCTTCAATACCTATTACCCTTAGGTTTGGTCTTCTCATTGTGCCCTGAATTTCCTGGATGTTTTGGGTTAGGAGCTTTTTGCATTTTGCATTTTCTTTGACTGTTGTGTCAATGCTTTCTATGGTATCTTCTGCATCTGAGATTTCCTATCTCTTGTATTCTGTAGTTGATGCTTACATCTGTGACTCCTGACTTCTTTCCTAGGTTTTCTATCTCCAGAGTTGTTTCCATTTGTGATTTCTTTATTGTTTCAACTTCCATTGTTAGATCTTGGATGGTTTTGTTCAATTCCTTCACCCATTTCGTTGTGTTTTCCCGTATTTAGTTAAGGGATTTATGTCCTTCTTGAAGTCCTCTATCAGCATCATGAACTGTGATTTTAAATCCAAATCTTGTTTTTCTGGTGTGCTGAGGTATCCAGACTTGCTGTTGTTAGAGAACTGGGTTTGGATGGTGCCATGTTGCTTTGGTTTCTGTGAATAACATTCTTGCATTTGTCTTTGGTCATCTGGTTTTAGTTGGTCTCAATGTGTCTGGCTGGGCTTGTCCCTCCTGTGGTCTTGCAATCCTGTCTCCGCATTCCTTGGAGTCCAGCACTCCCTTGGCACAGAAGGTTGTGGCTCAGCCCAGTTCCTGAGTACAGATGGAGCCCAGAAGGACCCTGACCCAGCTGCTCTGCCACTCCTGTGTTCCCTACACTCTTAACCATAAACACCTTGCACACTAAAAAAAAGTAGTTTAAATGTCTTAAATTTCTTCTTTCTTCTGCCACCATTGTTAGGTAAAGTGCTATTGCTGAAATTTAGATTAGTTATTCATTATAAAAATCAGAAAATAGAAAATAAAAGTAAAATATACTCAAGTACCTTTAAAAAAAATTTCACTGCAATGAACTCAGGCATAAAAATACCACAGATGGGTTATAGTAGCCACTAAAACACACTTGCACAGTTCCAAACTTTATGTAGATCAATGAAGAAAACTCCTCTTACATAAAAATATTTTTATGTAATCTTGCTTCTCTTATATCATGGTACCTTAATTTTTTTCATCTGCCATGTGAAGTTTTCAACCAGAGTTTCACAAATGTTATACAAATCATCAATTAATCATCACATTTGAAAGGCAAGAACAAATATGTGTTATGTATCACTCATGAGGTTACATGTTATAATACAGCACCATAGATCATTACTAAGAAGGATTTAGTATTTATTTGTAAATAAAAATTGTAACTTCAAATAAAACAAAATGTATTATTCCATATCTTGCCTATCTCAGATTTTGAATTCATTTTAGTCTCATTTTCAGTTATAGATGTAATTACTTAGTACTATTAACATGATCTGAGATGAAAAATTCACCTATATTTCCTGAAATTAAAATTTGAATTCCTGAAATCAAGATACTTAGTTTTCCTTTTACAAGCCTGAACATTCATTACACTGCTTTTTTTTTTTCCTTCTCAGTTGGTATGACATGCACCTGAAGATTGTTTTTTAGTTGTTTTTCTAACTCCTCAACATTTTCTTTTCCTTCCTTTGTCTCTCTTTTCGTTTATCTCTTTCTTTCTTTCTTTCTTTCTTTCTTTCTTTCTTTCTTTCTTTCTTTCTTTCTTTCTTTCTTTCTTTCTTTCTTTCTTTCTTTCTTTCTTTCTTTCTTTGTTTTTGCCTGCCTGCCTGTCTGTCTGTCTGTCTGTGTTTACTTTCTTTCTTTGTAAAAGTAGGATATGGCAAAAAATGGAGATGTTATATTCAGAAGAATCTCTGTACTTCCATACATTTTTCTTCAGAAAGTATTTAGAAAATAATTAGTGAAAATATTTTAACAAGATTCTTTTTATCAGGGGGAGCATACTTCTTAGAGTGGGAAGATGATTTGCAAATTGCTAGTGTGACACTTCATTCGATTCATATTTGTACAGGAACTTTTTTTCTTCAATCTTTTTTTTCACAGTCTCATCTTTATACCACTCCTTGTGTGCCCTCTGACTGTTCCTCATCCCACTCATCCTCGCCCATCTCCAAGAGGGTGTAACCACCTCCTCCCCACCAGACCTCCCTACTCCCTGAAGTCTGAGGTCTCTTGAGGGTTAGGTGCATATTCTTTCACTGAGGCCAGACCAGACAGTCCTCAGCTGTTTATGTGTCCTGGGCCTCATTTTTTTGACATCAGCCCTGAGTTTGAGTATTTCTTGCCTTGTACACTTGGGTATGTTTGCTTCTTTTTCTTCTAGGGTTTTCAGGTATGCTGTTGAGATTTTAGTGTAGGGTCTCTCCAATTTCTTTTTAAGGGCTCTTAGTGCTATTTCCCTCTTAGCAGACCTTTCATTGTTTTCCAAATGTTTAGGTATGCTGAGTCATCATTTTCATTGTATTCCAGGAAGTCTTTGTCTGTCTTTCTTTCTTTCTTTCTTTCTTTCTTTCTTTCTTTCTTTCTTTCTTTCTTTCTTTCTTTCTTTCTTCCTTCCTTCCTTCCTTCCTTCCTTCCTTCCTTCCTTCCTTCCTTCCTTCCTTCCTTCCTTCCTTCCTTCCTTGACCAAGTTATCATTGAGTAGAGCATTATTCAGCTTCCAAGTATATGTGGGTTTTCTGTTGTTTACATTGTTATTGAAGACCAACCTTAGTCTGTGGTGATCTGATTGGATGCATGGGATTATTTCAATCTTTTTGTATCTGTTGAGGCTTGTTTTGTGACCAAATGTATGGTCAGTTTTGGAGAAGGTACCATGTGTTGCAAAGAAGAAGGTGTATTCTTTTGTTTTAGGGTTAAAAGGTATGTATGAATCTATTAAATCCTTTTGGTTAGTAACCTCTATTTTTAATTTTACAGTTTCTCTGTTTAGTTTCTGTTTCTTTTTTTCTTTTTTTTTTTGATTCAATATATTTTTTATTTACATTTCAAATGATTTCCCTTTCCTGGCTCACCACTCCCCAAAAGTCCTGTAAGCCCTCTTCCCTCCCCGTGTTCCTCCACCCAACCCTTCCTACTTCCCTGTTCTGGTATGGCCCTATACTGCTGCACTGAGCCTTTCAAGAACCAGGGGCCACTCCTCCGTTCTTGGACATCTTTTGACATGTGGATTATGACTTGGGTAATCCACGTTTCTAGAATAATATCTGCTTTTCAGTGAGTGCATACCACGAGTGCTCTCTTGAGACTGGGTTACCTAACTTAGGATGATGTTCTCCAGCTCCATCCATTTGTCTAAAAATTTCATGAATTCATTGTTTCTAATGGCTGAATAGTACCCCATTGTGTATATACCACATTTTTTGTATCAATTCCTCCATTGAGGGACACCTGGGTTCTTTCCAACTTCTGGCTATTATAAATAGGGATGCTATGAACATAGTGGAGCATGTATCCTTATTACAAGTTGGATAATCTTCTGGGTATATGCCCAGGAATGGCATAGCAGGGTCCTCCAGAAGTGACGAACCCAGGTTTCTGACGAACCACCAGACTGATTTCCAGAGTGGTTGTACCAATTTGCAACCCTACCAGCAGTGGAAGAGTGTTCCTCTTTATCCACATCCTCGCCAGCACCTGATTTCTACTGAGTTTTTGATCTTGGCCATTCTGACTGGTGTGAGGTTAAATCTCAGGGTTGTTTTGATTTGCATTTCCCTAATGACTAATGATATTGAACATTTTTTAAGATGCTTCTCAGCCATCTAAAGTTTTTCAGGTGAAAATTATTTGTTTAGCTCTGTATCCCATTTTTAATAGGGTTATTTGGTTTTCTGGGGTCTAACTTCTTGAGTTCTTTGTATATATTGGATATTAGCCTTCTGTCAGATGTAGACGTGAAGATCTTTTCCCAATTTGTTGGATGCTGATTTGTATTTCTGATGGTTTCCTTTGCCTTACAGAAGCTTTGTAATTTTATGAGGTCCCATTTGTAAATTCTTGATCATAGGGCATAAGCTATTGGTGTTCTGTTCAGGAATTTTCCCCTGTGCCCATGTCCTCAAGGGTCTTCCCCAGTTTTTTTTCTATTAGTTTCAGTGTCTTTGGTTTTATGTGGAGGTCCTTGATCCACTTTGAGTTGAGCTCAGTACAAGGAGATAAAGATGGATCAATTCACATTCTTCTGCATGCTGACCTCCAGTTGAACTAACACCATTTGTTGAAAAGGCTATCTTATATCCACTGGATGCTTTCAGCTCCTTTGTCGAAGATCAAGTGACCATAGGTGTATGGGTTCATTTCTGAATCTTCAATCCTGTTCCATTGATCTGCCTGCCTGTCACTGTACCAATACCATGCAGTTTTTTTTTTTTTTATAATTTTCTTCCATTTTATTTCTTCTTCTTCTTCTTTTTTTTTTTAGAAGTTTTTTGTTGTTGTTGTTTTTTCCCCAGTCAGAGTTTCTCTGTTTATATATATTTTTTATTTATTATATGTAAGTACGCTGTAGCTGTCTTCAGACACCAGAAGAGGGCATCAGATCTCCTTACAGATGGTTGTGAGCCACCATGTGGGTGCTGGGATTTGAACTCATGACCTTCAGAAGAGCAGTAGGTGCTCTTACCCACTGAGCCATCTCTCCAGCCCTTACCATGCAGTTTTTTAACATTATTGCTCTGTAGTATTGCTTGAGGTCCAAGATACTGATTCCCCCAGATACTTCTTTTGTTGTTGAGAATAGTTTTAGCTGTACTGGGTTTTTTGTTATTCCAGATGAATTTGAGAATTTCTCTTTCTAACTCTATGAAGAACTGAGTTGGGATTTTGATGGATATTGCATTGATTCTATATGTTGCTTTTGGCAAGATGGCCATTTTTACTTTTTTCGTTATGCCAATCCATGACCAGGGCAGAATTTTCTATTTTCTGATATCTTCTTCCATTTCCTTCTTCGGAGACTTGAAGTTCTTGTCATATACATTTTTCACTTGTTTGGTCAGAGTCAAACCAAGGTACTTTATATTGTGAAGGGTTTCAGTTCCATAATTTCTTTCTCAGCCTGCTTATCCTTTGAGTATAGGAAGGCTACTGATTTGCTTCAGTTGATTTTATCACCTGCCACTTTGCTGAAGTTGTTTATCAGCTATAGGAGTTTTCTGGTGAAGTATTTTTGGGTCACGTAAGTGTACTATCATTTCATTTGCAAATAGTTATAGTTTGACTTCTTCCTTTCTCATTTGTATCCCTTTGACCTCCTTATGTTGTCTAATTGTCCTAGCTAGTACCTCAAGTACTATATTGAAAAGATATGGAGAGACGGGGCAGCCTTGTCTAGTCCCTGATTTTAGTGGGATTGCTTCAAAGTTCTCTCCATTTAGTTTGATGTTGGCTCCTGGCTTGCTGTATATTGGTTTTACTATGTTTAGGTATGGGGCTTGAATTCCTGTTCTTTCCAAGACGTTAAGCATGATAGGATGCTGAATTTTGTCAAATGTTTTTTCAGCATCCAATGAAATGTCCATGTGTTTTTTTTTTTCTTTGAGTTTGTTTGTGTAGTGGATTGCATTGATGGAGTTCCATATATTGAACCATCCCTGCATCCCTGGGATGAACCCTACTTGATCATGGTGGTGTTGGTGAGGATGTGGAGAAAGAGGAACACTCCTCTACTGGTGGTGGAGTTGCAAATTGGTACAACCACTCTGGAAATCAGTATAATGGTTCCTCAGAAAACTGTGCATGTCACTTCCAGAAGATCCTGCTATTCCACTCCTGGGCATATACCCAGAGGATTCCCCAGCATGTAATAAGAGTACATGCTCCACTATGTTAATAGCAGCCCTATTTATAATAGCCAGAAGTTGGAAAGAACCTAGGTGTCCCTCAGCAGAAGAATGGATGCAAAAAATGTGGTATATATACACAATGGAGTACTATTCGGCCATTAGAAACAATGAATTCATGAAATTCTTAGGCAAATGGATGGAGCTGGAGAACTACTAAGTGAGGTAACCCTGACTCAAAAGGTGAATCATGGTATGCACTCACTAATAAGTGGATATTAACCTAGAAAACTGGAATACCCAAAACATAATCCACACATCAAATGAGGTACAAGAAGAACGGAGGAGTGGCCCCTTGTTCTGGAAAGACTCAATGTAGCATTATAGGGCAAAACCAGAACAGGGTAGTGGGAAGGGGTGGTTGGGAGAAGAGGGGGAGGAAAAGGGGCTTATGGGACTTTCGGGGAGTGGGGCGCCAGAAAAGGTGAAACATTTGAAATGTAAATAAAAAATATATCAAATAAAAAACAACAACAACAACAAAAAAAAAACCCAAAAGACAAAAACAAAAAAAGTTTTAGTAAAGTTTCTTTTATGAATATGGGTGCTCTTGCATTTGAGGCATAGATGTTCAGATTTAAGAATTTTCCTTGGTCATGTTTTTCTTTGATGAATATGAAGTGTTCTTTCCCATTTCATTTGATAACTTTTGGTTGACAGCATATTTTATTAGACATTAGGATGGCTACTCCTGGTTGTTTCTTAATAGCATTTATTTGGAATATCTTTACCCAGACTTTTACTATGAAGTACCATATGTCTTTATTATTGATGTTTGTTTCTTGTATGCAACTAAATGCTGGATCCTGCTTGCATATCCAGTCTGTTAGCTTATGTCCTTATTTAATTGGGGAATTGAATCTGTTGATATTGAGAAATACTAAAGAGAGTTTATTTTTTGTTTCTATTATATTTGTTCTTGTGGGTAGCATATGTGCATATGATTCTCTCCGTTTGAGTTTCTTGTGATATGATTAATATCTTCTTTTTCATTGGTATAGGTATACTCTTATGTTGGCGTTTTCATTTTATAATCCTCTGTAGGGCTAGAATCGTAGATAGATATTGTTTGAATTTGTGTTTGTCCTGGAATATTTTGGTTTCT
Source organism: Apodemus sylvaticus (assembly GCF_947179515.1). Lineage (NCBI taxonomy): Eukaryota > Metazoa > Chordata > Mammalia > Rodentia > Muridae > Apodemus > Apodemus sylvaticus. The sequence goes on along the minus strand of NC_067495.1, from coordinate 51,048,719 downwards.
CCATACATGTTTACTGAGAGTTTTGCTGGGTATAGTAGCCTGGCCTGGCATTTGTGTTGTCTTAGGGTTTACATGACCTCTGACAAGGCTCTTCTGGCTTTCATAGTCTCTGTTTAGAAGTCTGGTGTAATTTTGATAGGTCTGCCTTTATATGTTAATTGGCCTTTTCCCCTTGCAGTTTTGAATATTCTTCCTTCTGTGCATTTCATGTTATTTTTATAGTTTCTTTTTGGCTTTTTTATTGGATATTTTCATTATTTGCAATTCAAATGTTTCTCCCTTTCCATGTCTCCTCTTCAGAAACCCCTATCCCACCCCCTCCCCCTGCCTCTATAAGGATGCTCTCCTATTCACCCACTCACTCCTATCTTCCCACACTGGCATTCCCCTACATTGGGGTATCAAACAGCCTCAGGGCAAAAGTCCTCTCCTCTCACTGATGTCCAACAATGCTGTCTTCTGCTACATATGTGGTCAGTGCCATGGATCCCTCTATGTATACTCTTTGATTTTTGCCCAGTTCCTGGAAGTTCAGGGGGATCTGGCCTGTTGACACTGTGGCTCCCTCCATGGGACTGCAAATACCCACAGCTCCTCAGTCCCTTCCCCAACTTTTCCATTAGGGATTCCCCGAGCTCAGTCCAATGGTTGGCTGTGAACATCCACCTCTGTATTTGTTAGGCTCTGGTACAGCCTCTAAAGGGACAGTCTTATCAGGCATCCATCAGCATACACTTGTTGGTATCCACAATAGCATCCCGGTTTGGTGGCAGTATGTAGGATGGAACCCCAGGTGGGGCAGTTTCTGGATGACCTTTACTTCAGTCTTAGTTCCACACTTTGTCTCCATATTTCCTCCTGTGAGTAATTTGTTCAACCTTCTAAGAAGTACTGAAGCATCCACATTTTGGTTCTCCTTCTTAGGCTTCTTATGGTCTGTGGATTGCATTTTGTGTTTTGAATATTATGTAATGAGAAGGTTTTCTTTTCTGGTCCAGCTTACTGGGTGTTCCTTTTTTCTTTTTTCTTTTTTTCTTTTTCCTTTGTTTGGTTTTATTGAGACAAGGTTTCACTATATATCCCTGGCTATCCTGGAGCTCACTCTGAAAACCAGGCTGGCCTTGAACTCAAAAATTTACCTGCCTCTTCCTTCCAAGTGCTGGGATTAAGCATGTGCACCACTGCTGCCTGGCTTCCTATTTTCTTAATTGGATATTTTGTTTGTTTACATTTCAAATGTTATCCCGTTTCCTGGTTTCCCCTCTACAAACTTCATATGACATACCCGCTTACCGTGCATCTATGAGGGTGATCCCACCTACCCATTCACACCTCTCTACCCGAGCATTCCTCTACACTGGGACATTAAGCCATCACAGGACCAAGGATCTTCCCTCCCATTGATGACAGATAAGGCCCCTTCAGCTCCTTCAATCCTTTCCCTAAGTCCCCCATTGCAGTTCCTTTACTCAGTCCTATGGTTGGCTGTGAGCATCTGCATCTGTATTGATCAGGATCTGACATAGCCTCTCAGGAGACTGCTGTATCAGGCTCCTGTCAGCAACAACTTCTTGACATACTCAATAGTGTCTGGGTTTGGTGTCTGCATGTGGGATGGATCCCCAAGTGGGGAAGAATCTGGATGGCCTTTCCTTCAGCCTCTATTCTACTCTTTTTCTCTGTATGTCCTTTAGACAAGAGCAATTCAGTGTTAAAATTTGGACATGGGAGGATGGCCCCATCCCACAACCAGGGACCATGCCTAACCTCTGGATATGGACCTGATAGATTTTTCATTCACTTTGTGGGGTATTTCAGCTAATATCATCCCTGTGGAGTCCTGGGAGGCTCTTGCTTTCCTGGCATCTGGGACTTTCTGGTTGCTTCTCCCAGTTCCCCATCACTCATTGCTATACACCTCTATTCAATTTCCTGACCCTCTGTACATCAATTCAATCTCCTCCTATAGCTAAGTCTGCCCCTCTTTTTTCTTTCCCCCTTCTCTTCTTCCCAAGTCCCTCAAACCCTCTACTTCCATTGATTATATTGTTCTCCCTTCAAATTGGGATTGAAGCATCCATTCATTGGCCTTCCTTCCTCTTGAGCTTCATATAGTATATGAGTTGCATCATTCATATTCCACTCCCTTTTCCTAATGTGATGGTTTGTATATGATTGGCCCAGGAAGTAACTCTATTAGGAAGTGTGGCCCTGCTGGAGTAGGTGTGTCACTGTGGGTGTGGGCTTAAGACCCTCACCCTAGTTGCCTGGAAGTCAGTCTTACACCACCAGCCTTCAGATGAAGATGTAGAACTCTCAGCTTCTCCTGCAACATATCTGCCTGGATGCTGCCATGTTTCTGCCTTGATGACAATAGACTGAACCTCTGTGCCTGTAAGTAAGCCCCAATTAAATATTGTCTTTTATAAAAATTTGCTTTGGTCATGGTGTCTGTTCATAGCAGTAAAACCCTAACTAAGACACCTCTTATCAGTGAGTACATACCATGTATGTTCTTTCTTGACTGAGTTGACTCACTCAGGATGATATTTTCTAGATCCATCCATTTGCCTATGAATTTCATGAATTCATTGTTTTTAATAGCTGTGTAGTAATCCATTGTGTAAATATGCCACATTTTCTGTATCCATTTTTCTGTTGAGGGATATCTGGGTTCTTTCCAGCTTCTGTCTATTATAAATGTGGCTGATGTTCCTCAACAGGAATGGATACAGAAAATGTCGTACATTTACACAATGGAGTACTACTCAGCTATTAAAAATAATGAATTCATGAAACTCTTAGGCAAATTGATGGAGCTAGAAACCATCATCCTGAGTGAGGTAATCCAATCACAAAAGAAAACACATGGTATGCAATCACTGATAAGTAGTTATTACCCCAAAAGCTCCGAATACCCAAGATACAACTCACAGACCACATGAAGCTCAAGATGAAGGAAGATCAAAGTGTGGATACTTTGACCCTTATTGTAAAGTGGATCAAAACACCCACGGCTCACAGCCAAACAATAGAATGAGAATAGGGTCCCCAATGGAGAAGCTCAAGAGAGGACACAAAGAACTGAAGAGGTTTGCAGCTCTCCAGGTGGAATAATAATATGTACCAACCAGTAACCCTAGAGCTCCCAGGGACTAAACTACCAACCAAAGAGTACACATGAAGGGACCATGGCACTAGCTCCGTATGTAGTAGAAGATTACCATTTTAGACATCAGTGAGAGGAGAGGCCATTGGACCTGTGAAGGCTCAATTCCCCAGAATAGGGGAAGGCAAGTCAGGAAATTGGGGGTGGGATTATCAGGAATAGGGAAAATGGAATAGGGTGTTTTCAGTGGGGTAACTTGGAAAGGGGTTAACATTTGAAATGTAAATAAAGCAAATATCTAATAAAAGTAAAAATAAATACATACATATCCATATCCATTTCCATGTACACATACATGTACACGTACACGTACACGTACATATACATATACATATACTTATACTTATACATATACATATGTACATAAATAGGGCTGCTATGAACATAGTAGAGCATGTGTCCTTATTACATGTTGGATCACCTTCTGAGTATATGCTCAGGAGTGGTATAGGTCGATCCTCAGGTACTACTATGCCCAATTTTCTGAGGAACAGCCAGACTGATTTTGAGAGTGGTTGTACTAGCTTGCAATTCCACCAGCAATGGAGGAGTGTTCCTCTAGGCTTCTTTTATATATATACATACATATATATATATATATATATATATATATATATATATATATATATATATATATATAGCCATCTCTTTCTTTACTTAAAGAAGATTTCTTCTATGATTTTCTTGAAGATATTTCTGGTCCTTTGAGCTTGCTACCTTCACTCTTGTCTATTCCTATTATTCTTCGAATTGGTCTTTTCAATGTGTCCTGGATTTCCAGATTATTTTGGGTTAGGAGTTTTTTATGTCTTGAATTTTCTCTGACAGTTGTATGTCAATATTTTCCAAGGTATCTTCTATACCTGAAATTGTTTCCTCTGCCTCTTGTATTTTGTTGGTGATGCTTACATCTGTAATTCCTGTTGTCTTTCCTAAGTTTTCTATTTCCAGAGTTGCTTCCATTTGTGTTTTCTTTATTGTTTCTACTTCCACTTTCAGGTATTGGACTGCTTTGTTCAATTCCTTCACCTGTTCATATTTTCCTGTAGTCCTTTAAGGGATTTATTCATTTTCTCTTTAAGGGCTTCTACCTATTTCCCGTGTTTTCCTGTATTTCTTTCAGTGAGTTATTTATATACTCCTTAAAGGACTCTATTATCTTCAAGAGAAATGATTTTAGGTCAGCTTCCTAATTTTCATGTGTGTTGGTGTACCCATGGCTTTCTGTGGTGGGAGGACTGGATTCTTATGATGCCAAAGCATAGTAGCTTCCATTGCTTATGATCCTGCACTTTCCTATCACCATCTTGTTATACCTGTTGTTAGCTGGTCTGGGTGTCTCTGTCTGGAGCCTGCCTCTCTTGTTCCTGAGTTGCTGCATGTCTCCTGGTAGGCCTATGGCCCTGGCTATAGCAGACTTCCTGTGATGCCTTCTGACTGTGGCGGATTTAGAGTGGCAGACAAACTGCTGATCTGTTGCCCTGGATGCCACAGACCTCCTGGGAGGCCTTCAGATTGTTTGGTCTTCAGAGGAGCAGTCAACCTTTTTCCCTGCATGTAGCTGTTCTTCAAGAAGACTTTCAGACTGTTCAGTCAGTTGTCTAGTTGCCCTATTTGCAGAGGAACTGTTGGGAGACTTCAAGACTGTCTTCAGAGAAGCAGATTATCTGGTGATATGCTCCACCAGAAGTCACAGGCTGGAAGGGGAGTGGAATTGGGGGTGGGGAGTGCACAGAGGTGAGTGATGGGTCCTGAGATCATTGGGTTCCTTGGGATTCCCAGCAGCTGTGTCTGTTTGGAATGTCCCTTACCAGTTGCTCTGTGTGCAGTGGAACTCCTGGGAACCTGTCAGACTGTGGTATCTTCAGAGAAGCAGACAAGTTGGTGATCTTCTGCAGAATGTGTTGGTCAAAAGGGTTTGTACAAGTTCTTAAGGTGAGTATAATGACAGGTGTTAAGTTCTCTAGCTTCACACAATTATGCCACCTGCCCCTCACCATTGCTGGAAAAGATTTCATCATTTAAAATTAAAGATATAGAAAAGAGACATTGCAGCTTTTCTCTGTTTAATCTGAAAATAACATGGGTGCCAAGAGGATTTCAGTTTCTCTTTCACTGCAATATCTTTATATTTAATTTTCCCTGGATACAGCATTTCTATAGTTTTATGTACTTACTAGAAAACTTGTATTTCTAAATGACATAGCATTGTAAAGATTTAATAGAATAATTTGAGCATATGCATTTTATTTTTATTTAAAACACACAATGTCTATTTCTATTGTACCTAGATTATCCTATGGATCCCAGTAATCTCTTCTCTTGTTATCCATGTCAATATTATATCAGGGCTTTTTTCCTATACTCATACAAAAGAAGTGATAGTGAGATTAGATTATAAAACAAAGCTATGTTAGTTTTCTTAAATAATTTTGTGAGAAGAAAATGCTGAATTTGTTTTTTTTTTTTTTTTACTTTAGTAGAATTCTTTATTGGATATTTTATTTATTTACATTTCAAATGTCATTCCCTTTCCAGTTTTCCCATTCAGAAACCCCTAGCCCATCTTCCCTCCTCCTCCTTCTATGAGGCTGCTCCCTTACCCACCCATCCTATTTTCCCCTGTGAGTGTTTTGTCCCCCCTTCTAAGAAGGACTGAAGAATCTATTCGTTGGTATTCATTCATCTTGATATTTATGTGGTCTGTGAATTGTGATAGTAATGAATCTAGTGGTTGGGGAAAAAGAATAAGAAGAAAGGGGAATGACATAAGAGTGAATACTGCTTAAAAACCTGATACAATTTAAAGAAATAGGTTTTATGTAACCAAACAATATGGGCAATAAATATAATAGTGATGAAATAGAATAGTGTGCCAGTTACCTTTTGCTATGTATTGAATAGCTATAAACCATCATATTTGTAGGTGGATTGCTCATTTACTCAGCTGCACGTTGGCTAAGGATCTATGCATATTTAGTGAGTCTTGGAAAGAATCACATATATTTTGATCCCAGTAGTTAAAACATTGTAAAATAAATACTACAAAGAAGTATAATATAGACTGGCATAGATGAGGACCAACATATCAGCATTCTCATATTGACCATTTTGGTAGTTGTCAGTTCATTCATTACTAATATAAATGATTAAATTATTTACCAAGTTTATATTCCAGTGGATGTCAATAATACTCCATTAGTTGCTATACAATATAATATACTTCCCCTTATATCTGGAAATCTATGGTAGTCAGAAAAATAAGGAATTTTTGTCATCCAGAAGGATTTATAAGTAAACATAAACAAACACAAAGGAAGAGCAGAGGACAACTTGTGAGATTTTTGTTTTGTTTTGTTTATTTTTCTCACATAATGGTTCCAGGCACAAAAGTTATCAGGTTTCTTGACCATTATCCACTGTCCCTATTTTATTTTTGAATGTGCAAGATACTTTAATATTAATTCTACTGATTTATAGATGGAAAAAAACAACAACTCAAAAAGCCAAACTGAATAAATAAAATAAATCAGAATGAGTTATAACATAGTTATAAAAATGATGATCCTAGTTTATATAACATCTACTTCATAAATAATGGATTAGAAAACCATGGTATGTGACTGAAACTGAAATTATGATTAACAGGATTAAAGATGTCTAAAAGAATTCTCTCATGAGTTATGAATAAATAAATGGTATATATAGTTAGTAATATTGATTATTGTTCTCTGATGATAATAGCCAAATAAACTTGACAAGAGAAATGAGCTGGGCTTATAGAAAATGTTTTTTTTTTTTTTGAAAAATGATTTTTCCTATAGTCCAGGATGTAACATCTTAATCTGAATTAAGGAAGCTAGAAACAAATACAAAATCTAAGAGGAGTTAGTTCAAATTATATTCAGACAAAATATCTGTAAAGGAAATGTGAAAAAAATAATTTTTCATAGAATATGTAATAGAATTTAATCCATGCTTTCTTTCTTCTGGAAATACTGAAGTAAACCAAGAAGTAAATCAGAAAAAAAAATTGTGATGGAAGTAACTGCAGAATGCCAATTAGTATTACTAATGTGTTTGTGTATGCATAAAATAATGCAAAGCCTATTTTGTGAATGTCTTGGCTTATTTGTGAATGTCCAGGAAAATTACGTAAATGAATAAACCTTGTGCTATAATCAGAATACGAAATAGTAGTGCCATAAGAACTTGCTCTTAAAAACCACTTGGATAAAAGACTTAAATTTGGAATTGATGGATATCACAGAGAAATCACACAATGATTTTCTTTTCAAGTACAATATGTTGGTTATTATAATGTAATGGTGATTTATATCAAGCCTGGCATTAGCGTCAGATGTTTGGTGGCATTTGGAGATATACCTACATGATAGGCAATGTTGCTCTTGCTGGCTCTTTGCAATTATGGGTAATTCTTAATCCAATTAACAGCATGACCAGTAAGGGATTTGGAATAAAATCCAGCTTCTCTGCCAGTTTTCTAGTTTTCAGACGTGTTCTCTAGGAGCTCAGGGGAAGGACTGGAAGTGTGAATTATATCCTTTCATATACATCCAAATATATATTATTTATTTATTGTGAATGTATGTGAGATTATCAGGTGGTTGAATTTGAATGCTAACTCAGTTTCCAGGTAGATTGTAACTAGTGCCTGTGCAGACAGTGCAAAAACATTGTATTACTTTGGTTTGTATTGTTATGATATATACCATGACCAAAAGCAGTTTAGGGAGAAAACAATATATTTGGTTTATATGTCCATCATGGAGGGAAGTTGGAACAGGAATCTGAAGAGAGGGACTAAAGCAAAATGGAGGAGTACTGCATACTAGCTTGTTTCCAACAGTTTCCTCAGCCTGCATCTTGTTAGAGTTTAATACCACCCACAGTGGTCAGGATCCTCCCAGAAAATCAGTCAGTAATCAAGAAAATGCCCCACATCCTTGCTTATAATCTAGTAGAAGTCTTTTCTCAGTTGAGTTTACTCTTCCCAGATGATTTTAGCTGACTCAATTTGGTCAAAAACAAACAAACAAAAACCTGACTATCACAACCTTGTGTTTTTATCTATTCTGTCTCAGTTTACACTTGCATTTCCACTTATAAATTTGGAGAGTCTTGCACTGTTTTTTTTTTTTCTTTTTTTTTTATTCGATATAACTTTTTATTTACATTTCAAATGATTTCCCCTTTTCTAGCTCCCCACTCTCCGAAAGTCCCGTAAGCCCACTTCTCTTCCCCTGTCTTCCCACCCACCCCTTCCCACTTCCCCATTCTGGTTTTGACGAATACTGCATCACTGAGTCTTTCCAGAACAAGGGACCACTCCTCCTTTCTTCTTGTACCTCATTTGATGTGTGGATTATGTTTTGGGTATTCCAGTTTTCTAGGTTAATATCCACTTATTAGTGAGTGCATACCATGATTCACCTTTTGAGTCTGGGTTACCTCACTTAGTATGATGTTCTCTAGCTCCATCCATTTGCCTAAGAATTTCATGAATTCATTGTTTCTAATGGCTGAATAGTACTCCATTGTGTAGATATACCACATTTTTTGCATCCACTCTTCTGTTGAGGGATACCTGGGTTCTTTCCAGCATCTGGCAATTATAAATAGGGCTGCTATGAACATAGTAGAGCATGTATCCTTATTACATGGTGGGGAGTCTTCTGGGTATATGCCCAGGAGTGGTATAGCAGGATCTTCTGGAAGTGAGGTGCCCAGTTTTCGGAGGAACTGCCAGACTGATTTCCAGAGTGGTTGTACCAATTTGCAACCCCACCAGCAGTGGAGGAGTGTTCCTCTTTCTCCACACCCTCTCCAACACCTGCTGCATCCTGAATTTTTAATCTTAGCCATTCTGACTGGTGTTGGAACAACAAAAAACCCAGGATAGCTAAAACTATTCTCAGCAACAAAAGACTGTCTGGGGGAATCAGTCTCCCTGACCTCAAGCAATACTACAGAGCAATAGTGTTAAAAACTGCATCGTATTGGTACAGTGACAGGCAGGAGGATCAATGGAACAGGATTGAAGATCCAGAAATGAACCCACACACCTATGGCCACTTGATCTTCGACAAAGAGGCTGAAAACATCCAATGGAAAAAAGATAGCCTTTTCAACAAATGGTGCTGGTTCAACTGGAGGTCAGCATGCAGAAGAATGCGCATTGATCCATCCTTGTCTCCTTGTACTAAGCTCAAATCCAAATGGATCAAGGACCTCCACATAAAGCCAGACACTCTGAAGCTAATAGAAAAGAAACTGGGGAAGACCCTTGAGGTCATCGGTACAGGGAGAAAGCTTCTGAACAGAACACCAATAGCATAGCGTATGCTCTAAGATCAAGAATTGACAAAAGGGACCTCATAAAATTACAAAGTTTCTGTAAGGCAAAGGACACCATCAAGAGGACAAATCAGCAACCAACAAATTGGGAAAGATCTTCACCAATCCTACATCAGATAGAGGGCTAATATCCAATATATAAAAAGAACTCAAGAAGTTAGACTCCAGAAAACCAAACAACCCTATTAAAAAATGGGGTACAGAGTTAAACAAAGAATTCTCACCTGAAGAACTTCGGATGGCGGAGAAGCATCTTAAAAAATGCTCAACTTCGAAAAACCGGGCGGCGGCGGCAGTGCAGCAGTGGCTGGTCCAGCTGCAGGGCCATCAGCAGTGGAACCAAGGCGACACAGGGTCCAGTTAGGCCCTGCGCCCACGACCACTGACCTTCGCTGACCAGCCGGGCAGCAAGCAGCTGCAGTTGTGTTGCGCCTTTCCTGCACGGAAGCTACTTCAGAACTCGGCCTCCTACCAGTCAGGAGAGGTGCATCCATCTTGGTTTCGGACTCCAGGGATCGGACAGACTGAGGTACACAAACATAATCCGAGGCCAACACCGCGGTGGTCTGAGCCCGACAGGTGTTGGCCTGCACCCAGGCCCTGGGCTGGTCGGGGGCCCATCGGGGTGCCAACCCAGCCAGGAGGTTTTTTGCCCAGGCCTGCGCGCGCACCGCCATTTTGCCTGCAGGACGACAGAGAGCTCTGGCGGGCAGACCTGTAACAGGCATAGCCTGAGGCTAACAAAGCGGGGGTCTAGGCCCCAAAAGGCACAGGACTGACCCCAAGAACTGGGCGGCTTGGTGGGCCATCTGTGAGTCAACCCGCCCAGGAGGTTGTTAGCACAGCAGACACTCCCGGCGCTTTCAGGGAGCGCAGGCACGCACGCCCGCCATCCTAGTCACCTGGCGGACCCAATTAACAGTCATAGCCCTAGGGGAACTTTTTTCGGACCTTGGCCTCCCAGGCTTTTGCCTGGACTCAGGGCCTGGGCGGCCAGGCTAACCTTGTGTGCACCAGCCCGGTTGGGGGATCGGCTGCCCAGCAGAGTGAGCAGAACACAGGGGAGGTCACAGCAGCATACACCATCGGCACTCCCTGGGGGTGCACACGGGCTCTATCTGGTCCACAGACACAATCTGGGGCAAGGCCTCAGGCGGAAGCCCTCAGGTCAACTCTCTCCGCTTCAGGATCCAGATCAGCCTGGACGGCCGCACCACATCTCCGGTTCCTGCAAGAGGCTAGCTGGGCTTCCCGGCGGCCAGCTGGGAGAAGTCAGTGTGCTCCAGTGAATCCAGCGGGCCCCAGCGGGAGCCTTCGGGTGCCTGCTTTGGGATCTGAACAGCCTGGGCAGCAGCACCCTGTCTACAAGCAGTGCAGGAGGTAAGCTGTGCACCAGAGGCCAACTGGGAAGGGGCAGCTTGCACTGGTGAGTCCAGCACTGACAAGACAAACTAACACCAGTGAGAACTAGATGGCAAAAGGCAAATGCAGGAACGTCACTAACAGAAATCAAGGCGATATGGCAACATCTGAACCCAATTCTCCTTTACCAGCATGTCCTGGATACCCTATCACACCAGTAAAACAAGATTTGGATTTAAAATCACTGGTCATGATGCTGGTACAGGAACATATGAAGGATATACTTAAAGAAATTCAGGAGAAAATGGATCAAAAGTTAGAAGCCCTTGCAAGGGAAACACAAAAATCATTGAAAGAAATCCAGGAGAATACAAAAGCCAACAAGGAGGAAATGCAAAAAACACTTAAAGAAATACAGGAGAACTTTGGTCAACAGGCTGAGGTCATGAAAGAGGAAACACAAAAATCTCTTAAAGAATTACAGGAAAGCACAAACAAGCAAGTGAAGGAGCTAAGCAAAACCATCCAGGATCTAAAATCAGAAGTAGAAACAACTAAGAAAACTCAAAGGGAGACAACTTTGGAGATAGAAAGCCTTGGAAAGAAATCAGGGGACAGAGATGCAAATATCAACAACAGAATACAAGAGACAGAAGAAAGAATCTCATATGCTGAAGATTCCATAGAAACCATGGACTCAACAGTTAAAGATAATGCAAAATGCAAAAAGCTTGTAACCCAAAATATCCAGGAAATCCAGGACACAATGAGAAGACCAAACCTAAGGATTATAGGCATAGATGAGAGTGAAGATTTACAACTTAAAGGGCCAGCAAATATCTTCAATAAAATTATGGAAGAAAACTTCCCTAACCTAAAGAAAGAGATGCCCATGAATATACAAGAAGCCTACAGAACTCCAAACAGACTGGACCAGAACAGAAATACTTCCCATCACATAATAATCAAAACACCAAATGTTCTAAACAAAGAAATAATACTAAAGGCAGTAAGAGAAAAAGGCCAAGTAACATATAAAGGAAGACCTATCAGAATCACAGCAGACTTTTCACCTGAGACTATGAAGGCTAGAAGGTCCTGGGCAGATCTCATGCAGACTCTAAGAGAACACAAATGCCAACCAAAACTACTATATCAAGCAAAACTCTCAATCACCATAGATGGAGAAACTAAGATATTTCATGACAAAACCAAGTTTACCCAATATATATCCAAAAACCAAGCCCTAAAAAGGATAATAGGAGGACAACACCAATACAAGGAGGGAAACTTCACCCTGGAAAAAGCAAGATAGTAACCTTTCATCAAACCCAAAAGAAGTTAAGCATTCAAATTTAAAAAATAACGTCAAAAATGATAGGAAGTAACAATAACTATTCCTTAATATCTCTTAACATCAATGGACTTAATGTCCCAATAAAAAGACACAGACTAACTGAATGGATACGTAAACAGGACCCTACATTTTGCTGGTTACAGGAAACACACCTCAGGGTCAAAGACAAACACTACCTTAGAGTAAAGGGCTGGAAGACAATTTTACAAGCAAATGGTCTCAGGACACAAGCTGGAGTAGCCATTTTAATATCAGATAAAATTGACTTTCAACCCAAAGTCATCAAAAGAGACCCTGAGGGACACTTCTTGCTGGTCAAAGGAAAAATACAAAAAGAAGAACTGTCAATCCTGAACAGCTATGCCCCAAATGCAAGGGCACCCTCTTTCGTAAAAGAAACTTTATTAAAACTAAAAGTACACATTGCACCTAACACAATAATTGTGGGTGACTTCAACACTGCACTTTCCTCAATGGACCGATCAGGAAAACAGAAACTAAACAGGGACACAATGAAACTAATTGAAGCTTTGGACCAATTAGATTTAACAGATATATATAGAACATTTTATCCTAAAACAAAAGAATATACCTTTTTCTCAGCACCTCATGGTACCTTCTCCAAAATCGACCATATAATTGGTCACAAGACAGACCTCAACAAATATAAGAAGATAGAACTAATCCCATGCCTCCTATCTGATCACTATGGAGTAAAAGTGGTCTTCAATAGCAACAGAAACAACAGAAAACCCAAATATACGTGGAAACTGGACAATACTCTACTCAATGATACCTTGGTCAAGGAAGAAATAAAGAAAGAAATTAAAGACTTTTTAAAACACAATGAAAATGAAAACACAACATACCCAAATCTATGGGACACAATGAAAGCAGTGCTAAGAGGAAAACTCATAGCCCTGAGTGCCTCCAAAAAGAAAATGGAGAGAGCATACATTACCAGCTTAATGACACACCTGAAAGCCCTAGAACAAAAAGAAGCTATTTTGCCCAGGAGGAGTAGAAGGCAGGAAATCATCAAACTCAGGGCCGAAATCAATCAAGTAGAAACAAAGAGAACCATACAAAAAAATCAACAAAACCAGGAGCTGGTTCTTTGAGAAAATCAACAAGATAGATAAGCCCTTAGCCAGACTGACCAAAGGGCACAGAGAAAGTATCCAAATTAACAAACTTAGAAATGAAAAGGGAGATGTAACAACGGAAACTGAGGAAATCCAAAAAATCATCAGATCCTACTAGAAGAGCCTGTACTAAACACAACTGGAGAATCTGGAGGAAATGGACAATTTCCTTGACAGATACCAAATACCAAAATTAAATCAGGACCAATTAGACCATCTAAACAGTCCCATAATGCCTAAAGAAATAGAAGGAGTCATAGAAAGTCTTCCAACCAAAAAAAGCACAGGACCAGATGGCTTCAGTGCAGAATTCTACCTGACCTTCAAAGAAGAGTTAACACCAATACTCTTCAAACTATTCCACAAAATAGAAACAAAAGGAACACTACCCAATTCCTTCTACGAAGCCACAATTACGCTGATACCAAAGCCACAAAAAGATCCAACATAGAAAGAGAACTTCAGACCAATTTCCCTTATGAACATCGATGCAAAAATACTCAATAAAATTCTTGCCAACCGAATCTAAGAACACATCAAAACGATCATCCACCATGATCAAGTAGGATTTATCCCGGGAATGCAGGGTTGGTTCAATATACGGAAATCCATCAATACAATCCACTACATAAACAAACTCAAAGAACAAAACCACATGGTCATTTCATTGGATGCTGAAAAAGCATTTGACAAAATTCAGCATCCTTTCATGCTTAAAGTCTTGGAGAGAACAGGAATTCAAAGCCAATACCTAAACATAGTAAAAGCAATATACAGCAAACCGGTAGCCAGCATCAAACTAAATGGAGAGGAACTTGAAGCAATCCCACTGAAATCAGGGACCAGACAAGGCTGCCCCCATTCTCCTTATCTTTTTAATATTGTACTTGAGGTACTAGCTCGGGCAATTCGACAACATAAGGAGGTCAAAGGGATACAAATTGGAAAGGAAGAAGTTAAACTATCATTATTTGCAGACGACATGATCGTCTACCTAAGTGACCCAAAGAACTCCACTAGAGAGCTCCTACAGCTGATAAACAACTTCAGCAGAGTGGCAGGTTATAAAATCAACTCAAGCAAATCAGTGGCCTTCCTATACTCAAAGGATAAGCAGGCTAGGAAAGAAATTGGGGAAATGACCCCCTTCACAATAGCCACAAACAGTATAAAGTATCATGGGGTGACTCTTACCAAACATGTCAAAGATCTGTATGACAAGAACTTCAAGACTCTGAAGAAGGAAATGGAAGAAGACCTCAAAAAATTGGAAAACCTCCCATGCTCATGGATCGGTAGAATCAATATAGTTAAAATGGCCATTTTGCCAAAAGCAATATACAGATTCAATGCAATACCCATCAAAATTCCAACTCAATTCTTCACAGAGTTAGAAGGAGCAATTATCAAATTCATCTGGAACAACAAAAAACCCAGGATAGCTAAAACTATTCTCAGCACCAAAGGAAAATCTGGGGGAATCAGTATCCCTGACCTCAAGCAATACTACAGAGCAATAGTGTTAAAAACTGCATGGTATTGGTACAGTGACAGGCAGGAGGATCAATGGAACAGGATTGAAGATCAAGAAATGAACCTACACACCTATGGCCACTTGATCCTCGACAAAGAGCCTGAAAACATCCAATGGAAAAAAGATAGCCTTTTCAACAAATGGTGCTGGTTCAACTGGAGGTCAGCATGCAGAAGAATGCGCATTGATCCATCCTTGTCTCCTTGTACTAAGCTCAAATCCAAATGGATCAAGGACCTCCACATAAAGCCAGACACTCTGAAGCTAATAGAAAAGAAACTGGGGAAGACCCTTGAGGACATCGGTACAGGGAGAAAGTTTCTGAACAGAACACCAATAGTGTATGCTCTAAGAGCAAGAATTGACAAATGGGACCTCATAAAATTACAAAGTTTCTGTAAGGCAAAGGACACCATCAAGAGGACAAATCGGCAACCAACAAATTGGGAAAAGATCTTCACCAATCCTACATCAGATAGAGGGCTAATATCCAATATATATAAAGAACTCAAGAAGTTAGACTCCAGTAAACCGAACAACCCTATTAAAAAATGGGGTACAGAGTTAAACAAAGAATTCTCACCTGAAGAACTTCGGATGGTGGAGAAGCATCTTAAAAAATGCTCAACTTCTTTAGTCATTAGGGAAATGCAAATCAATACAACCCTAAGATTTCATCTTACACCAGTCAGAATGGCTAAGATTAAAAATTCAGGAGACAGCAGGTGTTGGAGAGGGTGTGGAGAAAGATCAACACTCCTCCACTGCTGGTGGGGTTGCAAATTGGTACAACCACTCTGGAAATCAGTCTGGCGGTTCCTCTGAAAACTGGGCACCTCACTTCCAGAAGATCCTGCTATACCACTCCTGGGCATATACCCAGAAGACTCCCCACCATGTAATAAGGATACATGCTCTACTATGTTCATAGCAGCCCTATTTATAATTGCCAGATGCTGGAAAGAACCCAGGTATCCCTCAACAGAAGAGTGGAGGCAAAAAATGTGGTATATCTACACAATGGAGTACTATTCAGCCATTAGAAACAATGAATTCATGAAATTCTTAGGCAAATGGATGGAGCTAGAGAATATCATACTAAGTGAGGTAACCCAGACTCAAAAGGTGAATCATGGTATGCACTCACTAATAAATGGATATTAACCTAGAAAACTGGAATACCCAAAACATAATCCACACATCAAATGAGGTACAAGAAGAAAGGAGGAGTGGCCCCTGGTTCTGGAAAGACTCAGTGAAACAGTATTCGGCAAACCAGAACGGGGAAGTGGAAAGGGGTGTGTGGGAGGACAGGGGAAGAGAAGGGGGCTTATGGGACTTTCGGGGAGTGGGGGGGCTAGAAAAGGGAAATCATTTGAAATGTAAATAAATTATATCGAATAAAAAAATTTAAAAAAAAAGAAAGAACAAAACCACAATTTCTATAGTGTAAAAAAAAAATGCTCAACTTCATTAGTCATTAGGGAAATGCAAATCAAAACAACCCTGACATTTCATCTTGCACTGTTTTTTATTCTCTTTATTGTTTACTTGCCCGAAGCCTTGCTTCAATCTATTCCACTTTCATGAATGTATGTCCTGTACCCTGATGAACCTGATGCATGTTCCTGAAAGGTCTAGTTTTCCTGCATCTGTGCATGTTCAAAGAAATTAGTCTCAGGTTATCAAGGTTTTTGTTGTTGTTGTTGTTTTGTATCATTTTAAGATAAAACTTCATGTGTAGCATGAATTATACATATCCACCAAACTATATATCTGAGGATGATCTTGATCTGATCTTAGTAGATTCATGTTCTGTTTGCTGAACTTAAAAATATGTGCCAACTCTCCTAATTTATGTGGTATTAATTGTTGAACCCAAGGCTCTGTGCACAGTACATAAGCATGCAATGATATCGACTGAACTACATTCTCAACCACAAAGCTTACTCTGCATATATTATATATGGTGATGATATATATAATCAGTAGTTACCATGTTATATCTGTAACAGGCAATTTCTTTAATTTTACCCATTTCAAAGTTTTTATTTTGGAAGGTGTCAACACTTTCATTAAATTTCTATTTTCTTCCTAAATGCCTTCCACAGCTTTTATAATATAAGTCTCCCATCATGTTTCAGAGTTTCTTCACATATGTTAATGGATTTATCCATTACTCTGTCTCATCAGTACTCTGAATCAGAACATTGAAATTGATGGCACACTTTGTCTTCTCTAAAGAAATGTGGCAAAATTCTAAAGGTCAATGGTTTATTTTGGATGGTTTATTTTGGGTGGTTTATATCTTATTGTAGCCTTGCTGTTCCTCAGCAAATCAGAGTTCAAAGTATCCAATATCATGGGCTAAAGCAGCAAAATATTAGTGACTTTAAAAAATGAAATTCACAAATATAGGATAGGAAGTAGTTGTTTTTATGTGTCTTTTCTTTTTCTACACTCGGAGTGTAATGGGAAAAATGGAAACATTTGGCAATTCTACCAATGAAACTTCTACCAAAAAGATCTAGGAGACTCTTTGTGAAGATCCACCACTATTAGTCCCTTGATATCAGAGATTATATTTTCTTCAATTTCACTTGTATGTAAGTGTGTGTGAGTGTGTATGTTTGAAACACACATACACATACACAGAGTGAGAGAGAGAGAGAGAGAGAGAGAGAGAGACAGAGGCAGAGGTCTACGGGTCTTTGGGACTACATAGATTAGTGTATGGGAGAGCATGGAGAAGTCAGTGCTTTTCTACCTTAATAGCTGTGCACCTTATGTTTTTAGACAGAGCATCACTGAACCTTCAGTTAACTTATTGACTAGACTGTCTGACCAATTGAATCTCTGGATTACTCCTTTCTTCGTATCGTATAACTGTGGTAATAGAAAGCAATCCCACACAGGTTTGTTATGTAGATGCTATGAATACAAATTCAGGTCTTCATGTTTATATGTCAAGGACTTCACTCACTGAGCAATGAACAGAGCCTGTTTCTTTTAAAGAATTTAACAATATTTCTTATAGTTACAACTTGATGTACAAGATGCAACTTGTTGTACAAGTAAGAAATTGTCCTAGAGGCTTACTGTTAAACAAGAGAAAAACACATTTTAATAGCTCATATGCTTCTATGACAATGGTGCTGCTCTCTAGAGGTTCAATTGACTGTATAAAAATAGCATGCTTGCTTTGCTTGTTTTTTTTTTTAAATTGGATATTTTCTTTATTTACATTTCAAATGTTATCCTGTTTCCCCCTCCCCAAAATCCCCTATCCTATCCTCCCTCTCCATATTTCTATGAGGGTGATCTTGAAATTCAACCTGTTGCTTCCTGACCAGAAAAAAAAACAGCACTTTAATCAAAAACCAGAATATTATCTATCAGTCAGATTGTAAATTGTCCAACTATTCTTTCTAGTAAAATGTAGGAAACAGCATAATATCTCTAACATATGTCCAAGAATTGGCTAATATCTGAAAATGTCTACATTTACTTAAGCTTATAACTGAGGAATAAACAGATAATGTCAAATATGCACCCCTAATCAATAACTTAGCATACCTTCCTAGACAGACTATGTGTAGCCCTCCAATGACAAATGAGTCATTAATGATTTTTCCTTAGATACACTTAAAAATTTGAAGTGCATAATGATAAATATAGTCGAATGACAAATATAGTCTGTTAGGAATAAAAAATTCCTGGCCACTATAATATTTAGTAACAAAACTAACTTTTAGGCAAAATTTCTAATTATACTCATGAAAATAAAAATTAAATACCATGCTTTGCTTTTATTTAGGTTTATTTTTGCCGATCAGAAATACTTGTTCTTAATAAATTAGAATTGGTAGAATCTCTGCTATGTTACAGTTTGGAAACTGTATTTCAGAAAAATTGAAGCATTAGGACCAATCTACCACCTATATGGAAAATCTCTTGATTATAATTTTCAATAAGAAAACTCTGCTTGGAGTGAAATTTTAATTAGTGTTTAAAATAAAACAAAATCATCCCAAACTCATTAATATAGTAATGAGCTATGGATTGCAAATTTATCCATTTTAACAACTAGAAAATAATGATAAAAATGGATTTAGGAATTAATGGGACTTCTGAAGTGGTGCTTGGCCATGTGAAAACTGAATTTTGGGAACTAGAAAGATGGCTGTGCAATTGAGAGCACTTACTGCTCTTGCAGAAGACACATTTGATTCCTCACACCTCCATCAGATAGCTGAACATTTCTCTATGATGACCTGGAGATTTCGGGAAGTAAATTTCTCTCACCATTGTCCAAATTAGTATTCAATAAGGAGAAATAATATAGATATTATTCATTATTTATTAGTAAAGTAAATGAATATTCAAATTAATGTGCTGAGAACACATATCCCCTCAAAACAATGATATGTTTTGGTCTACCCAAGGATCCTGAAAGCTGACCCAGAATTGTGTTGAGAAAACTTAGCAAAAATTTTTTTTCTAAAGGTCCCCACTGGACATCCTGTGTATTGAAGGCTGTTTGTCATTTATGGTTTCTTTCTTTATCAACCACACACAAAAAAGAAAATGGCATAGCAGTTGAAAAATACAAGGCTCACTAGAATGAGTTTCTGAAGTCTAGAAGCAAAAGTAATTTTCACCTAAAATTCAGAAATGACTTTCTTATAAGAGTGACAACTAACACTATCTGTCTTACACATCTGGGACAAAAGCTAAAATTAAAGCAACAAAATGATGAAATGTTAATGGAATAGTAAGCAGCCAGATCTTATATATACTGTGAGTATGGATATAAAACGGTACAAAATGGCTATTCCATTTAAGCAAATGCTTTAGAAGTTTCTGATGAACTGCTTGGCTGTTTCTGTGGGCCTTGTTCTCATAGTGTCCTTGATCCTTCTGGCTCCTACAACCCTTCTTCCCTCTTTTTGGTGCAGTCCTTATAATCAGGCAAAAGAGTGAGAGAAAATCTCTGTTACCATCGTTTCCCATTCTATTCAAGATTTTTTTCCCAAGATATCTTCCTGTTGCATTGTTTTGCATCTTAACTACCTTTCTGATAAATAGCCCAGGTATCAATTTATAAAAAGATGAAGGTATCTTTGAATAGTAAAGTAATAGCATTCTACTCAGCAGTTAATAGGAACAAATCACTGATACACCCTGAAGCATATATAAGAATACTCATCTTCCAAAAAGCATGTCTTATGAAAGAAGGCTTATAAAGTCCATACTTTTTCTGACATTCTATTTCATGTGATATTAATTAGAATATTATATATTATACTAGTGAAATTAAGAAATTTAACAGCAGGTAAAAGAAATTTACTAAGAATAAGGTAAGATACTTGCTTGACTATTCAAGGAATTTGTTTTAGTAAAGATCATAGGGTAACTTACTTGATATATGTGTATGTATATAAAAAAGACTGGGTTGCTCAAGTGCATTTTGCTATAAAAACAGAGCACATAAGTATGCGAGATAAGTACATTGTTTTATATGTAAGCTTAATAACAAATAAGTTCTACTCATTAATGATTTTTCCTTAGATACACTTAAAATTTTGAAGTGCATAAAAACAAGATGGATTAATGGATAGTCAAGAGATCGATGGACTAATATATGGTAAAATGTAGAGTAAAAATCTTTAGGGTAGAGTCTAAGAACTTATAACTTTAAGTTCTGTGACAAATTCTTTAAATTTTACTTTTATTTAGAACTTTTCATAATATAATTTTACAAATGTTATAAATCATCTTCTGCAAGTGCCTATGCAAATATGAATTCTTACTAAAGTACACTGGTAACTGAAGAAGAAATGTTTTAGAGAAAGGCAGCACCAGGGACTGAGATATATCAAGTTTAAGATCTCTGGAGGTGCAAACTTCCAGGGGTCTCCCTGTGCCCAGGATCTGGGCAGATAGGTGGATCATCTGTGTGCCAGCCTTTCGTGGGGGCATGTGCCCTACATAGGGATCAGCACAGGGAGTGACTCCCCACTATCATCTTTGCTGTCTGACAGAGCAGAAAGGCAGCACCTGAAACTGAGATATCCCGAGTTTAAGATCTCTGGGGGCACAAACCGCTGGGGATCTGCCTACACCCAGGACCTTTGCAGATCAGCAGTTCATCTGTGAGCCAGCTGGTCATGGGTCCAGCGCCCTATGTGGAGAACAGCACAGTGAGTGACTCCCTGCCACCATCTTTGTTCACTGACAAAGGAGAAGGGCAGCACCAGGTACTGAGATATCCTGAGTTTAAGATCTCTGGGGACACAAACTGCTGGGGGTCTGCCTGCACCCAGGACCTGGACAGATCAGTGGTTCATCTGTGTGCCAGCTGGTCATGGGTCCTGTGCCATATGTGGTGATCAGCATTTGGAGTGACTCTCCACCACCATCTTCAGTCCATGACAGAGCAGACAGGGAGCACCATCTTCACTGAGACAACCCAAGTATAACATTGCTTGGGGCAAGAAACAGCAGGGCTCTAACAGCACACAAGAGGGGGGCACATCAGCAATCTGTGTCAGGTGAAGCCCAGTCATTCAGTGTTGCTGAAATAGCCTTGCAGGTTCAAAGGAGGTTGAAGCACCAGCCAGTGACAAGACCGACTAACACCAGAGAGAACTAGACAGCAAAAGGCAAATGTAGGGACATTACTAACAGAAATCACGGCAATATGGCAGCATCTGAACCCAATTCTTCAACAACAGCAAGTCTTGGATACCCCACCACAACAGAAAAACAAGGTTTGGATTTAAAATCACTGGTCATGATGCTGTTAGAGGAACACAAGAAGGACATAAATAAATCACTTAAAAAAATTTAGGAGAAAACAAATCAAAAGTTAGAAGCCCTTACAAGGGAAACTCTAAAATCATTTAAAGAAATTCAGGAGAATATGGGTCAAAAGATAAAAGCCAATAAGGAGGAAATGCAAAAATCACTTAAAGAAATACAGGAGAACTTTGGTCAACAGGCAGAAGTCATGAAAGAGGAAACACAAAAATCTCTTAGATAATAACAGGAAAACACAAACAACCAAGTGAAGTAGCTGAGCAAAAATATACAGGATCTAAAAACAGATGTAGAAACAACTAAGAAATCTCAAAGGGAGACAACTTTGGAGATAGAAAACCTTGGGGAAAAATCAGGGGTCATAGATACAAGCATCAACAACAGAATAAAAGAGATAGAAGAAAGAAACTCAGATGCCAAAGATACCATAGAGACCATGGACTCAACAGTCAAAGAAAATGCAAAATGCCAAAATCTTGTAACCCAAAATATCCAGGAAATCAAGGACACAATGAGAAGACCAAACCTAATGATTATAGGTATAGATGATACTGAAGATTTGCAACTTAAAGGTCCAGCAAATATCTTCATTAAAATTATGGAAGAAAACTTCCCTAACCTAAAGAGAAAGATGCCCATGAATATACAAGAAGCCTACAGAACTCCAAACAGACTGGACCAGAACAGAAATACATCCTGTCACATAATTAT
Source organism: Apodemus sylvaticus (assembly GCF_947179515.1). Taxonomy (NCBI): domain Eukaryota; kingdom Metazoa; phylum Chordata; class Mammalia; order Rodentia; family Muridae; genus Apodemus; species Apodemus sylvaticus. The sequence continues at coordinate 51,026,241 of NC_067495.1, read as the reverse complement.
CAAAACCCCAAATGTACTAAACAGAGAAAGAATATGAAAGGCAGTAAGAGAAAAAGGCCAAGTAACATATAAAGGAAGACTTATCAGAATTACACCAGACTTCTCACCAGAGACCATGAAAGCTAGAAGATCCTAGGATGATCTCACACAGACTCTAAGAGAACACAAATGCCAGCCAAGATTAATATACCCAGAAAAACTCTCAATCACCATAGACGAAGAAACCAAGATATTTCATGACAAAATCAAATTTACACAATATCTTTCCACAAACCCAGCCCTACAAAGGATAATAGGGGGTTAAAAACACCAATACAAGGAGGGAAACAATACTCTGGAAAAAGCAAGATAGTAACCTTCTTTCATCAAACCCAAAAGAAGATAACCACTCAAATATAAAAATAACACCAAAAATGACAGGAAGAAATAATCACTATTCCTTAAAATCTCTTAACATCAATGGACTCAATTCCCCAATAAAAAGACGTAGACTAATAGACTGGATACTTAACAGGACCCTACATTTTGCTGCATACAGGAAACTTACCTCAGTGTCTAAGAAAAACACTACCTTAGAGTAAAAGGCTGGAAAACAATTTTACAAGCAAATGGTCTCAGGAAAAAACACAGAGTACCCATTCTAATATCAGATAAAATTGACTTTCAACCTAAAGTCATCAAATGAGACACGGAAGGACACATCTTGCTGGTCAAAGGAAAAATTCACCAAGAAGAACTCTCAATCCTGAACATCTATGCTCCAAATGCAAGAGAACTCTCATTCATAAAATAAACTTTACTAAAGCTTAAAGCACACATTGCACCTAACTCAATAATTGTGGATGACTTCAATAATCCAGTCTCTTCAATTGACTGATCAGGAAAACAAACTAAACAGGGACACAGTGAAACTAATTGAAGCTTTGGCCCAATAGGATTTAACAGATCTATATAGAACATTTCATCCCAAAGCAAAAGAATATACCTTTTTCTCAGGACAGCAAGGTACCTTCTCGAAAATTGATCATGTAAGTGGTCACAAGAGAGACCTCAACAAATATAAGAAGATCAAAATAATCCCATGCCTCCTATCAAATCACTATGGAGTAAAAGTAGTCTTCAAAAGCAACAAAAACAACAGAAAGCCCACATACACATGGAAACTGAACAATACTCTATTCATTGATACCTGGGTCAAGGAAGAAATAAAGAGAGAAATCAAAGACTTTTTAGAATTTAACAAAAATGAAGGCACAACATGCCCAAATCTATGGGACACAATGAAAGCAGTGATAAGAGGAAAACTCATAGCCCTGAGTGCCTCCAAAAAGAAACTGGAGAGAGCATACATGAGAAACTTAACAGCACAACTGAAAGCCCTGGAACAAAAAGAAGCTAATTCACCCAGGGGAGAAGAAGACAGGAAATCATCAAACTCAGGGTTGAAATCAATCAAGTAGAAACAAAGAGAACCATACAAAGTATCAACAAAACCTGGAGCTGGTTCTTTGAAAAAATCAACAAGATAGATAAACCCTTATCCACACTAAGTAAAGAGCACAGAGACAGTATCCAAATTAACAATATTAGAAATGAAAAGGGAGATATAACAACAGAAACTGAGGAAATTAAAAAAAATTCAAATCCTACTATAAAAGCCTATACTCAGCACAACTGGAGAATCTGGAAGAAATGGACAATTTCTCAGACAGATACTAAATAACAAAATTAAATCAGGATCAACTAGATCAGTTAAACAATCCTATAACCCCTAAAGAAATAGAAGGGGTCATATAAAGCCTTCCAACCAAAAAAAGCAAGGGACCAGATGGTTTTAGTGCAGAATTCTATCAGACTGTCAAAGAAGACTTAACATCAATACTCTTCAAACTATTACATGAAATAGAAACAGAAAGAACACTACCCAACTTGTTCTACGAAGTCACAATCATGCTGATCCCAAAACCACACAAAGATCCAACAAAGAAGAACTACTGGCCAATATTCCTTATGAATATCAATGCAAAAAATACTCACTAAAATTTTTGTCAATCAAATCCAAAAACACATCAAAATGAATATTCACCATGATCAACTGGGCTTCATCCCAGGGATGCAGGGATGGTTCAATATAAGAAAATCCATCAATGCTATCCATTACATAAATAAACTCAAAGAAAAAAAAATATGGCAATTTCATTAGATGTTGAAAAAGCATTTGACAAAATTCAACATCCTTTCATGCTAAAAGACTTGGAAAGAACAGGAATTCAAGGCCCATATCTAAACCTAGTAAAAGCAATATACAGCAGGCCGGGAGCCAGCATCAAAATAAATGGAGAGAAACTTGAAGCAATCCCACTAAAATCAGGGACTAGACAAGGCTGCCCCCTCTCTCCATATTTTTTCAATAGAGCTCTTGAAGTCCTAGCTAGAGCAATTAGACAACATATGGAGGTCAAAGGGATACAAATTGAAAAGGAAAAATTCAAAGTATCACTATTTGCAGACAATATGATAGCATACTTAAGTGACCCAAAAACTCTACCAGAGAACTCCTACAGCTGATAAACAACTTCAGCAAAGTGGCTGGTTAAAAAATCAATTCAAGCAAATCAGTAGCCTTCCTATACTCAAAGGACTGAGAAAGAAATTATGGAAATGACACCCTTCATAATACCCACAAACAACATAAAGCATCTTGGTGTGACTCAAACTAAACAAGTGAAAGATCTATATGACAAGAAGTTCATGTCTCTGAAGAAGAATATTGAAGAAGACCTCAGAAAATGGAAAAATCTTCCATGCTCCTGGATTGGCAGGATTAATATAGTTAAAATGGCCATCTTGCCAAAAGCAATATACAGATTCAATGCAATCCCCATCAAAATCACAACTCAGTTCTTCATAGAGCTAGAAAGAGCAATTCTCAAATTCATCTGGAATAACAAAAAACCCAGGATAGCTAAAAATTATTCTCAACAGTAAAAGAACTTCTGGGGGAATCACCATCCCAGACCTCAAACATTACTACAGAGCAATAGTGATAAAAACTGCATGATATTGGTACTGTGACAGGAAAGTGGATCAATGGAATAAGAGTGAAGACCCAGAAATGAACCCACATACCTATGGTCACTTGATCTTTGACAAAGGAGCTGAAAACATCCAGTGGAAAAAAGATAGCCTTTTCAACAAATGGTGCTTGTTCAATTGGAGGTCAGCATGCAGAAGAATGAGAATTAATCCATTCTTATCTCCTTGTACTAAGTTCAACTCCAAGTGGATCAAGGACCTCCACATAAAACCTAACACACTGAAACTAATAGAAATGTAACTGGGGTAGACATTTGAGGACATGGGCACAGGGGAAAAGTTCATGAACAGAACACCAATATCGTATGCTCTATGATCAAGAATTGACAAATAGGACCTCATAAAATTACAAAGTTTCTGTAAGGCAAAGCACACTGTCAAATGGACAAAACATCAACCAATAGATTGAGAAAGGATCTTCAGCAACCCTAAATCCGACAAAGGGCTAATATCCAATATATACAAATAACTCAAGATGTTAGACCCTAGAAAACCAAGTAACTCTAGAAATAATGGGTTATAGTGCTAAACAAAGAATTTTCACCTGAAGAACTTCAGATGGCTGAGAAGCACCTTAAGAAATGTTCAACTTCATTAATCATTAGGGAAATGCAAATCAAAACAACCCTGAAATTTCATCTCACACCAGTCAGAATGGCTAAGGTTAAAATCTCAGGAGACAGCAGGTGTTGGCGAGGATGTGGAGAAAGAGGAACACTCCTCCACTGCTGGTTGGCATTGCAAGATGGTACAACCACTTTGGAAATCAGTCTGGCGGTTCCTCAGAAAACTGGACATGACACTTCTGCAGGACCCTGGTATACCTCCCCTGGGCATATACCCAAAGGATTCCCCAGCATGCAATAAGCATACATGTTCCAATATGTTCATAGCAGCCTTATTTATAATAACCTGAAGCTGGAAAAAACCCAGATGTTTCTCAGTGGAGAAATGGATACAGAAAATATGGTATGTTTACACAATGGAATACTACTCAGCAATTAAAAACTATGAATTCATGAAATTCTTAGGCAAATGGTTGGAACTGGAAAATATCATCCTAAGTGAGGTAACCTAATCACAAAAGAATACACATGGAATGCAATCACTGATAAGTAGATATTTATTAGCCCAGAATCTCTGAATTCTCAAGACACAATTAGCACATCAAATGATTCCCAAGAAGAGGGAAAGAGAGGGCCCTGGTTCTGAAAAGAGTTGATCCAACATTGTAGGGGAGTACCAGGACAACAAAATGGGAGGGGGTTGATTGGGAAATGGGTGGAGGGAAGGATGAGGGCTTATGAGACCGATGGGGAGGGGGGAACCAGAAAGGGTAAAGCATTTGGAATGTAAACAAAGAATATAGAAAATACAAAAAAAAAAAAAGAGGTGTCTGCTTAAAAGAAAAGAAATGTTTTAAATATTATTTAAATTATACCTTATAGAAATGTAAATACAGAACAACGTAGGTTTGCTGGCATAGTGTGGTAATATCAGCCACTTGGAAGGCTGGCATAAAAAGGATGCCTAGGTTTCCTGGTCTATATAAGGCCAAATCCAGTAACGTATTGAGTCTCCATTTAAAAATAAAACATTAAAAGAAGTGTTCAGGATATTGCTTACTGTTAAAGAACTCACCTATCATGTGGAATATTTAAGAGTGTCTAGAGAGGGAGTGAGAAATGAGGGGGGAAAGGGGGAAATGAAGGAGGGAGGCAAAGGGAAAGGAAAGAAGGGAGAGTCAGAAAGAAGGAGGAAAAGAAAAAGAAAGAGAGAGGGTTAAAATAAAGAACATAGGAGGGTGTTTTAATTCAATGGACTTTTGATAGAGAGACCATTGCCCAAACTATTCAGAAAAAAAAATGTAAGGTGACAAAGTTCATAGTTGGAAGTTACTGAGTAAAAAGATTTCTTTTCAGTATTTGGGGAGTTTAGTGACTAAACATGGGAGAAAATGTAATAAGTTTCTAATCTTTGAGATCATGTTTAAAGATTTGATCTTGAAAATTCTATTTCCTGGAAAATGAGTCAAATGAATGTTTTCTATATTTGAGTTATATGAGATCCTTTCCTCAACCCTTCAAGATGAATAAACCAACAAGACTGTCATTCTTTTAAAGTTGCTTTCCACTTTCTAGAGGGAGAACAGACAAAGCAAAAGGATTGTTGACTTTCAGCTAGTGGATCATCTAACCTTAATTAAAGTCTGGGTATCCATTTCTTCCCATTGGTTTGCCTCATCCAGCTGTAATATGAGGGTAGGTACCTAGTCCAACCTAATTAAGATTGGCAGCAAAGCAGTAGGAATATTATGTAAAAAGAAAAAAAAACTTGAATAGAATGGTGTAACAGTGGGAGAAGAAGTTGGTTTTTTTTTTTTTTTTTGACTCTTTTGCCTGATTATGAGAACCACAAAAGAGAAGGAGGAAGAAGGTTAAGGTCCAGAGGAATCAAGGACACCATGAAAACAAGGCCCACGGAATCAACTAAGAAGGGCTCACAGAGACTAAACTGAGAACTAGGGAGGCTGTAGACTTTTAATCTAGGTCCTTGCATATATGTAATGGTTGTGCAACTTGGTAGGACCCCTAAAAATGGGGATTCTTGTCCCTGATTATTTTGCTTGCTCTTGGAATTCTTTCGTCTTACTGGGTTGTCTCATCCAGTTTTAATATGAATGGAGGTGCCTAGTCCCACTTCAACTTGATATGCCATGTTTACTTGCTATCCCAAGAAGCCTGCCCTTTACTGATGAGGAATAGAGGAGGGATCTCAGGGCAGAGAGGAAGTGGGGGAGAGGGATTGTGGAGAGCTGAGAGGGGAATCAGAAACATGGATGTAATAAATGAAAGAAGACTAAAATATAATAATGATACTATAAAGCATTAAATTAAAATCACAAGTTGTCCTGACCCACAGGACAGTCAACAGGGTTCCTGGAACTACCTAAGAAGAAGGGGGGGAGCAAGAGACACAAAGAGCTGGACAGAAAATCAGTATTTCCGATCAAGCTGTCAAACTTTAATTTTCACACAAGGCATTATAATGGAAAGCAAGCAGGTGTAGGGAGGGGTGAAGGGGGAAAGTCATTGTATTTGGGGACCAATCTCAGGGGGCTAGCATCATACTTCAGGAATAGTATCATATTGTTTTACATTTTAAGTGAAAGTCAGTGAAATGATTCATAATGATATTCTGCCATAGTCATAAATCAGTGCCTAGCTCAACTATCATCAGAAAGGTTTCATCCAACAACTGAGGGGAGCAGATGTAGAGACCCAGAGCCAAATATTAAGTGGAAGTTGGCAAACCCTGTAGGACCATAGGAGTCAGAGGAGATAAAGAGACTCAGAGAACAAGGCCAATGAAATCAACTCAGCAGGACTCATAGCAGGATACACAGACTATATTGGCAATAAAGAAACGTGTAAAGGTCTGACATAGGTCCTCTGCATATATGTTATGGTTATATAACTTGATGCTTTCTAGGACTCCTAACAGTGAGAATTGGGATGGGGGTGTCTGGATTCTTTTCCCAGCTCTTGGGACCCTTTTCTTCCTATTGGGCAATCTCACCAGGGTTGTTATGAGGATTCCTGCCTAGTAACTTTTTACATCACATTCAGCTGATATACTTGGAAGGCCTGCTCTTTTCTAAATGGACAAGTTACAAGGGGAAATGGATAGGAGTGGAGGGATGAGAAACTGCAATCAGGATATAATATATGAGAGATGCACAAATGAAAATAAATTAAAACGTAAAATAAATTAGTTTCAATTTTACTTGAGACTATCTCATGGAATCAGGAAAGAATAAAACATGAATATTTTTAGAGGAACAATGAGAGATTAGTATTGTACTTTAGAACAGATGAAGATAAATAGAAAGATTCCTATTTATTAAATGATATAAACTTTAAAACTTTTTTTCTATGTTCTTTGTTTACATTCCAAATGATTTTCCCTTTCCTGGTTCCCCTTCCCCATAAGCCCCATAAGCCCTCTTCCCTCTGCCCATTCTCCAATCAACCCGCTCCTTCTTCTCTGTCCTGGTACTCCCCTACAAAGCTGGATCAAGCCTCTCCAAGACCAGGGACCTCTCCTTCCTTCTTCTTGGGAATCATTTGATATGCAAATTGTGTCTGGGGTATTCAGAGCTTCTGGGCTAATATTCACTCATCAGTGACTGCATTCCATGCTTGTTCCTTTGTGATTGGGTTACCCCACTTAGGATGACATTTTCCATTTCCAACCATTTGCCTAAGAATTTCATGAATTCATTATTTTTTATTGCAGAGTAGTATTCCATTTTGTAAATATACCACATTTTCTGTATCCATTCCTCCACTGAGGGACATCTGAGTTCTTTCCAGCTTCTGGCTATTACAAATAAGGCTGCTATGAAAATAGTGGAGCATGTGTCCTTATGAAAAGCATAAATATTGACAATTGTAAATATCATTACTTGGAAAGAGGGCTGAATAAGCATTAACTGTACCACAGATGCATGCTAAGACATTAATTCACCTGCAATATTAAAAGTCTAATATCACAATCATCCAAAGAGAGTGGCACTAAGAATTCAAGGAACACAGATGATTGCATTCAAATTAATTCTATGTTATACAACTTTAACCAACACATGTCAGTAGAACACATTCTTCAACATGTATTTATATCAAGAAATTTTATGGCACAAAATTCTGTCCTATATAGTCCTTTATAAAGTAAGGAAAAATAAAATTGTAATTGTAAGGAGTCAAATTTATCACCTTTGTACCCAAAGACAATTTTTGGAAGAATTCTAAATTAAAATGGAATGAATAACAATTGTGCAAATAAGAAGGAAATGGTGACTTTATTTAGACAGAACTAATTCTCAGTATCGGGAAACTATAGATAAAACCCAGAATGAATGTATTCTAATATTTGAAAAACTACTTTTGTCATCCAGAAACACACATGTTAAGAAACAGAAAATTTACTTAGCCATTAAAACACCAAACAAGAAAAAGGAAACTAAAAGTCACAAAATAAAATAATTTTCCCTTTCAAAAGAAAGATTAGTTACATCAATTTTAAGAAACTCAAAAGAAAAACATTATATATAATATTATATATATATATAGTTAATAACATCTATCAATATCAAAGAAGCCAGAGAAAGCCAAATATGAAAATTTCAAACCTATACTGTCATAGTAATGGTATAGGAAAATGACTATACGCATTTTCATTTTATCAACCATGAAAAAAAGATCTTGCATCCAACAATCTTTCTGAGCATGGGGACTCCAACTGAGGAGTTAGGGGAAGAACAACAGTATCAACCAACCACATGTCGCTAGAGCTCCCACGAACTATGCCACCAACCAAAGTGTATACATGGAGGTACCCATGCCTCCAACTGCATATGTAGCAGAGGATTGCCTTATCTGGCATCAGTGGAGGGGAGGCCCTTGGTCCTATGAAGTCTAGATGCCCCAGCCTAAGAGAATGCTTGGACAGTATGGCAGGTGTGCATGGTTGAGTGGGTGAGCTCCCTCGTAAAAGCACTGGGAAGGAGGATTGGATAGGGAGTTTGCTGAGGGGTAACCACAAAGAGGGAAATAAAATAACCCCCCAAAAAAAGGAAAAAAAAAGATCTACTATTAATGTCAACAGTAACAATTGTAAAATAGAATGTATGCAATGAGACAATGAACTTATTTTGTGATGATAAATGAAATGCATATTTACAAAATAAAGCATCTATAAACAATTTAAAATGACAGAAGCACTTTCAGTAAATTTTTTATTCATATTCTCAATTATTTACAGATTACAAGCAAATTAATTTAAGAACATATATATTTAGATAGCATTTCTAATAACAGCAATAGGCTTATTTCTTTTATATTTTAATGTATATATTTAAGGTATGAATTTTTACAATAGCTATAAAAATGAATTAATTTTCAAATATTTACACAAAGTGCATATAAAGATAGCAGAAAAATGTTTATACAGATTTAACACAACTAAAAAAATACCTATAATACATCATACAGACCCAAAGATGTTGTAGAAGATGGAAGGCCCAAGCGAGGATGCTTGAATCACACTTAGAAGGTGAATCAAAATAGTTATGAGAGGCAGAAGGAGTTAGTGAATTGTGTGTGAGATTACAGGGCCTTGGAGGGGGGCAGGTTCAAGTATGAATAGAGATAGGAGAGAGGTTCAGAGTACCAGAAGAATGGAGGAAATTCTACAGCTACCAGTGTGGAGAATGTGGGGGGAATCTCTAGGAATTCCCAGAGACCTGTAATGGGGGAGGCTCCCAGGAATCAATGAGGGTAACCTTAGCTATGATGCCTAAGAATGGGGACATGGAATTTGAAGAGGCCATCCCTTGGAGTCAGGTAGGATCTCCAGTGAATGGATAAGAACATACCCACAAAACTTTTGATCCCAATTGTGTCCTGTCTAAAAGAAATTCTGGGATGAAGTTGGAGCAGAGACTAAAGGAGTGGCAAATGATTAACTCATCCAACTGAAAGCCCATCCCATGGTCAAGCACCAATCCCTGACATTGTTAGTGATTCCCTGTCATGCTTATAGATGGGAGCCTAGCATAACTTTCATCTGAGAGGCTCAACCCAGCATATAATTGAGACAGATGCAGATATCCACAGCCAGACATTGGACAGTGGTCAGGGATTCTTATGGAAGAGTTTGGGGAAGGATTGATAGCCCAGAAGAGCATGGGAAGCCCACAGAAAGATCAACAGAGTTAAGTATTCTGGTGCCTGGGAGCTCTCAGAGACTGAGCCACCAATCAAAGATCATACATGGTCTGGACCTAGGCCCCTTGCATATATGTAGCAGACTCTCAATGGCTGCCTTCTCTGGACTCAGTGGAAGAAGAGCCTAATCTGGCAGTCTTGAAGCACCAAGGTGAGGGGTTACTGAGTGGGTGCTCTGTCTTTCAGAGGTGAAGGGATGGGTTTATGGGTGAGGGACTCTGAGGGGATAACTGGGAGTGGGAGCTGCATTTGGGATGGAAGGAGGATATAAATGCACTGTTACTGCAGTTAATATATTTTTTTTCCTGTCTTGGTGGGGCTGTGTCTTTTGAGACAAGGCAGCAAGCTGTAGACTAGAATCCAAGTATAGCTTAGGATGGAATAAAATACTTCTTGACACTGCCAAATCTTGGGATTACAGGTATGAAACACTATATCTGAATTTTAAATTCTTTTCTAAATATTCTTTTCCCCTTTGTTTATTACGCTTATGGACTCTATACATAAACATTTGTAATTTATCCATTTTGACAAACCATCAGAAAGCAGCATCTTATACTCCTTAGCTCACTTAGGGCAGCATTTTGTTTGTTGGTTGGTTTTAAATGTGATTCAAAATTTATCATTGCATTGTTGGAATTCATTAAATATCACTGTTTGGGCTTTGCTTCCTTGCTTATATTTACATTGTGTACTTGTATTATCTACCATGTTAAAACAGCCGTTCGTGCATGCAATAATGTCCTTCTGCATAATTGCTAGAACATTTTAACCATAGCAATATTTTACTTTGAAAATAAAGAAACTCTATTCCAGATCAAACAACAAATTATTTCATGGGTAAATTTGGAGGAATCAAGATGCTTGTGCCACATATAGACTAGCTTTTATTTAGAAAATTCATCACTTGTTTTGGCAGGTTCTGACAATTCATACTCCATTTCAACCTGTCAAAAAGTTTTGATCACATACTTTTGTGAAATCTTCAATAAAGACAGTGTTTGATAGAGCAAAGTTCACTTTGTTTTAAATAAAATTTCTGTGATACATCACAAAGTTGGCCAGTTTTTCTTAAAGAACATTTCAGACAGTTTGGCTGCAGAAAACATTTCAAAAGGAATATTGTTTGAGTTCAGCATACTAACCTGAGGAAAAAAGTAGTCTTTGAACTTGTTATTACATAAGAGTAAAACTTTTTCTTTTAGTCCACCTTTTATCAACCAAATATACAAACATAAATTAACACTTTTAAATAAAAATAGTGTGATAATAAATCTAGTTACTGAAAACTAATATATATATATATATATATATATATATATATATGCAATTTAAGGTAACTTGAGGTAACTCATGCTATTGTCATTTAAAATAGTTTCTCTTCTTATATTACCATACACATTAATTACAATTATTCAGTAGTAATCTTAGCAAAGAAGGAAAACGAATAAGGCCAGATGTGGTGCTAAATAACAGTAAAAGGGGTGATTTTAAAATATACATGGCTTTAAACAAATTATAGTAAACATAATAAATAGCATTAGGTTCTGGTAGATATCTGGTACTATACTAAAAGCAGCTAGCTATATACAGTGCAGTATCCTAATCTAACAGGAAGACACACCATAAACTTTAATGGAGTAATTTGGTGGCTGTATATTTGGTCTCTCTAAAACTTTAAGTGCATCATATCTGTCATCATTAACTTTAATGGAAGAAACCACAAGAGTCTGGGTTGTAAACATAGATAAATGTTTGTATGTAACAAAAAAATCATCTGTGAGTGATATATACTGTTCACTATTACAATATAATTTTATAATTAATAACAAAAATAAATATCATTTGATATATAGTAAAATTTTTAAAAAACAGAGAAATTCATTTTAATGCATATGCATATAAATTAGTGACTTAGTAAAGCATATGTGAATCTTTGTGTAACTATATTTTGTCATATATTAAATTCTAAATGCCAGTTCTTCCCAAATTGATCTGTTTATCCATTATATTTACAATTAATTCTCAGTAGGTTTTATTTTTCTTTATAACATGTAAAAATTAACTTATTTATTATAATATTTATATGCAAGATAAAATCCAATCTAATTCTAGAACAAGCAAGGAGAATTAATTTTACAACATATTAAGACTTTGTATGGGGCTAAAATATTTATGGTATTGTTATCGTTAGTGTATTCAATTTGACATAATCTTTATTTACCTAGAAAGAGTGTCTCAGTGAAAGATTATCCAGATTAGGGTGGTCCATGATCATGTCTCTCAGGGATTATCTTTTTATAGTAATTGAAATGGGAAGACACACTCACTGTAGGTGGTGATATTCCCTCAGCAAGGAATTCTGGATATAGAAGGCAAGATAAGCACTAGTAAGCATGCATTAATTCAATGTTTTCTGCTTTTGATTGGGGATTCAATAGGACTCATTACGTCAAGATCTTGTCATGTTAATTCTTCCATAATGATGGATTATAATCTGCAGATGTGATTCAAATAAATTCTTCCTACCTTAAGTTTCTATGTTTTTCCATTTATTTTATCACAGGGAAGGGACAAAACTAAGACACCATAATTTTGGTGAATTAACACACTAATATATTTTTATATTCATTCAAGGAAAATCACAATGAACAGAAGAAAATTATTAATTCTTGTGTCAGGAAGGAAGGGGCTCAATTAAAGTAAAAAAAAAAAAAGAAGTTAGATTTTAATGTAATGGATGCCCTTTACAATTGTTTTTAAAGGAACTGAGATAACAGCAGCACAATGAGATTGTTGAAATCATTTTCCGCTGGCTTTATTTTTACATAATATTTTAATATACATTGGGTTACAAAGTAAGTGGAAAATACTGTACCAAAAATAATTTGAATATGTAAAAACATGTGAAAATATATTTAAAAGATGGATACCAAACAATTTATTATATACATGTCAAATATCAAAGTAAGGAAATAATAGTGTATGTCATGTTATGTAATAGTCTTTGTTAACTTTGCTAAGGATATAGTAATAGGTGTTTAAGATACTGCATAAGAGAGGTAGGATAATACAATTTAATTATGATCTTGCCTTTTATAATATATTATGGTATCAAAAATATGATCAGTTTGTGACAACTTAATAGAATTTATATTCAAGGATTATGGATGTTTTTAAAGAGTTTTAACTTAAAAAATAAAAAGTGACTTCTATTAGCATGTAGGGAATAATTCATATAAAGCAAATTAATCAATTATAAATAAAATGAATGAATTAATGATGATGCTAAAAATTACTCACCACAGAGTACTGCAAGAAAAATAATTGTATCACTTTCAAATTCATTTATTTATCTAGTAATACATTATTATATAAAGTAACTCTTATATTCTATGATACAGCAGCTTTTGCTGGGCCTTACAGTGGAAGCGATCAATACACAGTGAGGTCACCTAAGACTAAAGACTGATATCCTATTGTGTATTCAGCTTTTTTGCTTAGCCTGTTTTTAAGAGAACAGTGTAACAACTCACCTTATATCCCCTGCTGTTTCCCGTGTAATCATTTTTTACAGCCTAAGCTAGTGCATAGCTCTGTTCTTCTGATATGTACTGTCCATGCCTCTGACCCATGAGTAATGCACATGTGTATGAAATTTATGATAATCATCTGACAACATCTTCAAATACCAGTAGAAAGCATTCTTTTAAAATGAGTAGACACCATTAATGTTGGAAGCAATTTACAGATACTTTGTGATAAAGAATAATGTTTGTAATACTGTTTGATAGCTTGGTAAGTTGGAGTCAGATGAAGTCAGTGACTTCATTTCTTGTAAATCTCTGAAAGATATCTACAAATTATCCTTCATTCTTTCCCCATGTATTGATTTTCAATAAAACAGAGTATGTGTGTATACATGTACACCCATACAAATACACACATATATACACACATAAACACACACAGCCCATACTCATATACATGTAGGCATGCACATACATAGAGCCTTAAGACAGATTCAGGCAGCCAAAGACTCATACTCATACAACAGAAGGAGAAAAGATCACAGAAATCATAGAGAGAGTGAAATACAGAATTCAAAAATTTTCTCACTCTAGGTTAAATGCCACCCAACAAAAGTGATTTATTTGTTTGTATAGTATAACAATGGAGTATTATTGGTTTACTATTAGTGAATTTAAACTGACATAAGTCAAGATTACTCTATTTTCCACTAAGAACATAACTATGTCAGAGTAACCAAATAGCTGAGATATATGCTCAGTTTCAAAATAATTTATGAGATAAACAGCAAATGATAGTATTTAATACTATAGTCTTTCATTGAGGCTGTTTATATAGTAGATTACATTGATGTATTTCCATATATTTAACCATCATTGCATCTCTGTGATGAAACCTCCTTTATCATGGTGAATGATTATTTTGATGTGTACTACAGAGCAATAGTGATAAAAACAACATGCTATCCGTACAGACACAGAAAGGTAGATCCGTGCAATAGAAGTGAAGACCCAAAAATAAAAACACACACCTATGGTACCTGACCTTTGACTAAGAAACCAAAACTATCCAGTGGAAAAAAGACAGCATTTTCATCAAATGGTGAAGATTCAAATGGTGTTTGGCATGTAGAAAAATGCAAATTGATCCATTCTTAGCTCCGTGTACAAAGCTTAAGTCCAAGTGGATCAAGGACATCCACATAAAATCAGATATACTGAATCTAATAGATGAGAAATTGAGAAAGGGCGTAGAACACATCTTCAAACGAGAAATTTTCCTTAACAGAACACCAATGGCTCAGTCCATTAGATCAACTATTGACAAATGGGGCCTCATAAAATTGCAAAGTTTCTATAAAGCAAAGGACACTGTCAATAGGACAAAACAGCAACCTATACATTGGGAAAAGATCCAATAGCAGGCTAATATCCAATATATACAAATATCTCAAGAGGTTAGAGTCCAGAAAACCAAATAACCCTACTAAAAATGGGGTGCAGAGCTAAACAAAGAATTCTCAACTGAGGAATACCGAATGGTTAAGAAGCACCTAAAGAAATGTTCAACATCCTTAATCCTCAGGGAAATGTGAATCAAATCAACTCTGAGATTCCACCTTAAACCAGTCAGAATGCCTAAGATAAAAAACTCAGGCAACAGCAGATACTGGGGAGGATGTGGACAAGGAGAAACACTTCACCATTGCTGGTGGGATTTCAAGGTGATAAAACCACTCTGGGAATCAGTCTGAGCATATACCAAAAAGATGCTCCAACATATAACAAAGACCCATGCTGCACTATGTTCATAGCAGCCTTATTAATAATAGCCAGAAGCTGGAAAGAAGCCAAATGGCCTTCAACAGAAAAGTAGATACAGAAAATATGGTATACTTATACAATGAAGTATTACTGAGCTATTAAAAACAATGACTTCATGAAATTTGCAGGCAAATGGATGGAACTGGAAAATATCAACAATCACCCTGAGTAAGGTAACCCAATCTCAAAAGAAGGCACATGCTATTTATTAACTGATAAGCAGATATTAGCTCAAAAGCATGGATTACCCAAGATACAACTCAGAGCAAATGAAGCTCAAGAAGAAGGAAGAGCAAAGTGTGGATGTTTCAGTCCTACTTAGAAGGGAGAACAAAATAATTAAAGGAGGTAGAGGAAGTGAGAAACCTGGAGGGAAAGAGCTGGAAGAGGGAAAAAGGGGTAGAATCAGGTGTCAGGGAAGACAGGGGAGAAATACAGAGAGTCAGGAAATTGAACATTGGTAAGCATCAATGAGGGTTGGGGAATTGGTGTTAGACAACTAGTAAGTCTCAGATGCCAGGAAAGCAAGTTTCCCAGGACCCATCAGGAATGAATGGCATTAGCTGAAATACTTAACAAAGGGGAGATAGAACCTTTAGAGACCATATTCAGTGGTTAGGGCCTGAGGTATGAGGCCACTCAACCATCTCAAAAATACTAACTCACAATTTCTCCTGTTTAAAAAAATGTAAGGACAAAGAGTGGAACATAGACTGAAGGAAACACAATTCAGAGACCACCCCATTTAGAAATCCATCCCATCTGCAGATACCAAACCCAGAAACTTGCTGATGCCATGAAATACTAGCAAATAGGAGCCTAGTATGGCTGTTTTCTGAGAGGCTTTGACAGCATCTGGGTAAGACAGATGCAAATACTCACAGTTAAATATCAGTCTGAGCCTGGAGACCCCCATGAAAGATTTAGGGCAAGGACAGCAGGAGCTGAAGGGGATTGTAACCCCATAAGAAGAACAACAATATCTCGAGCTGCATGTGTGCAGGGGATTGCATTATCTGACATCAGTGGGAGGGGAAGCTCTTGGTCTTGTGGTGGCTCCATACCCAGCATAGGGGGATGCTAGTGTGGTGCAGAGGGTGTGGATAAGTAGATGGAGTAGCACCCTTATAGAGGCAGATTGGAGTAGGGATGAGATGGGGTATTTACTTGGGGAAACCAGGAAGGGATACAACATTTAAAATGAAATAAATAACATAACCAATAAAATTTTATAAATTCATAAGATAAATTTATAATAAATGGTAATGCTTATCATTATTTTACATCTAATAAAATAATGGGAATAATAAAACATTGGTTAATAGACTTCAATGAAAGGTTACTTCTGTAAGTAAAGTTAAAATGGACAAATTCATAATGTGGGTATAAAACTAATAGAAGAAATTTAGTGGTTGGTATTATGGTGCTTGTCCACTAAGTCCTCTTTAATAGGAAGTATGTTGCTCCAGCTATTATAATATGCCTTCTTAAGGAATGGTTTCTTAACATAGTAAAGTCTAAAATTATAGCTGTTATTTAGTGAAAATAATGATGGTATGAGGATGAAAAGTAGAGGTATATCATGAAGAAATAAAAATCAAATCTAGGATATAGGTCATTTTCAGTTTATCTAACAAATTCAGGCAATCATAAAGGACTACAGATACTGTTATAGAATAAAAGATATAGAGACTCCATAAATGAATGTAACCTTTTTAGGGTCTTAACTTTGCACAAAATAATACTTAACAAAGATCATTTAAGATACTCAAAGAAACTAGTATATAGATCAGGTAACATTTAATTTTAAGGAATATTGCAAATTTTAGTAGGTATGATAATGATATTGTGGCTGTAATATTAAAGGTTCTCTGTTCATTTAACTGTTCTTAAGCTGAAAATTTATAGTGAAATGATATCCTTTCATTGAATTTTTAAATTTTTTTCTATATGTGTAGATATATATGAAATCATATATATCTATCTTCTGTAAGTTATCAAACAGCTAGTTTATAGAAAAACACTAAATGTGCTCAAAATTATCTCAGCAAAAGAAAATACAAGCACAAAGAGTAACTTCCTGCTGTCATCCTCGCTGCCTGAGAGAGCAGAAAGGCAGCACGAGGTACTGAGATATCCCTAGTTTAAGATCTCTGGGGGCACAAACTGCTGGGGGTCTGCCTGCACCCAGGACCTGGGTAAATTGACAGTTCATCTGTGTGCCAGCTGATCATGGGTCCAGTGCCTTATGTGAAGATCAGCACAGTGAATGACTCCCCACCATCATCTTCATTCCTTGACGGAGCAGAAGGGCAGTACCATGTTCACTGAGACAACAGGAATATAACATTGCTTGGGGCAAGACACAGCAGGACTCCAAGGGCACATAAGAGGAGGGCAGCACATTAGTAATCTGTGCCAGGGGAAACCCAGTCATCCATGGGTGCAGAAATAGCCTTATAGGCTCATAGGCGGTTGAAGCACCAGCTAATGACAACAAGACCAACTAATACCAGTGAGAACCAGATGGCAAAAGGCAACAGTAGGAACATTACTAACAGAAATCAAGGCAATATAGCAGCATCTGAACTTAATAGGCCAACAACAGCAAATACTGTATACACCAACACACCAGAAAAACAAGATTTGGATTTAAACTCACTGGTCATGATGCTGTTAGAGGAACACAAAAAGGACATAAATAAATCTCTTAAAGAAATACAGGGGAACATGAATAAATTATAAGCCATTACAATGGAAACACAAAAATCACTTAAAGAAATTCAAGAGAATATGGGTCAAGAGTTAGAAGCCAATAAAGAGGATACAAAAATTCACTTAAAGAAATGCAGGAGAAGTTGAGTCAACAGACAGAAGTCATGAAAGAAGAAACAAGTGAAGGAACTGAACAAAACCATCTAGGACCTAAAAACAGAAATAGAAACAACTAAGAAATGTCAAAGGGAGACAAATTTGGAGATAGAAAACCTTGGAAAGAAATCAGGGGCCATAGACACAAATATCAACAACAGAATACAAGAGATAGAAGAAAGAATTTCAGATGCCGAAGATACCATAGAAACCATGGACTCAACTTTCAAAGAAAATGCAAAATTCAAAAAGCTTATATCGCAAAACATCCAGGAAATCCAGGACACAATGAGGAAGCCAAACCTAAGGATTATAGGTATAGATGAGACTCAAGATTTGCAACTTAAAGGGCCAGCAAATATCTTCAATAAAATTAGAAAACTTCCCTAACCTAAAGAGAGAGATGCCCATGATTATACAAGAAGCCTACAGAACTCCAAACAGACTGGACCAGAACAGAAATACCTCCTGTTGTATAATAATCAAAACCCCAAATGTACTAAACAGAGAAAGAATATGAAAGGCAGTAAGAGAAAAAGGCCAAGTAACATATAAAGGGAGACCTGTCAGAATTACACCAGACTTCTCAGTAGAGACCATGAAAACTACAAGATCCTGGGCAGATCTCATGCAGACTCTAAAAGAACACAAATGCCAGCCAAGACTACTATACCCAGCAAAACTCTCAATCACTATAAATGGAGAATCCAAGATAATCCATGACAAAACCAAATTTACACAATATCTTTCCACAAACCCAGCCCTACAATGAATAACGGGGAAAACACCAATATAAGGAGGGAAACTATAACCAGGAAAAAGCAAGATGGCAACCTTCTTTCATCAAATCCAAAAGAAGATAACCACTCAAATATAAAATTAACATCAAAAATGACAGGCAGCATTAATCACTATTACTTAATATCTCTTAATATCAATGGACTAATTTCCTCAATAAAAAGACATAGACTAATGGACTGGATACTTCACAGGACCCTACATTTTGCTGCATACAGGAAACGCAACCCAGTGTCAAAAGAACAAAAACACTACATTAGAGTACACTACCTTAGAGTAAAAGGCTTGAAGGCAATTATACAAGCAAAAGGCCTCAGGAAAAAACCCAGAGTAGCCATTCTAATATCAGATAAAATTGACTTTCAACCTAAAGTCATCAAAAGAGACAGGGAAGGACACTTCTTGCTAGTCAAAGGAAAAACCCACCAAGAACTCTCAGTTCTGGACATCTATGCTCCAAATGCAAGGGCACCCTTATTCATAAAATAAACTTTACTAAAGCTCAAACACATGTTGCACCTAGCACACTAATTGCAGGTGACTTCAACACCCCACAACATAAGGAGGTCAAAGGGATACAAGTTGGAAAGGAAGAAGTCAAACTATCACTATTTGCAGATGACATGATAGTCTACCTAAGTGAGCCAAATAACTCTACTAGAGAACTCCTACAGCTGATAAACAACTTCAGCAAAGTGGCTGGATACAAAATCAACTCAAGCAAATCAGTTGCCTTTATATGCTCAAAGTATAAGCAAACTGAGAAAGAAATTAGTGAAATGACACCCTTCACAATAGCCACAAACAGCATAAAATATATTGGAGTGACTCTAACCAAACAAGTGAAAGAACTATATGGCAAGAACTTCAGGTCTCTGAAGAAGGAAATCAAAGAAGGTCTCAGAAAATGGAAAAAAAAAAACTTCCATGCTCATGGATTGCCAGGATTAATATAGTTAAAATGGCCAAAGGCAATCTACAGATTCAATGCAATCCCCATCAAAATCCCAACCCAGTTCTTCATAGAGCTAGAAAGAGCAATTCTCAAATTCATCTGGAATAACAAAAACCCAGGATACCTAAAACTATTCTCAACAGTAAAAGAACTTCAGGGGGATTCAGTATCCCAGACCTCAAACTTTACTACAGAGCAATAGTGATAAAAACTGCATGGTATTGGTACAATGTCAGGCAAGAGGATCAATGGAATAGGATTGAAGACCCAGAAATGAACCCACATACCTATGGTCACTTGATCTTTGACAAAGGAGCTGAAAGCATCCAGTGGGAAAAGATAGTCTTTTTCTTTTTTTTTTCTATTCAGTGTATCATGGGGTTAGATGCTTTATTTTGTGATTATCACAGGATATATTTACACAATTTAGGGTGGTCATGGCATAACTAACCATTAAATCTTTTATGATCACTTTTATACACCTAGATTGTCATTAAATAAAAAAGCTTTACAAAATTTTTATTATTTCATTAATATTAATTATGTACATTTAGGGATAGAAATGACAAAGCATAAAAATTAAAGTTGGTAATTATGACATTCAGTGAACATTGATATATTACTTTCTTATTATTGCCTAATTTGTATACTTTCTGGAATTGTAAGTACTTTATTAGTTTGGAAAAATCCTAAGCTATATATGAAAAATAATTGAAAGCATGTAAGCATATAATACTAAATTACTAACAAAAGCTTTATGTGTAGCTTATAAAACTTTCCAGAGCTCTCTATTGAATCCCATACATGTTCTCAACATAAAAGTAGTAATGTATATGAGCTAGACTGCACATATTATTATAGTTATATTCAAACCAACTAAAATTCTTCTGTGACAGCTAAGTTTGAAAAGATAGTCTTTTCAACAAATGGTGTTTGTTCAATTGTAGGTCAGTATGCAGAAGAATGAGAATCCATCCATTCTAATCTCCTTGTACTAAGCTCTACTCCAAATGGATCAAGGACCTCCACATAAAACCTGACACACTGAAATGAATAGAAAAGAAACTGTGGAAGACCCTTGAAGACATAGGCACAGGGGAAAAGTTCCTGAATAGAACACCAATAGCTTATGCTCTAAGATCAAGAATTGACAAATGGGACCTCATAAAACTACAAAGTTTCTGTAAGGCAAAGGACACTGCAAAAAGGACAAAACATCAAGCAACAGATTGGGAAAGGATCTTCCCCAACCCTAAATCTGACAGAGGGCTAATATCTAATATATACAAAGAAGTCAAGAAGGTAGAACCCAGAGAATGAAATAACTCCATTAAATTTGGGGTACCAAGCTAAACAAAGAAATTTCACATGAAGAACTTCGGATGGCTGAGAAGCACCTTAAGAAATGTTCAACATCATTAATCATTAGAAAAATGAAAATCAAAACAACCCTGAGTTTCACCTCACACCAGTCAGAATGGCTAAGGTCAAAAACTCAGGAGACAGCAGGTGCTGGAGAGGATGTGGAGAAAGAGAAACACTCCTCCACTGCTGGTGGGATTATAAAATGGTGCAACCATTTTGGAAATCAGTCTGGAGGTTCCTCAGAAAACTGGGCATGACACTTCCAGAGGACCCTGCTCTACCACTCCTGAGTATATACCCAGAGGATTCCCTGGCATGCAATAAGAACACATGCTCCACTATGTTCATAGCAGCCCTATTTGTAGTAGCCAGAAGCTGGAAAGAACCCAGGTGTCCCTCAACGGAGGAATGGATACAAAATATGTGGTATATTTACACAATGGAGTACTATTCAGCCATTAGAAACCATGAATTCATGAAATTCTTAGACAAATGGATGGAGCTGGAGAACATCATACTAAGTGAGTTAACCCAGTCTCAAAAGATCAATCATGGTATGCACTCACTGATAAGTGGATATTAACCTAGAAACCTGGAATACCCAAGACATAATCCACATATGAAATGATGTCCAAAAAGAATGGAGGAGTGACACCTTGTTCTGCAAAGACTCAGTGCAACAGTTTAGGGGAATACCAGAACAGGGGAGTGGGAAGGAGTAGATGGAGGAACAGGGGGAAGGAAGAGGGCTTATTGGACTTGCTGGGAATGGCGACCCAGAAAAGTGGAAATCATTTGAAATGTAAATACAGAATACATCGAATAAAAACCAAACCAAACAAAACAAAACAAAAAACCCTGCTTGGTATTGTTACAGTGACTGGCAAGTGGATCAATGGAATAGAATTGAAGACCCTGAAATGAACCCACATACCTATGGTCACTTGATATTTGACAAAGGAGCTGAAAATATCCAGTGGAAAAACTATAGCCTTTTCAACAAATGGTGCTGGTTCACTTGGAGGTCAGCATGCAGAAGAATGCGAATTGATCCATTCTTATCTCCTTGTACTAAACTCAACTACAAGTGGATCAAGGACCTCCACATAAAACCTGACACCCTGAAACTTGTAGAAAAGAAACTGGGGAAGACTCTTGAGGACATGGGCACAGGGGAAAAGTTCCTGAACAGATCACCAACAGCTGATGCTATAAGATCAAGAATTGACAAATGGGACATCATAAATTTACAAATTTTTGTAAGGCAAAGGATACTATCAAAAGAACAAATCGGGAACCAACAAATTGGGAAAGGATCTTCACCAACCCTCCATCTGACAGAGGGCTAATATCCAATATATACAAAGAACTCAAGAAGTTAGACCACCAAGAGCCAAATAACCCTATTAAAAATGTGGTACAGAGCTAAACAAAAAATTTTACCTGAAGAACTTTGGAAGACTGAGAAGCACCTGAAGAAATGTTCAACATCATCAATCATTACAGAAATGCAAATCAAAACAACCCTGAGATTTTGCCTCACACCAGTCAGAATAGCTAAGTTTAAAAACTCAGGAGACAGCAGGTATTGGCGAGGATGTGGAGAAAGAGGAACACTCCTTCACTGCTGGTGGGATTGCAAGATGGTACAGCCACTAAGGAAATTGGTCTGATGGTGCCTCAGAAAGCAGGACATGACACTTCTGGAGAACCCTGTTATATCACTCCTGGGCATACACCCAGAGGATTCCCCAGCATGCAATAAGGACACATGTTCCACTATGTTCATAGCAGCCTCATTTATAATAGCAAGAAGTTGGAAAGAACACAGATGTCCCAGGGGTATCCAGGACTTGCTGTTGTTGAAGAATTGCCATCAGATGCTGCCATATTGACTTGATTTCTTTTAGTAAAGATCCTATGTTTGCCTTTTGCCATCTGGTGTTCTCTGGCATTAGTTGGTTTTGTTGTCACTGGCTCGTGTTTGAACCTCCTTTGAGCCTGTAAGGCTATTTCCCCACCTCTAGTAGACTGGGTTTCCCCTGGCACAGATTGCTCATGGTCTGTCTTACATTTGGGTGCCATTGGAGTCCTGGTGTGCCTTGCCCCAAGCAATGTTATACTTGGGTTGTCTCTGTGTACCTGGTGTTGCCTGTCTCTTCCATCTGGGAGCCAAGATGGCAGATGCTGTGGGGATCCTTTCCAAGTGCTTTTCACTCTGCAAGGCAAACAGCCCAGCACAGGGCTGTCACACAGCCAGCCAGCAGAGCTACGCAGGCCTTGCAGGCAGGTAGAAGCCTGGCTTATGGAGTCCTGAGCAATATTAAACTTGGGATATCTCTGTGTACCTGGTGTTGCATGTATGGCCCATGTTTATATTCCTAAGGTCACTTAAACAGCAAATGTTTCCCCAGAAAGATTTAAGTTAGATTTTCTATAATTAATATTTCCTGATCTTATTCATAAAGTTCACAGTCACACATTGTGTTTACATGTTATGAAACATATACACAAACAGGCATTTTTTATACTTTCAGGTTTTTAAATAAGTTAATATACATTTTATTTCTTTACATTGTTGGTGGTGGCATGAATTTGCATATTTGGCTATGAAACGTGGCTCAAAATGACTCCATATTTGGCTAAACTAAATGATTTATCTTTTGTTACAGTTAATCCAAATTAATTGTACATGTAGTATCAAGTATTTGAAAGAACATCATGTATAACATTTGCTTATAATATGTTGCATTTTGACTATCTGCCCTTTTTATAAGTTATAAAAGTCAGTAAGCAACAGAGTAAAACAATGAACTAGTATCTCGATGAAGCTTTAATTATGAGCCTTTCATATATGTGAAGGTAAGTATCTTTCTTCAGAATCAATGTAAATTTTTGGAAAGTTTTATGAGATGTGTACACATTAAGATTAACAGTAGGTAGGGTAGTCTCTTGATGGTCTTTCCCTCAGACTGCTCCATACTTTGTCTCTGTATCTCCTTCTGCAGGTGTTTGTTTCCCCCTTCTAAGCAGGGCCAGAGTATCCATCTTTTGTTCTTCCTTCTTCCTGGGCATCATTTGACCTAGTGGTCCATTCCATATACAGTTACAAAACCAGACACTATTATTGATACCCCCAAGTACTTGCTGACTGGAGCCAGATATAACTGTCACCTGGGAGGCTCTGCTAGTGCATGACATACAGATGTGGACACTCTCAGCCAGCCATTGAACTGAGTGCAGGGTCTCCAATGGAGGAGCTAGAGAAAGGACACAAGGAGATGAAGGTGTTTGTAGCACCATAGGATGAACAACAATATGAACCATCCAGTACTCTCAGAGCTCCCAGGGACAAAATCATCTACCAGATAGTACACATGGTGTTACCCCATGGCTCCGGATGCATAGGCAGCAGAGGATGGACTTGTGGGACATCAAAGGGAGGAGAGGCCTCTGATTCTGGAAGGGCTTGATGCAGCAGTGTAGGGGAATACCAGGTCAGAGAAGCGAGAGGGGGTTGATTGGGGAACAGAGGGATGGGAGATGGCTTATGGGACTTTCAGGGAGGTGCAGGAAAGGGGAAATAGTTTGAAATGTCAATAAAGAATATATCTAATAAAAAAGATTAACAGTTTGATTTTGGGGTATTTAGGAGATCATAGTTCAATCTTCTGTTTGTAATTTCAATCATCACCACATAAGGTCACGCAATGAGGACCAACAAGATGCTAAAGACACTTTCTGCTAAGACTGATGGCCTGAGTTCAGTTCCTGTTTCTCACAGTTGGAAGGAGAAAACTTATTTCCTGAACTTGTCCTCTGACATCCACATGAACATTATGGTCTGTGCATGCCCCCCTCACATCACATACACAAATAAAAATAAATAAATATATAAATAAACAATTACAAAATAATTCATATTAATAATGACACTGATCCTGAAATGAACAAATTAAAATATACTATATTTCAAATCTAACTAATGTCAAAGATGAAAATGAAACTATGCATTTCCTGTTTGTTTCAGGTGCTCTTTTGGTTTATAGTACAGGAGAATAAAAGTAAGCTACACCTACAGAGTCGGAACAGTAATAGCCACTAGTATTAATCAAATCTTATCACATGTTAGTTTTTATTTAAAAATGGCTTCAAATTATTCTCTTATTTACTTTTCATGTAATAGGAAGTAGAGATTGTTCTTCTTCCTAACAGAGAAAAATATCTGATTTTCAAGTGATAGTATATGTGGTGGGAGAAAATAGGAAGGAACAAATTTCAGAGACTGTGTTCTCATTTGTTATGAACCAACCAGTCACAGGAAAACAAAAGCACACCCTAAATGTAAAGAGCAAACTAACATGTAAATACCTTCCCATAATCATAAGTTTAATAAATATCTTTTAGAATTTATCATGAAAATTTCAAGCAAAAATTAGAAAGACTCATACAATGAACACTTATATATGTACCATTCGGATTCCACAAAGAATATATTTCTTTGTTTTATAATGTCTATATTCACTGAATAACCAATCAATATTCTATTCAATTAATTTTAGGCTACGTACAAGTATCTGAATTCTGCTAGTATAATAATTCAAAAGAATGCAATGGTGTGTAAAATGGTTTTAGATACTCTCCTGTTATTTGTATAGCATTGAAAATAAAATTTTGTTTTTGTTTTTTATATACAAGCTACATGACACCTAAATGTACATTTTGCCTCAAAAATGCAATTGTGGAGATTAAATGAAGAAAAAAGACATACAAAAGTTACTACTTTGCCTCATACAAAGTAAGTAAATTACAAATAATGAACTACTGAGGAAATGCAAAAGCAACCAAGCCATTGTTTTAGTGAGTGTGTGCTGGGAGCTTAAAGCAATGACCTGATGTTATTTCATAAGAGCATGTAGGCATTTTGAAAAATGAAAAAGCATATCCCATTTAATTAAGTTAAAAGTGGTTCAAATAAACATCTGAAGCTACATAGTATATGAAGAATAAAGGTACCAAAAGAATAATAAAAGAGTTAACTGGATATATTTCTCCAGTTCTTTATGAAAATAAATGCATTTCCTCAAGGCAATGAATGCAATGTAAGTGCACTGCTGTTTGAGCATACAAATTAGAACATCTAAAATAAACTATTACCTCTTATAGAATGTCTATAATATGGCATTTGTGAAGAATACTTTTCTGAAGTCCTAAAGAATATCAGCTAGAATTTATACATTTGCTTGAAATGCAAATGCACATTTACTGTAAGTGCTACAGCCTTTTAGAGATGTAGGTAATATATATAACTATCTCTTATGAAATGAAGGTACTTAGCACATTTTTTTCACTCAAAAATTTACTATATGTTCAATAAGGAAATATCACAAAAATGATTATGAGAGTCAAATTCAACAAAATCATTAAAGGTCAGAACAAATTTCAAATCACATAGATGTAATCAGCGTAAGACAGAAAGAAAATACAAGAGATAATTTAATGCAAATAAATTAACAAGTGAATAAAAAGTACACTTGTTGCAAATAATAGGATACCAAATAATAGGTACGATAGAATCAAATACATATAATTTACAGGATATGGGAGAAAAGATTACTGTGTTATGGTATGATTAAACTATCTCCCTAAGCATCATTTCAATACATAAGAACCCTGGACCAATGTGTTGCCATTAATGTAAGCATGTTTGTTTTGAAGATATTAGTTTGTAATTAATGTTGGAAAGTATATTGATTGTGCATATTAAAAGACAATACAAATAAATAATATATAGTGCTTTGTCGGCTAAGAATTATAGACCCGAAGGCTGTATGTAGTATGTAAAGTTACGAATAACTGGTTTATATACTTCATACATTACAGATAGAAAAGAAGTACATATGTGTGGGAAAGTATAATCATAAGTTATATTTTCTTCAGTTACATTTGAAGAGGTTTTGGAGCAAGGGGAAGAGCAGGAGGAGTAATGAGTACACAGTTTAAGAAGCTCAATGTAATAAAAACTATATACCATAAATGAAAACAAAAGTTATTCTTCCATAAAATCATCCATCTTCACTTAGAGGACAAATCAAGAGACCCAGGAATCAGAGACTTCATCAACTTATGGGAAACACTGGGAGATGTTTCTGGCAGTTGATTATAAGTGCCTGGGTTAGCAATTGTGGTGTTAGGGGAATTTGCCAGTAGGAAGTAGACAGAAAGATAAGCAAGCAGGCAGCCTGCCCATGTAATCAACAATGTCCACTGGAGGACAGCCAGTGGATGTTCTGGCAGGAAAATGGTGTAAGGGAAATCTGTTGTCTGGCAATCAATGACATAACTAAAAGGCAGTGCTCTTAGTGTGATGGAAACTTGGCTTAATGTAGAACCAACACAGTTAAGGGGACCAAATACTAACAGATCAGATCAGAGATTGAAAAACATCAGTGATGTAGTGAATTAATGTAAGTAATAAGGTAATGCTTTTGCCACTAATCTAATCAAGAGATAAGGGGCAGAGTTTCATTAATGGAGACCTGCAATCTATAGACAAAATTGTCAACTATGACATTAAACAAAATTCTACCAGAAAAGAGTACTTTCCAGAAGATAATAGCTTGAGAATTTTAAAAGGATGAAGTTCCAAAATAGTAATTCTGATGAAAAACCAAGGGGCAAATCTATTTTTTTTGTATTTTTAAAATGGAAATGTCTATATTTTGAGAGATAATAACATTGAAAATGCAGATATACAAGAAGAAATAGCTTACAGATTAATGAGAAATCTCACTATTGGAGAGACATGGAATAAAATTAGGTGAGCAAAACAATTCAGAAAGCAATAAAACTATTTCACTTTTATGGCTGTCATAACACAATTCATTTTTGTTACAATATGAAATGTTTCTTTATATGTAAAATATTTTCACAATTGAGAAAAGCTGAGGATTAACTATCAGTTTGATTATCACTGTTAAATACATTGAAATGCGCTTGACATTTAATATACTAATACTAAAATTTATTAGACCTAAGAAAACATCTTTTTGTTATTGTGTACATTTAAGAAATGGTTTAATTGAGGCAAATAGCTTTATAGTCATAGAATATGTTTGCCTCTCAATACAAACAATACATTTTTATAAAATAGTTTATATATTATTATCTCTAAATGAAATTTTTCTATGAATATGTCACAATAGTCTGAAATATCAATCTTTCAATATATTTACATTTTAGATGTATATACATATTAGATAAGATTTTTTAGACTGTGATTTTCTTTTATTTATTTTTTTATTCGATATATTTTTTATTTACATTTCAAATGATTTCCCCTTTTCTAGCCCCCCACTCCCCGAAAGTCCCGCAAGCCCCCTTCTCTCCCCCTGTCCTCCCACCCACCCCTTCCCACTTCCCTGTTCTGGTTTTGTGGAATACTGCTTCACTGAGTCTTTCCAGAACAAGGGGTCACTCCTCTGTTCTTCTTGTACCTCATTTGATGTGTGGATTATGTTTTGGGTATTCCAGTTTTCTAGGTTAATATCCACTTATTAGTGAGTGCATACCATGATTCACCTTTTGAGTCAGGGTTACCTCACTTAGTATGATGTTCTCTAGCTCCATCCATTTGCCTAAGAATTTCATGAATTCATTGTTTCTAATGGCTGAATAGTACTCCATTGTGTAGATATACCACATTTTTTGCATCCACTCTTCTGTTGAGGGATACCTGGGTTCTTTCCAGCATCTGGCAATTATAAATAGGGCTGCTATGAACATGGTGGGGAATCCTCTGGGTATATGCCCAGGAGTGGTATAGCAGGAACTTCTGGAAGTGAGATGCCCAGTTTTCGGAGGAACCGCCAGACTGATTTCCAGAGTGGTTGTACCAATTTGCAACCCAACCAGCAGTGGAGGAATGTTCCTCTTTCTCCACACCCTCTCCAACACCTGCTGTCTCCTGAATTTTTAATCTTAGCCATTCTGACTGGTGTAAGGTGAAATCTCAGGGTTGTTTTGATTTGCATTTCCCTAATGACTAATGAAGTTGAGCATTTTTTTAAGATGCTTCTCAGCAATTCACTAATAAGTAGATATTAGCCTAGAAAACGGGAATATCAAAAACACAATCCACACATCAAATGAGATACAAGAAGAATGGAGGAGTCGCCCCTGGTTCTGGAAAAGACTCAGTGTAGTAGTATAGTGACAAATCTATTTATAATGGTCATTTGAGAAATAAATGTTAAATATATATTGAAAATGCTGTATCATTAGGTATATTGAACACAAGAGTTTATTTGTATTGAGTTCTCTGATATCATTGCACCTGGAACTCACATTGACCATATCTATAAGGGCCATAGAAAAATTCCTATCTGGAAACACACAGGCACCACTGTCTTCTTAATACCAGAGGGGAAACAGACACCTCAGTGATTAAGAATACTTTCTGCTCTTCTAGAGGACTCAAGTTCTGTTGCTAGTTTGTATACTTGCAGTTCCAGAACATATTACAACCTTTTCTGGCCTCTATGGACACCTGTACACATGTGGTATACCTTCACACATATGTACAAATAAAACGAAATTTGGTATTCCTTAAAAAATGTTTTTTAAAAGTCAAATAAAATTGTTATTTATAGTGTAATATGTGATATTCTGAGTCTGGAATGATATTGATGCATAATATGAAAATTCAAGCCCTAGCTGGCAGCAGTATTTTAGGTGCTTGTGGAAATTTGAATGGCAGAGCTTAGCTGACAGAAGGAAGTCCTGAGGTTAGACCTTTGAAGCTTACTTTCTCTCTGCCATAATTTTATTGATGATTTTATACTGATTTATATTTGTCTGTTATAGGTTATGAAGTCTCTCCTGGTCTGAGTCACTTACTGCTTATAGTCTCCTTCCTTAGGGTAGACAAAGGTAGTTTCCATGTGTTTTTAACTTTACTCCATTCCTTCTTTGGGGATATTATGTTTCTATCTCATTCTACAGACCAGTTCATCTAGTGACTTTTTCATTTTATTTATACCATTATTCATTTATAAAAAATAAATTTGCATCTGTTATTTATTTATAAATAAATAACAGATTTATAAATTTGCATCTGTTATTTATTTATAAATAAATAACCATCATTTATTTATAAAAATAAATTTGCAAGGTTATTTTGTATAACCTTGCTGAACCAATGTTATTTTGCTTGCCCCTAAGCATTATATTTTTTTGCACAGCATTTTTATACTGGCTTGTTTCAAATATATGTTTGATAATTTTAATAACCAAGTATTATTAGTATGGGCATGTTGATATTTTTGGCTATGACATGACTTACAGTTGTAGGCAATTATTGGACCATCCTTCCTACTTCAGTTTCATACTGACATTCTGTGTGGGGCAGTGTTGCAGGGTATTTTGCTGGGATATGGTAGATAAATAGGCCAAAAAGATGCCTATCCCAAATCAAGCCTAGTCTTTTAGCTGAAAATTCATATTTTTTCTATGAATTTTTAACACATACATGATACTGTATTATTTAATTTAGAGAACTGTATTCTATGTTGCTGAGTATTTAGTACACAGATCTATTTGTTTATTTATTTTGATATATTCTTTATATTTCAAGTGATTTAAAAGAAGGAACAGAGAAGAAAACAAGAAACATCCAATCATTTTTTTTTTCGTCCAATCATTTCTTAAAACCATTCTTTTCCACTGCTCAGAGTCCTTTGGTGTGGATGATCTGCTCTGCTTGTTCTAGGGGATAAAAGTCAGGAAAAATGGATACATTCCAATAAGTGGAACTCAAACCCAAAATGTTATATTTTGATCTGGGATTATTTGCTTACAATAATCCATATAAATTTTGTTTATAGCATAGCACATAACCTAAATTTTGTTATAAAATATTTGATTTTTCAATTTTGTCTTGAGATTAAAAAAAAAAACTCTGTGATATTATTAATGGAAACCATTCATTTCCATATTTTTCTATATTCTTATTATTGAGTAATACTTTATTAATTTGGAAATTGACTAAAACTCATAAACTATTTAAATACATTGCAGTTACTTTATTCAACACTTCTATTTTTAATCATCTCTTTATGCATATGTATGTTTTGCCACTCTGTCTCCCTCTCTGTCGTTCTCTGTTTCTCTGTCTCTCTCTCTTCCTAACACACACACACACACACACACACACACACACACACACACACACAAATGTATGTATGTGCAGATATCACACATACAGAAGTATATGT
The DNA here is from genome assembly GCF_947179515.1 of Apodemus sylvaticus. Lineage (NCBI taxonomy): Eukaryota > Metazoa > Chordata > Mammalia > Rodentia > Muridae > Apodemus > Apodemus sylvaticus. The sequence goes on along the minus strand of NC_067495.1, from coordinate 50,994,740 downwards.
ATATATTTTTACACACATATACATGTGTATGTGCATGTGTGTTTGTATGTATGTGCAGATATCACACATACAGAAGTATATGTATATATTTTTACACACATATACATGTGTATGTGCATGCGTGTGTGTGTATGTGTGTGTGTGTGTATGTGTGTGTGTGTGTGTACCTCATGTAGTCCTGGTGCCTATGGAGGCCAGAAAAGAACATCAGAAAGCCTGGAATTTGAATTATGTTACAGATAGTTGTGAGTTGCCTTGTAGGTGCTGGAAATTGAACCCAGGTAATTTGGAAGAACAGCCAGTTCCCTTAAACACTGAGCCATCTCTCTAGCTACTGTCTATGTACATTTACTTGTGATTGAACTATACAAAGGTTAAAAAAAACATTTATATCAATTCTTTCTGCTAACAGTGCAAACTTTATCAAAACTTCTTTTTCTGTAATAAACTAAACTATACATAATCCTATTTTTTAAAAAATGTATAATATGAAAATTATGTCACAAAGTTAATACATTCCACAGTGATGTGAGACAGAACCGGGCACAGATATTTTTTTTTCTAATTTTAGCACAAATTAGATATCAAATACAAACCGAAGGTTTATATTAGGTATTTATCAATAATGAAAGAAGGCAAATATAATCCAGGCTCTAATATATTGACTCTATATTCTTTATTTTTCAAGTTATTATTTGATAAAATGTAATTTTGCCAAATTAAACTTTAGACAGCATTCATCAAAGTAGACATGCCAATATTCCATATAAATAACAAATGAACCTTAATTTAGTTCAAATACAATCCCTACCTGACATTTCTACTAAATACTGTACAAGTTGTATATTGTTGCATTTTCCTTAGTAGTTTTACAAATTAAAATATTTTAAAGTCTGTAAGTTATTGTTATAAGAATACATACTAGCCTGACTGGAGTCTAATGTAAGCTGTCTCCTGAGAGGTTCTGCCAGAGCCTTACAAATACAGAGGTGGATACTCTCAGCAAACCATTGAACTTAGCACAGGAGCTCCAATGGAGGAGTTAGAGAAAGGACTGAAAGGACTGAAGGGATTTGTAACCTCATAAGAAGAACAACAATATCAACCAATCAGATCCCACTGTACTCCCAACCAACCAAAAGAATATCAACCAACCAAAGAATACACATGGAGTGACCCATGGCTCCAGATACATTTATAGTAGAGGGTAGCCTTGTTGGGCATCAGTGGGAGGAGAGGCTTTGGTCCTCTGAAGGCTGGGTTCACTAATGTAGAGGAATTCCAGGATGGTGAGGTGGGAGTGGGTGAGTGTGGCTGGGGGAGCACTCTCATAGAAGCAGGTGTAGGAGAGAAGGGATAGGGGTTTCTGGAGGGAAAACCAGGAAAGAGCACAATATTTGAACTGTAAATAAATAAAATATCCAATAAAAGAAAAGCAATATAGTAGACTAATATAAATTATTTCTATAAGAATAGATATTCTAATGTACTTTTATCATTTTTTCGGGCCTTTTTATATAAATTTTCTTAGAACGGGAATCTGCATGAAAGGAGATCATTACCTCCATTGGAGGGATATGCATAAGTAGGAAAGATCTAGAGAAATATCAAAGAACAATTGTACTGGGTAGTTTTATGTGTCAACTTGACACAGGCTGGAGTTATCACAGAGAAAGGAGCTTCAGTTGGGGAAGTGCCTCCATGAGATCCAGCTGTGGGGCATTTTCTCAATTAGTGATCAAGGGGGGAGGGCCCCTTGTGGGTAGTACCATCTCTGGTCTGGTATTCTTGGGTTATATAAGAGAGCAGGCTGAACATGCCAGGGGAAACAAGCTAGTAGGAAACATCCCTCCATGGCCTCTGCATCAGCTCCTGCTTCCTGAACTGCTTGAATTCCAATCCCGACTTCCTTTCATGATGAACAGCAACATGGAAGTGTAAGCTCAATAAACCCTTTCCTCCACAACTTGCTTTTTGGTCATGATGTTTGTACAGAAATAGAAACCCTAACTAAGGCACCAGTTAAATTGTGAATTCGTGAAATATAGGTTTCTAGCCCTTTTTATACATAGAATAGACAATCCATAACACCAGACATAATCTATCACAGTAAGAAGGGTAAAAACAGTTGCCAACTCTAAAATTTTCCTTAGTGCTTTATGTAAAATGGACTCATGATAACCATTTTATAAACATGTACGCAGTCATAAAAGATTTCTGTGATTTTCAGTGAAATGATACTTGCTGTTGTACCTATACTTAAATGCTTTGACAAGTCATTGAAATGAACATTTGAATGATAATCATATATACTTCTGAAAATGTATATGCTTTTTTGCTTTTTTCCATTTATTTACAGGTAAGAGAATATAGTAAATGTGAAAGTTTCTATCATATTTTTATTTTTAAAACTTTTACTTGATAGAATAACATTGCTTTTAGCCTTTCTCTTTCTAGTGACTCCCATGATGCCACTCTCAAATTGATACCTCTTTTATTTATTTTTGCACATACACACATGAACACACACACACACACATACACACACATACACACAGATATAGAAATACAAACTGCTCGGTCTTTCCTTGTTTGTATATTTATAGTTTCAGGACTAATGACTTTTTATTAGATAATCAATAAGGTTCATCCCTGGGAGGTTAACTCAGATGTCAATATTTGCAAACAGTTCTTTGTTTAGGTGTGGTGCCCAGTGAACTTTCTCTCCTACCATGCTAGCCTGCCTATTAAAACTGCCATAGTTTTCCAGAGTGGTTGTACAAACTTGTATTCCCACCAGCATTGGAAGAGTGTTCCTCTTTCTCCACATCCTTGCCAACACCTACTCTTTCCTGAGTTTTTAATCTTAGACATTCTAACTGGTGTAAGGTGAAATCTCAGGGTTGTTTTGATTTGCATTTCCATAGTGACTAATGATGTTGAACATTTTTTAAGATGCTTCTCAGCCATTCGACGTTCTTCAGGTGAAAATTCTTTGTTTATCTCTGTACTCCATTTTTAATAGGGTTATTTGGCTCTCTGGAGTCTAACTTCTTGAGTTCTTTGTATATATTGGATATTAGCCCTCTATCAGATGTAGGGTTGTTGAAGATCCTTTCCCAATTTGTTGGTTGCCATTTTGTCTGCTTGACAGTGTCCTTTGCCTTACCGAAACTTTGTAATTTTATGAGGTCCCATTTGCCAGTTCTTGGTCTTAGAGCACATGCTATTGGTGTTCTATTCAGGAACTTTTCCCCTGTGCCCATGTCCTCAAGGACCTTCCCCAGTTTCTTTCTATTAGTTTCAGTTTTGTCTGGTTTTATGTGGAGGTCCTTGATCCACTTGGAGTTGAGCTAAGTACAAGGAGATAAGAATGGGTCAATTCACATTCTTCTGCAAGCTGAGCTCCAGTTGAGCCAACACCATTTGTTGAAAAGACTATCTTTATTCCACTGGATGGTTTCAGTGGACACATGCTCCACTATGTTCATAGCAGCCCTATTTATATTAGCCAGAAGCTGGAAAGAACCCAGATGTCCCCCAGTGGAGGAATGGATACAGAAAATGTGGTATATTTGCACAATGGAATATTACTCAGCAATTAAAAACAATGAATTCATGAAATGCTTCGGCAAATGGTTGGATCTGGAAAATATCATGCTCACTGAGGTAACCCAATCACAAAAGAACACACATGCAATACAGTCACTGATACGTGGATATTGGCTCAGAAACTCTGAATACCCAAGACATAATTCACATATCAAATGACTCCCAAGAAGAAGGAAGGAGAGGTCCCTGATCCTGAAAAGGCTTGTTCCAGCATTGTAGGGGATTGCCAGGACAGAGAAGTAGGAGGGGGTTGATAGGAGAATGTGCAGAAGGAAGAGGGCTTAGGGAACTTATGGGGAGGGTGGAACCAGGAAAGGGAATATCATTTGAAATGTAAACAAAGAATATAGAAAATAATAAATTTATGATAAAAACAGAACAAAACAAAAAATTGTCATTGCTTTTCTAGTCTTGTTAACACTGATATTTCTGTAGAGACTGTTTCACAGCCATTTCCATTGGTGTTCTGATTATTACTCATTTCCATTCTACTGCAATAGTCTCTGAATCATGATGCAGGAGCTATGATACATATCTATCATTTGTTGCTGGGTTCTCCATAATCCGCTGATCTCTGTATTGTGTCCAGTTGTGGTTTTCTGTGATGTTCTTCATTTGTCGAAATAGAAGTTTGTTTGATGAAGTTGGTAGGTACACTTAACTGTGAGTATAAAAATAAGACTTGTAATGTAGTAAAGAATCATGATAGTATCGGAAAATGGCAATAATAGCTACTTTTCTAAGATATGTTACCTCACTTGCCCTAGGAAGTTGGTTTCTTCTAATAGGCACGATTTCTCTCCTGTAGAATGGACCTTAAATTAAATTTGACAACTGTTGATTAACACAAAAATGTGTCACTTAAGTACCTTACATATACATTCCATATTGAACATTACTGTAGTTTGAAGGTTGATAAGTTCCAGACATATTAATTGCTTCTCCCTGTCCCTGCTCCCCTCTTGGGAGTCTGCAGAGAATTTTCTGGTGGTGTGGAATCAATAGTTGACAGTGTTTGAAGAGTCATTTGGAATACTTTGATAAACCATACAAAAGGAGGTTTTTAATTTATTGTACAGGAATGTTGTTTGGTCTATGGATTTTGTGGAGAAAGTTATCAGCTGAAGTGAGTGAACTTCTTTTAAGATATACACCAAAATGCACACAGAAGTGCATGTACACATACACACTTACACACTTGCATGCATACATGTTAGGTACAATTTTGACAAATATAAAATAATGTAACAATATATTAGAAGTTGTGACTAATACCATAGCAAATAAAAATGCAGTTGTATTTTTGATATACTGATTTTATTTCTTTGGTTGTAAATTCAGTGGTAGGATTAATAGTTTATATAGTATTTCTGTTTGTAATTCTTTTGATAAAAAAGCATTATTCTCTATGATGGCTATACTAATTTATCTCCTCACCAACAATGTTAAAGGGTTGTCTTCACATATTTTTCAATATTGGTAGCCTTTTGTATTTCTGAAAAACTGAATCAGAAAATAGCTATTATTTCAGTAATATTTTAAGTGTTTTGTACATGTTTGATTATTTAATGCACAAAATGATTAATTTTTCTATATTGGTCTTTAGACTTCACTGATTTATTTGTTCTGTCAGTTTTGTCTTCAGGCTTTTCTATATATAAGATCATACCAACTGCCACGACTATTAAATTTTTCTAGCCTATCTTAAATGTCTATCCTTTTTAAAAGTAAAAGCAGTTTGTTATCAGCCTCTGGGGGATTTTTAAGGTTTAAGTTGCTGACACTCAGTCCACATTCATTCATCAGTATGTTGAGTTGCTCTTCTTCATGGTATTTAATGTTGGGCATAGCTTTGCAACAACTATTATTCAAATAAAAATAAGCAAAGAAGATGTGCTTTTACTTTAAGTGGAATGTTTTAGACATCAAACTATTTTTTTTTATTGTAGTTTATTCTGTTAGACCAAGAAAACCTTTTGAATGGAGCAATTCTCCATCTTTGTGAGTTACTAAGATGACCAAATTCTCTGCTAGACTGCATTCCAAACATGAAATATTTAAAAGTTCATATGGGTAATGTTGACTCTGGAAATGAGCACTGTGTGTGGATAATATAGCAGACAAATATGATATGTTGTTCTCCATATAAACTGAATGATATTTTAAAATGTAATTTTCACAAGAGCTTAGCTTGCTTTGGGTGCTTATGCATTTTGCAACTCTTACAAGAATTCTCAAATGTTCAGGCTTTTTTTTGTGGTTGAATAGAATAACAAGAAACACACTAGAAGGCATGATGCCAAACTTGTATTTATCCATTATATACAATAAACTTTATTCATTACTATGGAGAGAAGATATTATTTCTTATTTTTCATGGAATTTTCTAAAAGTAAATACAATATTTTATTTATTTTACATATGTTAGTATTTGGACTGCACATATTTCACTTGCATTCCTGGTGCCTGGTGACTGTTGAGGCCAGAAGAGGGAGTCTGATCCCTTGAAACTGGTCTTATATATGGTTGTTAACCACCATGTATGTGATGGGAAGAACAGCTAATATGTTTAATATCTGAGCCATTTCTCTAGACTCTAATTTCTTATTTGTTGAAGCAATAAAGTAACTAGGTCAAAATAAATCCAGTGACTGTATCATGATGGTTACTTTTCATTGTATCTTAGGATCTCTCTTGAAAATTGAAAGGACAACATAAACCCCATTTGTCTTTCTTTGAGGACCAGGTTTATCAAGGTTTGGTGACTGTTTATAGGGTGAATCCCCAGGCAGGACAGTCTCTGGGTGGCCTTTACTTCAGTCTCTGCTCCACACATTGTCTCCCTTATTGCTCCTGTGAATATTTTGTTCCCTTCCTCAGAGGAACCCAAGCACCCTCACTTAAGTCTTCCTTCTTGAGCTTTCTGTGCTGGGTGAATTTTAACTTGTTTATTTTGAGCTTTTGGGTTAATATCCACTTACCAGTGAGTGTATACCGTGTGTGTTCCTTTGTGATTTGGTTACCTTGCTCAGGATGGCACTTTCTAGCTCCATCCTTTTGCCTAAGAATTTAATGAATTCATTGTTTTTAATATTCCATTGTGTATATATACCACATTTTCTGTATCCATTCCTCTGTTGAAGGACATCTGGGTTCTTTCCAACTTCTGGCTATTATAAATAAGGCAGCTATGAACATAGTGGAGCATGTGTCCTTATTACATGTAGGAGCATCTTTTGGGTATATGCTCAGGACACTACTATGGTTGACAAGAAGTGTATACCAAAAGGAGCATGCTATGGCTGTCTCTGGAGGGCCCCTGTCAGAGCCTTACAGATATAGAGGCAGATGCTAACAGCTAACCATTGGACTGGGCATGGGGTCCCCTATGGAGGACCTGGAGGGTGGTCCAGAGGAGATGAAGGGGTTTAGAGCCCCATGGGAAGAACAATGATCTTGGACACCCAGATGCCCCAGGAATCCCAGGAACTAAACCATCAACCAAGGGGTACACATGGTTCCAGCCAAAAATGTGGCAGAGGAATGCCTTTATGGGCATCAGGGAGGAGTGGTCCTTGGTCAGGTAAAGGCTCAATAGATGCCCCAACAAAGGGAAATCGAGGGGAAGAAGTGGGAATGTGTTAGGTGGAGAGGTTTATATGTGGAGTCAGGGGGTGGGAGGAGGGGTTGGGGGTCTTTGGGAAGGGGCAAATCCAGAAAGATTTTACCACTGACAATGTAAATGAAGATGATATTTAATAAAAAAAGAAAAAATGTATGCAGGAGACTTAATAAGGCTAGTTCCTGTAATTAATTACATCAGTTCTTAGCATGCCTACAAATATAGTTCTCAACACATTAAAGGATTTGACCTTAGGGCAGAAAAAAAAAAGAGGACCAGGCTTGATTTCAAAAAGAAGGCCATAAGGCACCTACAGTTTGAGCAACAGACTGTAAGTCCCAGGAAATAGGCACCAGTTCCAGGAAGAGACCACAAAATCCAGGACCAAGATCATAAAACCCCTTCCCAAAGAGCAGTCTGGGGATAACCACGAGAATGGGAAAATATCGTATCTCAGGATGGGCTATCTATGCTACGCAGCCCTTTCTCAAATGTTCATGGTATAGGAATGCAGGACACTGACCACCTGGAGTAAACCAATCCCTGTGACTCCCTCGCATCCACCAATGAAATTTTTGGTTACCTAATCCTTCTAGAAAATCCCCCTAATTCCCTTTAAGAAGGCCTGTGTGCCTTTGTCCAGAGTAGCATGTTGGGTATTTCTGCAGAATAAATGCTCTTTGTCTTGGCATTCTCTCTGACACTGACGTCTTCCTTCAGTGATTTTCAGACCCTTACAAACAACATGAAAAATTAACTGAACCCTTCAATATGTTGGTAACAGAGAATGAAATCCTGATCTGTAACAAATGTTTGTTTTTGATGCTGCTCATTTACTCCGTACTGGCCTTGCTGCTAGACAAGATTAGCTTGGGCTGCAGAGCACAACTCTGACTACCTAGTCAGCCTTTATGGGAGAAGATACACATAATCCTGTAAAAATTTGATGCCTCAGGAAAGAGAGTTGCAGTGGGATGGTGAGGTGTGGGTAAGGGATTGAAGGGGGTTGGTAATCTCTCAGAGGCAAAAGGGAGGGGCAGCTGGGAAAGAACTCCTGGAGGGTTGACCAGGAATGGGAGCAACATTTGGATTATAAATAGATAAAGCAATTTAATAAAACAAACAAGCAAAAACTATGGTGGAGAGTTGGTGTTTGGAGAGAGGGATCCACTGTTAAGTACATGTACTGTTCTTGTATCAGGAACCCACTTCCAGTTTCCTACACCTTTGTCAAGTACCTCACTATTATTCCTAAAGAATCATGTGCACATATCGACACAGTGACATGTACACCTTACTAAATAAAAAGTTCACATTCCTTATAAAATACATTTGATTATCTGGATACCTCATTAGGGTATTTTTAAAAATTACTGGAAATATTTAAGATATACTAGGTGATATTGGATGTACATGATTTTATCACTCAGGAAAATTTTTGTAGCCATCATTTTGCTATTTTATGTATTGTAATCATTCTTAAAATCTACCCTATTAGAACAACCTCAGGAATCAATATAAAATAGTATTATGTCCCTCACAATGTTTATGTTCTCCTATAATTCACTATTTATGTGGGACTATATAATGCTATATTAAATGTACTCTGCCAGACACAAAAAATATAAAATTACTGCTTTATGTAGAATTAATAAACTAGGATGCATCTGACATTTTTTCTATCATCTAAAAGTGTGTGCATGTACATATATACCACTTCCTTTATATTTTAGAAATGCTTTAAATCCAAAACAATTTAAAATATTTAGAAACATAGTTTCTACAGGGTAAATATAACTTTTATAACTTTAATATTAGAAGAGATTCTCAATGATTAAGAGCTTTGATTGTTCTTCTAGAGGACCCAGTTTCAGTTCCCAGTACCCACATGTAACAGCTAGCAAATACTTATAAATCCTACTCCAAGGGACCTCATGCTTTCTCTTTTGGCCTCTGTTGAAGCTCCATATACACATACATTTAACTAAAAATAGAAATTAAATAATAATTCTAAGAAATTTCTAACTTCTGTCACTCAAAATAAATTGTGAACTAGTAAAGATTACTGAATGAAATTTGAGACATGGTTGGAAGAAATTACACTTCTGAATTAAATCTCTTGTTTTGGATTAATTTAGATTGGAAAACATTTGAAAAATACTGACATCATGTTCATATATGGAAAATAACTTGAGAATGTGTCTCTTTTGATACTGAATAATTGAAAGAATATGAATTATAATGAATTGCAGATTTTTAATATTGGCAGGCTTTAAAATTATTACTGTCAATTTAATTGAGGTTATTTTGAATTAAGTTCAAGTATTTAGGCAAATTTTTAAAAATGACCTTTGATCTTCTTTGTAGTTTTCAAATGGCTGAAATATTTCATCTAATGTCTTTAATCTGTTGATACACTTTCAAATCCCTGAAGAAATGTATTTCAAAATTACATAGACAAGCTTTCCCCTTCATCACCTCATCAGAAACAGTAAAAGAATACTGGGAAGTCAGCCAACAGCTTCTTGCCATCCAAAGGCCCCACTTTCTTGTGTTCTGACTTATCCCAGGCGTTAATTAGGTGAGCATATGAGGATTACTTGATATATTTTCAGAAGATCCAGAAATTACATGAGAAAATATAATAATTTTTCCTTGTTCTATTGAGACTGGTTACACAAATATTTTTCAAACAGAGAACAAAAGTAAATCTAATAGAAATCCTCTAAACAGGTTTAGATTTTAACTTTCAAATATGCAGTATATCTATCAATTTAATATCTTTGGGGGCTGGAGAGATGTCTGATAGTTAAGAGCATTATTGGCTCTTACAATCAATCCAGGGTCAATTCCCAACACCCAAATGGTGACACAAAATCATCTCTAATTGCATTGACAGATGATCAAATACTCTCTTTTAGCCTCTGAAGATATCGTGTATATATGTGTTACATAGAATATGTGTGACATAGAGGAAAAATATTCACACATCTAAAAGATTTAACTTTAAATGAACATGACTCTCTTCCCTCTACTACTGTGTTCCCTTTATTAGATCCTACTAGGTAGAAATGCACAAGCTATTATAGGACTCCCCTTGGAATTTTCCTTCTCTTAGGTATCCTACACTGTTTCTTGTCCAAATCTCAAAAAATGACTCACATATTTTGTTGATTAATGCAACTATTCAAGAGGGGGCTTAATTTTGTTATCAGTTATTTTGTCGTGTGATACTATTGCACTAATTATTATAATTTTCTAAGATATATTAAGGTACATCTTAGAGAATTAAGGTGTACCTTCAAGTTGAACAACTATTTTCAATTAAAAATTTATTGGTTCTCAAGGAGACATTCAGTGAATTGCGCCAAAAGAATTTATTTTATTTTATTTTTTTCATGTTCAGCTTAATTTGTTCTTTTATTAAATTTATTTCTTCACTTTAGGACCCAATAAAGAATATAGTCAATCATCTGGTACAAATCAGATCTAAATCAATTCAAATTATATGTAATATTTTATATACATTACTCTATTTGGACAAAAATTATTCCTTAGTCTCCTTTGTTCTGTCTTTACTTTTATTTAATATACAAGTAAACTAGTTGATATCTATTAGAATATTATTTACTACTACTTATATACATTTAAAATGAAAATCCAATTGAATAATCCCAAAATAATTATGACATAAAATGTAATGTCAATTCCACTTTTTTAGAAATACAGATGTGAGTATATACACTTTCTATGTGGTTGACAATCATAGCAAAAAGTAAATTATACTTTTTTCTTGAATATATATATATATATATGTATATATATATATATGTGTGTGTGTGTTTCAGAATAGAAGCATATAGAAGCATGTAGTTAGACTTACATATGATTACTTGACTATCTTAGAGACAATATGATCTTTAAGTTTTAAATATGTATTATATAGCTTTTATAAAATCATTAAGCTCCATTTATACTTATAGATTTGAATAGAGTTTTACTTATTAGATTATAATCTAATTATTCTCCTTATTATACCACTGTGAGTTAATATTATTTATAACATTTAGTTAGTTAACACAGAGTATATTATTGGTCCACTTTCTTTTGATTGCCAAAGATTAAAAGTAGAACTTTGGGAGTCACAATATGAAAAGAGACAAAAGTGAAAAGAAACCCATTAGGATATTAGGAGCCATCATTCAAGTTTTCTTAGTAGTCTTCTCTATCTGTGCAGTTTAGTTAATACTTGCAAGTGAAAAATGATTATTTGTACATACTCAAGAAGTTACATAAATCATGTCACTATGTATTTATAAATTTTGTTTTTAATTGTTACAAAATTAAGCATATTAATTATACTATTAATGAGAAAATAATCAAAAAAATGATGTATTTTTCAACTATTGCTACTACTAGCTGAAAGTATAATTGATGTGAAGGTTAATGAATGTCTGCAATTTATATATGGTAGAAAATGCTGACTAGACATCGTTCGTATACATTGTAAGCATTACACCAATACAAGACACTAATTGCCTACAAAACACATATTGTGTAAACAAATCACTTTTTCATTTTTACTGTTACAGTGAATGAACATGAGCTACTTGAAAATAACTAAAACTAAGAAAAGAAGTTTTAATTAAAATGAGTTTCAAATATATCCACAATATATACATCATATAATAATTTTAATATTTTATTATAAAAACATTTTATTATTTTATTTATATTATAAATGTTTTTTTTTATTTTTTATATTATTTTCTTTTTTTTTACACTCAAGATATTTATTCCCCTCCTGTCAACGCTCCGACTGTTCCACATCCCATACTTCCTCCCCTCTCCCCTGTCTCCATATGGATGTCACAACATCCCCCCACACACATGATACCAGACCTTTAAACTCCCTGGGGCCTCCAGTTTCTTGAGGGTTAGGTGTATCATCTCTTAATTAACACAGACCGAGAAGTCCACTGCTGTATGTGTACTGGGGGCCTCATATCAGCTGGGGTATGCTGCCTGGTTGGTGGTCCAGTGTCTGAGAGATCTCGGGGGTCCAGGTTAAGTGAAAGAGTGATAAAAGATTCATCCATTTAACCATATTCTGCATTAATAAATGCTATCAATTTCTTCCACTTATATATAATGTATGTAAATGAAATTTTATTTATTTTTTACATCTATTTATTAAATTATTAAATGTGCTTTTGGAGCCTGGTTTGGCTATCTTCTGTAATGAACAAGGCCTCAAATGGAGGGATTGGGATACCAACCCAAACACAAAACCTTCTACCTAAAGTTTGTTCTGCTAGGAAAATATTTTGGCACTAAAGTCTAGCAGAGGCATTATTTGAGAAAACAGAGAAATCATCTAGAAACTGATGGGAGCAAATGCACAGTACAATGGCCAAATATTAAGTGCTGCTTGAGGAGTCCTGTGGAGGAAGGGGGAAAGGATTGGAGAAAGGAGAGGGGTCAAAGACACCACAAGATAACAATCCACAGAATTAACTGACTGGTAGCTTGTTATGGCATATTTAATTCAAGTTCTTCAGAGTTATACTATTTTTTTCTGGGATGTAAAAAAGTGTGAATCTGTGTGGAGAGGGAAGGAAGGAGAAGTGACTGTGGGAGTGGAAGGAGGAGGAACTCTAGTTGGGATGTAATATATGAGAGAATGGAAAAAAGAAAAAGAAAAGAAAAAAGAAAATATGTTGAAATCTTTTCATTAGGGGAATAAATGTCTCAGTTTTTACAAGCAAAGGTGGTACTAAAAGATAGCAAATAGCTTATGTTTTTACCTTATAATTATATTATAAATATTATCATTATTTTATTCCTGCTATTTTCCTTGATCCATTTCAATATGCCAAGCATTTCAGTATTGTAGGAGCTATATTATAATAAGTAGTCCCATCCTTGTTTTATCTCTTTTTCTTCATGCCCTTAAATAATAGATTTCAAAAATTTTAGGGCTGCTAAAGGAAAATAATTAAGACAAAAATAAGACAACCCATGCAAGTTATACATACAACACCAACTTACAAGGTAACTAACAGTAACAATAAGAATGAGACTTTTTTCTCTCATACTTTGATCAGATTAAGAGGAAATGGACTTAAATTAACATATTGGGCACTTTTTCTCTACAACTGGCCCATAGTGTAAAATGGTAAATTGGGGCAAGGTATTTCCTATCCATTCACCTTGAGGCAGTGAGAGGCCAGTGATTGTAGGGGAGAGGAGGAGGAGCTAAGGAGAGAGGACCCCATGAGTGGAGCAGAGAGGAGAGATGCAGATATCCAGATGGCTTCAGAGGTATTTCTGGTGTTTTGTAGAGGTTGGAAAAATTGGGATAAGACCTTTATTATTCTAAATTGGCATATGTAATTGGGAGCTTCATATACATAAATATATTTGGTTAACTATTAAAGTTTAACAGTCATGTTTTACTGAATACCTGGAAGGAGTGGGAGCCGGGCAGAAGCTTGAGTCTCCCATTGTTTACAGAGTCTATAGTACAGAGGAAACATATTTGAGATGCTGTGAGAGCTAGCTAGAAGAGATTTGCTCAGCAGCAACAATAAGAACCATCCTGAGTGAGACCTGATGGGACTTGGTGCAGAGGCCAGGTGGGGCTGTATTTATTTTCAATTATTACCCACTACAGTAAATCTCTGAAAGCAGCAATGTACATCTAATCTTTACTCAAAAATCAGCAATTAGCCTATTCAAAGCACATTAATCAAATGTAACAGGCTAATGACAATGACTGCCATGAAAAGGAGAAACTTCCAGATTCAAACTGACTAAGCAGATTTTGTATATTTAAATGAGGCTGGTCTGACTCCACATAGCTTGTATATTATTGGCAAACGAATAAGGATGACATCTGACTACAATATCACAAAGATGTCAGGAGTAATTAAATTTCATCAAGGAACAGGTATATTTAGGATGACAAATTTCAAAGATATCCACCAGAAGTATTGTTCTCTCCTTTCAGACTGGAAAAAAGAAAGTATATGTCGGAAGTGAAGGCAGACAAGAATGCACTTTAATTCCAAAGGTGGGAGATTCCTTGACTTCCAGATATGGCCCTCAGTAACTGAAACACAGTAAATGCCTGAGAGCGAAAGTTTACTTTTCTCAAATTGTTTTATCCATTCAGGTTAAAACATATTTCATTGTGGTAGTGTTCTGCCAGGTAATTGTGTCTTCCCAATAGGATTTTCAAGGCAAAATATACCTTATATTCACCAAAGATACTTGAAGCCAAGTCAAAATAACTGGCACAGGCAAGGGACATGGAAACCCAAAGTGAGTTCATGAGACCTCAAAAGTAGTTAGATCACAGGACTGTTTTGGAGAGAGAGACAAGATCTTCAAGGCATAATAAAAAATATACTTTGACATTTACTTGGCACACAGGTCCAAATTAATTTAAAAAATGATGTGGCAAGGAATTAGCATATATTTTGAAAACAGAATTTGTTATCCAAATGTGCAGTATTAGTAGTGTCATTAAAGTAGAGCTGTACTTTTCTTAAATTTACTGAAAAACTTTTCTTTCCGTCTATGTAGCACCAGAATGAACTTAAAAGCAAAGCCTCTTGTGACAAGCTTCATACCATCATCCTCAGATCCACTTATAGCACATAAAACTCTCTGTACAATCTAGAACAACACTGCTTTCTGGGGGCAACTGGGAGCTGTAGCTAACTAAGGCTATCATGGATTGGGATGTGTACGATTTTGGTAATACAGTACAACACTGTACCAGTGTCATCCTAGGGTGGATCTAGGAAGCCTTTTTTTTTTTCAGAAATAAACATAAAAACATGTTAGAAGTGTGTTTTTGAAGAAGATATCCATCCATCCATGTATGTGAAGTATACAAAATACAGAAATCAGGCACAATGATCATTTTACTGAGACTACTATGGTGGTTTGAATACATTTGGCCCATGGGAGTGGCACTATTATGAGGTGTGGCCTTGTTGAAATAGGTGTGACCTTGTTGGAGGATGTGTGTCACTTCAAAGGTGAGCTTTGAATTCTCTGAGTGCTCAAACTCTGTCCAGCACAGAAGACAGTCCCTCTTTATGGCTATCTTATGATAGATATAGAACTCTCAGCTCCTTCTCCAGCCCTATGTCTGTCTGGATATTGGTATGCATCTAGTTGTGGAATGCAAAACCATGCCAGGAAACTTTGGTAAGGTAGAGCAGTAGGAGACCTGGAGACTTCGTGGGCACATACCTGAGACTTAGACAACTCTCAGCTGCCTGCCAGACTCCTGACTATGAACATGAGCCATGCTTCTCAAGTAGGAGAAATGAGTCCTACGGTCACTTAGGCTCACATCAGAGTTCTCCATGCTAATGAGGTATCTAGTGGCCTGAAGGGCTTAGGCAATAATCTTCCCTTCCCTGACATTCCTCCATGCAAAAGATAATCATAGACCCACCCTGAGAAGTGGGATCTGGTTTTATGTATCCAACTTCCACCTTGACAATAAATTGTTTAGAACCACGAATTTTCTCTTTTCATCAAGAGCAGCTGTGGGAGCCATAAAGAAGGACTTTGCCTATAGAGCAGCAGCCTAATCTCCCATAGAAGGCCTCTCTGAGTTCCCAGCCACCAAGCATGCCTCTGCCAAGCTAAGAACAATCGCCCTGTGGGACTAGCCAGAGCTCCCTTTCCCCTCTGCTGTAGGTTAAACTCAGTCTCCCGCACACAAGTCCCTAGACTCTGTTCTCTGCATTTCAGAGACTCCAAGTAGAACCAGAATATCTGTAAAACTGAGACCACAATGTCCCCAGCCTCTATATAGGACCTGGGACCCCTGAACTAGCTCCAGCTTTCCCATATCTCAGACTGGGCTTTCCTACCTCCAGAGTGGTGTCTTAGCACTTCTTTATAGCCTAGCACCTGCCCTGACATTAGTGTGGGATAAGAGCAGTCAAATGCCCTGTGTTCTGCCTCCCCAAACAGCTGTGCCCTGCCTCAAAGAGGACACGGGACTTCCCTACATCTTGCCATAATGAGTATGGACTAAGCCTCTGAAACTGTAAGCCTGCCCCAATTAAAATGTTAAGAATTGCCAAGTCATGCTGTCTCTTCCCAGCAATGAAACCCTAATTAAGGCAACTACAATATATGAGATTGTGACTATGAGTAAGCACCTTTAGTGAAAAATTTTGACAGGGATACTTAACAAGGCCTGAATTTAAACAGTAAATGCTTCATGGAAACTTATTTATAAAAATTGAGTGTGAACTTGATTTGTGAGATCAGGGTCAAAATACAACTTACCCTTAAAGATTCTTTCATTTTCTGTTGTGTGTTTTATTATAATTCTTTACTTTACTTTTGTTTTTATTTTATTTTATTTAATTATCTATGTATTTATTAATAAATTTGTGAACAAAAGAGAACCTTGATTACAACCAAAAGGCTATTACATTGTGTCTGTCTTTCAAACTATTTGGAGCACTTCTTAGTAAAAAATTTAAACAGAGAGGGAAAATGATATGGGACAGCATAACATAAAATAGGGTTTCAAGATAACAAAGTGGATGATAACCATGAAATGAGAAAATAAAAATGAAAGAAAAGAATGGAGTTATGACGTCTTACTGACATATGTCTTGAAATAATGACGGATTGGGGAAAGGGAACATTAAGCAGCCAATGACAGAATCACACCAAGAAACATAAAGTAAGTGAGAAGACAGACAAAATTAACTCATGAAAACTGTGTGGCAGGAATCCTACCAAATAC
Source organism: Apodemus sylvaticus (assembly GCF_947179515.1). NCBI lineage: Eukaryota > Metazoa > Chordata > Mammalia > Rodentia > Muridae > Apodemus > Apodemus sylvaticus. Next base: position 50,977,713 of record NC_067495.1, on the reverse strand, counting down.
AAACTGTAATAAAATACTACTTATAAACTGAAGGAATCACAGACACAGACAGACACTGAAAGAACCCATTATATCCCTATAGGTCAGAATAGTAATCAATGGCCTTTAGATTCAATACTGGATACAAGCTGCTGGGGAGGGGGTGCTAGTGGGCATCCATGGCTGGAGGTGTTCTTTCTTGTCATTTCTTCTTGAGGCATTGGAGGGGTAAGAATGTTGACAGGAAGACATGATTTTATGAAATTCTGAGTTAAGACTTTGTCTTATGAGATTTAGATTTGGAGGTAAGACTCTGTCTTGCAGGATATTTAGGGTTGCAATATAATAAAAAAGTTTACTAATCTAAGTTACTATGCTATTGTAGCTGACCTGCCTTCTGTGTTCTTCTGAGGCCAGAGACTGCAGTCTCAAACACTTAGAACCCCATCCTAAAACAGCAGGAGATTAAGTAAAGGATTAGTTGCTAGAGCCTTTTCCCTATTGTCCAGATGCCACTTGCTTGTTGGGCTAATGGGAAGTTTGGAGCAATAATCTTCTATTGAACCAGGAGAAGAGAATAACACTTTTGCATAAGTGAATTTGCATAATCTCACATATGTTCCTACACAGCTTCAAAGCTGCAAAATACTGTAGACCAGGCTGGCCTCAAACTCAGAAATCTGCCTGCGTCTGCTTCCCAAGTGCTGGTATTAAAGGTGTCTGCCACCACCGCCCGGCTAATTTTAGGAATTCGTATAGGATCATGATTAAAACTTAAGTCATTTATTTGTCTACATTGCATCACTATAAGACAGTATATCTTTGTGGATCTGCAAAGATATGATCCAAAGGGGTGTGCTATTACTTATCGATTATTATATATGTTTAATAATAACAGCAAAAGCATATTAATAAAAGGCATCTTTCCTAAAATGTGTCCCTTACATCCTTGCTTAGTAAGGGCTCACCTGTCACAGATTATATAGTAATCCGAAGCAGGCCGTTTCAGGATGATTACCTGCTAGTTATTAGCTTGTACCATTATGGCTCCTGACAACAAGCATTCCTTGAAATGAAAATTCAAGAGGGCTACATCACTGGGTAACAGACAAGGCACTTTGATTCTTACTTAAAAGATAGAGAAGAGGAAATGCACAAGCACCTCTCACCTTGCAGTGTCCTCAACGGTAGGACTAGAAAGCAACACCAAGCCTGGAGCTTCATCCCATCCATATTTCCATGAAGGTCAGGCAGGAGATCAGAAGACAGAATGCCTGGTTTCTTTCTATATGTAAACAAGGGTTCTGACAATGGCACTGTACTTCCTCTTAATGATTTGCATGATTCACAAGGCAGGATCCTGCCTCATGCTCACCCATGATTGAATTAGTAGAAAACAGGCTGGGCTTACATGGTGAAGGGTAGGTTTCCATATTTTTTTGCTCAGGGAGGATAACTGGCATGGTTGTCTGTTCACTACTTCCAAGGTCTGGGATGACTTTTCAAGGATCAAGCTAGCAAAGCAAGTATAACTACTTGTACCAAAGAAAGGAACTGTGTAAGCAGTTCTATCTTCAACAATAGGTTATCTGGGCATTCCTGCACTCTAAAGATTTAGTTCACTCTTTGTCCAGGTCTGGAATGCCAGCCAGCACATGTACATTCCTATAAACTCAGCTGCATGTACCCTGTCAGAAAAAAGGGTTCTGCACCTCTTTTGGACCCTCCATGGATATGGGTGGGTGCATCAATCCTCTGAGGATTCAGTGGAGAAAGGTCTATCAGGTAAAGCAAATCACCAGAGATATTAATCAAAATATATTTGAGTACTAGTACAACAAAGCTAGAAATTTATTGTAAAAATTTTACTTCTACATCCTATGTTAATTATCTCACTAATGATACATTACCACTTACAAATTTGTCAACAGAAAATTGTTGCCTACACTAAATATTGCATTATTTTATCTTGTACATATAATTTATTCTCTTTTAAAATGTTAATATATGCTATCTTCAATAAGATTTTAAGAACAATTTTTATGTAAGAGTTTAAAATGCATTTTTAAGATTAATAGTGTGTGATATTATCTTCTATAAAATAAACATTTCATCTGATATCATTTCAAGAACTTGGTCATACTACCTTAGAATGTCAATATAAATTATGAAAAAACACAACATGATTTAAAATATCTAAGAGAACTTTATAATAATTTCAGCTCCTTTAAAGCAATTTAATATTTATATTACAGACACTACTACTTGAACAGAAATATTATTCATATCAAACTCAGTATTAGAACATATTTACTTTTAATTGTGTTCCAAATACTTCCAAATAATTGATCATTATTCTTAGAACATATGAAAATTTTTACCATATCTTTACCCTGTAGATATAATACACACTAATTAAAGCATATTCAAAATATTTTTGAATTGAATAAAAGGAAGATAAATGTATTATAACTGTTAAAAAGTTACATTTAGAAATAAACTAAACAACTCATTCATATGACAGACACTACACAAGTCGTTAAACATACCATAAAGTAGTGTGTTCCTCATCTAGTTCCTAGGGCTAATAACAAATCTTTAGAACCCTACTACTCTTATATATTATTCATCATATAGTTCTTAATTTCCCTTTACCTGACCATATTGCCTCCACTACATTTTTTAAATTGCTCATTTCTGGAATAAATATATCTTTTAATAGATACAACTGATGACACTATAGCTCTGTTTTTAAAAGATTGCTGCTATAAAATATGCATCACAATATAGCTAATTTGTGAAAGTGTTTATACCCATTAAATTACAAACCAAGAATTTTTATGTGACCAGGATAACATGAAAAAGTTAGAAAAATTAAACATAGACATTAATAAAACTATTAAAGCTTTAATTACATATGTAATTTGAAAAAACACAAACTCCAGGACACAAGCATTTCAAGAGACTGGGCCTCAGTGTTTGAGTATTAATTTCTAAACTTGTTACTCTTCACTCAGTGAAATTAAGAGGTAATTCAGAAACCAATATTCTTAGAAGAGTGGCTAAGACTATCTTACAATGATTTCCAGCACTTTCACTAGAACAATAGATAAAGATCAAATCCCAGGTTCACTATTACACAGGGATTTTGAAAGTAAACACAATTGTAGGCACAGTATTCCTTGTGCTCTATGAATTTTATGGTGATACAAGCTAGAAAAAGAAAGTTGTTCACGAACTCTTAAATCTTACTTCAAAGACATGATAGGATTACTTATTGGGATCAGGTGAGCTATTATAGATCAGCTTCCAAAGCAAGCACAATGAAAACAATAAAAATTTTAATTATCCCATGTATTATTTCATAGGGAAAAACAAGAAAACAACAAAATATATAAATTTCAAATGGGAAATAGTAGTTTAAAGGATTGTGATCCATTTAAATCATTTATAGAGTCTGTCTGACTACGAAAAATCTAAAATTTAGTTATACCATGAAGCTTACACTTAAAATAAAATATACAATTGTACATTGATTAGAATGATAAAATTAAAAATGCTAGTCACAATGAGGAATGATAACCTTGTACAGAAACTTCAACTCATAAATCCGGTTGGCTATAATACAATAAAATTGAGGAAGTATCTAAATATTTAAGAGAAACTTTAGTAGGTAATTGCCACATGATACACTCATCTCTTTTTCTGACATTTTCTACAATGTCAAGGAACCCAAGAAAGAGGAAAAAAAACACCCTGCTATAAATTTACAATGGCTGAATAATAGAAAGACTAAGGTAGGACAGGAAAAATACAACAAAGAAAAGTATTAAAGAGAATATGATCATTACATTAGTCAAACTATGATGTCAATTTTCATATTAATATAAATATATATTTATGTTTGTTCCATGATTAAAATATTTTTAAACATATCTAAACATAAAATCAAAATCTAGACATGGCCCTGCATGCCTGTAATGATTGTATCACATTTACTTTTAGATTAGACTACATAGGACAAATTAAATTTAAAATAAGTCTAGAGAAATCATAAAACCTAATTCAAAAATATATATGACATTAAGATAATGCCAAATTAGTATAATTTTTGTAGAGACATAAGTCAAAGAAAAAAATGAGAACTTAATCCTGCCATAAGATCAACTGATTTTTATACAGTTACAAGAGCCACACAATTTTATGAAGCAAGATATTTTCGATGAATAACTACTGCAACTATTATATTTCTAAAAGAAAATATGAAAAGTTTGGCCTAAATTTCAAAACTTATGCAAACAATTAACTCACAAGCAGTCATAAAGTTAAATGTAAAAATTTAAAAAAAAAATACTAGGGGAAAATAATTGCATTTTGTCACTCGACTTGACGGTGATGTATAATTTATTTTTTTAATTAGGTATATTCTTTATTTACACTTCAAATGTCCCCTTTCCTGGTTCTCCCCTTCCCCGAAAATCCCATAAGCCATCTCCTCTTCCCCAATAAACCCTTCCCCTCTTCCCTGTCCTTGTATTCCTCTACACTATGGTATCAAGTGTTTCCAGGACCAAGGGTATCTCCCCAATTTGGTGTTCAACAAGACTATCCTCTGCTGCCAATGTGTCTGGGGCCATGGGTAACTCCATGTGTTCTCTTTGGTTGATGGTTTGGTCCCTGGGAGCTCTGGGAGTACTGGGTTACTCATATCGTTGTTCCTCCTATGGCACTGCAAACCCCTTCAGCTCCTTTGGTCCTTTCTCTATCTCATCAATTAGGGACCATGTGCTCAGTTCAATGGCTGGCTGAGAGTTTCCCCTTCTGCATTTGTCATGCACTAGCAGAAACTCGCATGTTTCAGCTATATCTGCCTTCTGCCAGCAAACACTTGTGGGCATCCACAATAGTGTCTGGGTTTTGTAATTGTATATGGGATGGATTACTAGGCTGGGTAATCTCTGGGTAGTCTTTCCTTCAGACTCTGCTCCACACTTTCTCTCTGTATCTCCTTCTGTGAGTATTTTATTCCTCCTTCTAAGAAGGAGTAGAATATTCAAACTTTGTTCTTCCTCCTTCTTGGGTATCATTTGATATGTGAATTGTGTTATGGGTATTCTGAGTTTCTAGGCTAATATCCACTTATCAGTGAGTAAATATCATGAGTGGTCTTTTGTGATTGGGTTACTTCACTCAGGATGATATTCTCCAGTTCCATCCATTTGTTTAAGAATTTCATGAATTCATTCTTTTTAATAGCAGAATAGTACTTCATTGTGTGCATGTGTGTGCGTGGGGTGTGTGTATGTGTGTGTGTGTGTGTGTGTGTGTGTGTGTGTGTGTATGTGTGTGTGTGTGTGTGTGTGTGTGTGTGTATACCACATTTTCTATGTCCATTCCTCAACTGAGAGACATCTTGGTTCTTTCCAGCTTCTGGCTATTATACATAGGGCTGCTATGAACATAGTGGAACATGTGTCTTTATTACATGTAGGAGAATCCTCTGGGTATATGCCTAGGAGTGGTATAGCAGGGTCCTCTGGTAGTATTATGCCCAGTTTTCTGAGGAACCACCAGAATGATTTCCAGAGTGGTTTTACCAGCTTGCAATGCCATCAGCAGTGGAGGATTGTTCCTCTTTCTCCACATCCTCACCAGCACCTGCTCTTTCCTGAGTTCTTAGCCATTTTGACTGGTGTGAGGTGGAATCTCAAAGTTGTTTTGATTTGCATTTCCCTGAAAACTAAGGATGTTGAACATTTCTTTAGGCTCTTCTCAGCCATTCAATATTCCTCAGTGAAAGTTCTTTGTTTAGATCTGTACCCCGTTTTTAATAGGATTATTTGGTCCTCTGAATTCTAACTTCTTGTGTTTTTTGTAAATATTAGATATTAGCCCTCTGCCAGATGTAGGGTTGGTGAAGATCATTTCCCAATTTGTTGGTTTCCATTTTGTCCTATTGACACTATGCTTTGCTTTACAGAAACTGTAATTTTATGAGGTTCCATTTGTCAATTCTTGGTCTTAGGGCATAGGCTATTGGGGTTCTATTCAGTAAATTTTCCCTTGTGCCTATGTGTTCAAGGCTATTTTCCAGTTTTTTTTTTTTTGACTCTTAGTTGCAGTGTGTCTGATTTTATGTTGAGGTCCTTGATCCACATGGACTTGAGCTTAGTACAAGGGGATAAGAATGGATCAATTTGTATTCTTCTGCATGCTAGCCAACAGTTGATCCAGCACCATTTGTTGAAGAGGCTATCTTTTTTCCACCGGATGAAATTAGCTCCAGGGGTTGCAAATTGGTACAACCACTCTGGAAATCAGTCTGGCGGTTCCTCAGAAAACTGGACACCTCACTTCTGGAAGATCCTGCTATACCACTACTGGGCATATACCCAGAGGATTCCCCAGCATGTAATAAGGATACATGCTCTACTATGTTCATAGCAGCCCTATTTATAATATCCAGAAGCTGGAAAGAACCCAGCTATCCCTCAAAAGAAGAATGGATGCAAAAAATGTGGTATATATACACAATGGAGTACTATTCAGCCATTAGAAACAATGAATTCATGGAATTCTTAGGCAAACGGATGGAGCTGGAGAACATCATACTAAGTGAGGTAACCCAGTCTCAAAAGATTAATCATGGTATGCACTCAATAATAAGTGGATATTAACCTAGAAAACTGGAATACCCAAAACATAATCCAAACATCAAATGAGGTACAAGAAGAACGGAGGAGTGACCCCTTGTTCTGGAAAGACTCAGTGTAGCAGTATAGGGAAAAGTCAGAACAGGGAAGTGGGAAGGTGTGGGTGGGAGAACAGGGGAAGAAAGGGAGCTTATGGGACTTTCAGGGAGTAGGGGGCCAGAAAAGGGGAAATCCTTTGAAATGTAAATAAAAATAAATCGAATTAAAAAAAAAGAAATTAGCTCCTTTGTCAAAGACCAAGTGGCCATAGGTGTAGTTTAATTTCTGGATCTTCAATTCAATTCATCTGATCTACCTGCCTGTCACTGTACCAACACCATGCAGTTTTTAACATTATTGCTCTGCAGTACGGCTTGTGGTCTGGGATATTAATTCTCCCAGAAGTTCTTTTATGGTTGAGAATAGTTTTAGCTATCCTGGCTTTTTTGTTATTCTAGATGAATTTGAGAATTGCTCTTTCTAGCTCTATAAAGAATTGAGTTGGGATTTTGATGGGGATTGCATTGAATTTCTATATTGCTTTTGCTAAGATGGCCATTTTTACTATATTAATCCTGACAATCCGAGAGTATGGGAGATCTTTCAATTTTCTGAGGTCTTCTTTTATTTCTTTCTTCAGAGACTTGAAGTTTTTGTCATACAGATCTTTCACTTGTTTGGTTAGAGTCACACCAAGATATTTTATATTGTTTGTGACTATTTTGAAGGAAGTCCTTTCCACAATTTATTTCTCAGGCTGTTTATTCTTTGAGTATAGGAAGGATACTGATTTGTTTGAATTAATTTTATATCCAGCCACTTTGCTGTAGTTATTTATCAGTTATAGGTGCTCTCTTGTGGGGGTTTTTGGTTTACTTAACTATACTATCTTATCATCTGCAAATAGTGATAACTTGACTTCCTCCTTTCCTATTTGTATCCCTTTGGCCTCTTTTTTTTTTTTTTTTTTTTGTCTAATTGCTCTACCTAGAAATTCAAGTACTACATTTAATAGATATGGAGAGAGAATTCAAGTACTACATTTAATAGATATGGAGAGAGAGGGCAGCCTTGTCTGGTCCCTGATTTTAGTGGAATGCTTCAACTTTCTCTCCATTTAGTTTGACGTTGGCTACTGGTTTGCTGTCTATTGCTTTTACAGTATTTAAATATGAGCCATGGATTACAGATCTTCATAAGACTTTTAGCATGAAAGGATGCTGAATTTTGTCAAATGCTTTTTCAGCATCTAATGAAATGATCATGTGTTTTTTTTGTTTGTTTATATAGTGGATTACATTGATGGATTTCCATATGTAGAACTATCCCTACATTTCTGGTATGAAGCCTACTTGATCATGGTGAATGATAGCTTTGATGTGTTCTTGGATTCGGTTGGTAAGAACTTTATTGAATATTTTTGCATCGACATTCATAAGTGAAACTGGTATAAAGTTCCCTATCTTTGTTGGATCTTTGTGTGGCTATGGTATCAGCATAATTGTGGCTTCATAGAATGAGTTGGGTAGTGTTCCTTCTGATTCAATTTTGTGGAATAGTTTAAAGAGTATTGGTGTTAAGTCTTCTTTGAAGGTCTGATAGAATTCTGCACTGAAACCATCAGGCCCTGTGCATTTTTTGGTTGGAAGATTTTCAATGATTGCTTCTATTTTTTAGGGGTTATGGGATCTATTTGATAATAATTTAATTTAGGTATTTGGTACCTGTCTAGGAAATTGTCCATTTCCTCCAACTTTTCCAGTTATGTTCAGTATAGGCTTTTGTAGTAGGATCTGATAATTTTTGAATTTCCTCTGTTTCTGTTGTAATATCTCCTTTTTAACTTCTGATTTTGCTAATTTGGATACTGTCTCTGTGCACTCTGGTTAGTCTGGCTAAGGGTTTATCTATCTTGTTGATTTTCTCAAAGAACCAGCTCCTGGTTTTGTTGATACTTTGTATGAATCTTTTTGTTTCTACTTGGTTGATTTCACCCCTGAGTTTGATGATTTTCTGCCTTATACTCTTCTTGGGTGTATTAGCTCCTTTCTGTTCCAGAGATTTTAAGTGTGCCATTAAGCTGCTAGTGTATGCGCTCTCGAATTTCCTTTTGGAGGCATTCAGAGTTATGTGTTTTCCTCTTAGCACTGCTTTCTTTGAGTCCCATTAGTTTGGGTACGTTGTGCTTTCATTTTCATTAAATTCTAAAAAGTCTTTGGTATCTTTCCTTATTTCTTCCTTGATGAAGGTATCATTGAGTAGAGCATTGTTCAGCTTCCATGTGTATGTGGTCTTTCCATTGTTTTTGTTTCTATTGAAGACCATCCTTATTTCACAGTGATTTGATAGTGATTTGATAAGAGGCATAGAATTTGTTCAATCATCTTAAATCTGTTGAGGTCTGTTTTGTGACAAATTATATGGCCTATTTTAGAGAAGGTACCATGAGGTGCTGAGAAGAAGGTATATTCTTTGGATTTGATTTAGGATGAAATACTCTCTCTCTCTCTCTCTCTCTCTCTCTCTCTCTCTCTATATATATATATATATATATATATATATATATATATATATATATAGTCAAATGTATTTGGTCCAAAACTTCAAATAGTATCACTGTGGCTTTGTTTAGTTTGCACTTCTCTGATTGGTCCATTCAGGACAATGGAGTGTTAAAGTCACCCACAATTTTTGTATGAGGTACAAAGTGTACGTTGAACTTTAGTAAAGTTTCTTTTATGAATGAGAGTGCCCTTGCATTTGGAGCATAGATGTTTAGAACTGAGAGTTCTTCTTGGTGGATTTTTACTTTGATGTGTATGAAGTGTTCTTCCATGTCTTTTTTGATGACTTTAGCTTGAAAGTCAATTTTACCTTATATTAGGATGGCTAGTCCAATTTGTTTCCTAGGACCATTTGTTAGGAAAACTGTTTTCCAGGCTCTTACTCTGAGGTAGTGTTTGTCTTTGACACTGAGGTGCATTTCTTGTATGCAGCAAAATCCTGGGTCCTGTTTATGAATCCAGTATGTTAGTCTATGTCTTTTCATTGGAGAATTGAGTTCGCTGATGTTAAGAGATATTAATGAATAGTTACTGCTGCTTCCTGATATTTTTGATGTTATTTTTCTGTTTGTATGGTTATCTTCTTTTGGGATTATTGATAAAAGATTACTTTCATGCTTTTTGCTAGGCTGTATTTTCTCTTCTTGTGTTGGGGTTTTTCATCTATTATTCTTTGTATGGCTGAATTTGTGGAACCATATTGTATAAATTTGGTTTTATCATGGAATATCTTTGTTTCTACATCTACAGTGATTGAGAGATTTGCTGTGTATAGTGGTCTGGGCTGGCATTTGTGTTCTCTTAGGGTCTGTATGAGATTTTCCCAGGACCTTCTAGCTTTCATAGATTCTGGTGAGAAGTCTGGTGTAATTCTGATAGATATGCCTTTATAATCTTGCCCTTTTTCCCTTCCAGTTTTAAATATTCATTCTTTGTTTAATGCATTCATTGTTTTGATTATTATATGATGGGAGGAATTTCTGTTCTGTTCAAGTCTGTTTGGAGTTCTGTAGGCTTCTTGTATATTCATGGGTATCTCTTTCTATAAATTAAGGAAGTTTTCTTCTATAATTTTGTTGAAGATATTTATTGGACATTTATGTTGTAAATAATCACTCTTTTCTATACCTATAATTCTTTCTTTGGTCTTCTCATTGTGTCCTGGCTTTCCTGGATGTTTTAGGTTACAAGCTTTTTACATTTTGCATTTTCCTTGATGATTGAGTCAATATTTTCTATTGTATATTCAGCACCTGAGATTCTTTCTTCTATCTCTTGTATTCTGTTGTTGATTCTTGCTTCTATGACTCCTTATATATTTCCAAGGTTTACAATCTTCAGAGTTGTCTCCCTTTATGATCTATTTATTGATTCTATTTTCTTTTTTTTTAATATTTTTATTTTCTATATTCTTTGTTAACATTCCAAATGATTTCCCCTTTCCATATGTCCCATAAACCTTCTTCTCTCCATCCCTTCTCCAATAACCTCCCTCCTTTTTCTCTGTCCTTATATTCCCTTCCCGTGCTAGATCAATCCTTTCCAGGATCAGGACCCTCTCCATACTTCTGCACAGGAGTCATTTGTTATGCAATTTGTGCCTTGGGTATTCAGGGCTTCTGGGATAATTAATATCCACTTATCAGAGATTGCATTCCATGTGTATTCTTTTGTGATTGGGTTACCTCACTTAGGATGATATTTTCCAGATCAAACCATTTACCTAAAAATTTTGTGAATTCATTGTTTCTAATTGCTGAGTAGTATTCCATTGTGTAAATATACCACATTTTCTGTATCCATTCCTCATTTGAGAGGCATCTGGGTTCTTTCCAGCTCCTGGCTATTATAAATAAGGCTGCTATGAACATAATGGAGCATGTGTCTTTATTGCATGCCAGGGAATCCTTTGGGTATATGCCCAGGAGAGGTATAGCAGGGTCCTCTGGAAGGGTCATGTCCAGTTTTCTGAGGAACCTCCAGACTGATTTCCACAGTGGATGTACCATCTTACAGCCCCACCAGCAGTGGAGGAGTGTTCCTCTTTCTCCACATCCTTGCCAACACCTGCTGTCTCCTGAGTTTTTGACCTTAGCCATTCTGACTGGTGTAAGATGAAATCTCAGGGTTGTTTTGATCTGCATTTCCCTAATGACTAATGATGTTGAGCACTTCTTAAGGTGCCTCTTGGCAATCCGAATTTCTTCAGGTGAAAATTCTTTGTTAAGATCTGTACCCCATTTTTATAATAGGGTTATTTGGTTCCCTGGGGTCTAACTTCTTGAGTTCTTTGTATATATTGGATATTAGCCCTCTATCAGATGTGGGGTTGGTGAATATCCTTTCCCAATTTGATGGTTGCCATATTGCCCTTTGAACAGTATCCTTTGCCTTATAGAAACTTTGTAATTTTATGAGGTCCCATTTGTCAATTCTTGGTCTTAAAGCATAAGCTATTGGTGATTTGTTCAGGAACTTTTCCCCTGTGCCCATATCCTCAAGGGTCTCCCCCAGTTTCTTTTCTATTAGTTTCAGTGTGTCTGGTTTTACATGGAGGTCCTTGATCCACTTGGAGTGAAGTTTAGTTCATGGAGATAAGAATGGATCGATTCGCATTCTTCTGCATGCTGACCTCCAATTGAACCAGCACCATTTGTTGAAAAGGCTATCTTTTTTCCACTGGATGTTTTTGGCTCCTTTGTCAAAGATCAAGTGACCATAGGTGTGTGGATTAATTTCTGGATCTTCAATTCTATTCCCTTGGTCCACTTGTCTGTCACTGTGCCAATACCATGCAGTTTTTAACACTATTGATCTGTAGTATTGCTTGAAGTCAGGGATACTGATTCCCCCAGAATTTCTTTTGTTGTTGAGAATAGTTTTAGCTATCCTGGGTTTCTTGTTATTCCAGATGAATTTGAGAATTGATTTTTCTAACTCTGTGAATAACTGAGTTGGGATTTTGATGGGGATTGCATTGAATCTGTAGATTGCTTTTGGCAAGATGGCCATTTTAACTGTATTAATCCTGCCAATCCACAAGCATGGCAGATTTTTCCATTTTCTGAGGTCATCGTCGATTTCCTTCTTCAGAGACCTGAAATTCTTGTCATATAGATCTTTCACTTGTTTGGTTAGAGTCACACCAAGATACTTTATGTTTGTGGCTATTTTAAAGGTTGTCATTTCCCTAACTTCTTTCTCAGCCTGCTTATCCTTTGAGTATAGGAAGGCAACTGATTTTATAACCAGCCACTTTGCTGAAGTTGTTTATCAGCTGTAGGAGTTCTCTGGTGGAGGTTTTCGGGTCACTTAAGTAGACTATCCTGTCATCTGCAAATAGTGATAATTTGACTTCTTCCTTTCCGATTTGTATCCCCTTGACCTCCTTATGTTGTCTAATTGCTCTAGCTAGAACTTCAAATACTATATTGTAAAGATATGGAGAGAGAGGACAGCCTTGTCTAGTCCCTGATTTTAGTGGGATTGCTTCAAGTTTCTCTCCATTTAGTTTGATGTTGGCTACCGGTTTGCTGTATATTGCTTTAACGATGTTTAGGTATGGGCCTTGAATTCCTGTTCTTTCCAAAACTGTTAGCATGAAAGGATGCTGGATTTTGTCAAATGCTTTTTCTGCATCTAATGAGGTGATCATATGGTTTTTTTCTTTGAGTTTGTTTATGTAGTGGATAGCATTGATGGATTTCCTTATATTGAACCATCGCTGCATCCCTGGGATGAAGCCTACTTGATCATGGTGGATGATCATTTTGATGTGTTCTTGGATTCGGTTGGCAAGAATTTTATTAAGTATTTTTGCATCAATATTAATAAGAGAATTGGCCTGAAGTTCTCTTTCACTGTTGGATCTTTGTGTGGTTTTGGTATCAGCGTAATTGTGGCTTCATAGAACGAGTTGGGTAGAGTTCCTTCTGTTTCTATTTTGTGGAATAGTTTGAAGAGTATTGGTGTTAGGTCTTCTATGAAGGTCTGATAGAACTCTGCACTGAAGCCATCTGGTCCCGTGCTTTTTTTGGTTGGGAGACTTTCTATGACCCTTTTTACTCCTTCAGGTGTTATGGGACTGTTTAGGTGATCTATTTGATCCTGATTTGGTTTTTGTGTTGGATATCTGTCTAGGAAACTGTGCATTTCCTCCAGATTCTCCAGTTGTGTTGAGTATAGGCATTTGTAGTAGGATCTAATGATTTTTTGAATTTCCTCAGTTTCTGTTGTTATATCTCCCTTTTCATTTCTAAGTTTGTTAATCTGGATACTGTCTCTGTGCCCTTTGGTCAGTCTGGCTAAGGGTTGATCTATCTTGTTGATTTTCTCAAAGAACCAGCTCCTGGTTTTGTTGATTCTTTGTATGGTTCTCTTTGTTTCTACTTGATTGATTTCAGCCCTGAGTTTGATGATTTCCTGCCTTCTACTCCATCTGGATAAAATAGCTTCTTTTTGTTCCAGGGCTTTCAGTTGTGTCATTAAGCTGGTAGTGTATGCTCTCTCCATTTTCTTTTTGGAGGCACTCAGGGCTATGAGTTTTCCTCTTTGCACTGCTTTCGTTGTGTCCCATAGATTTGGGTATGTTGTGTCTTCATTTTCATTGTGTTCTAAAAAGTCTTTAATTTCTTTCTTTATTTCTTCCTTGACCAAGGTATCATTGAGTAGAATATTGTTCAATTTCCACGTGGATGTGGGTTTTCTGTTATTTTTCTTGCTATTGAAGACGACTTTTACTCCATAGTGATCTGATATGAGGCCTGGGAGTATTTCGATCTTCTTATATTTGTTGAGGTCTGTCTTGTGATCAATTATATGGTCGATTTTGGAGAAGGTACCATGAGGTACTGAGAAAAAGGTATATTCTTTTGCTTTAGGAAAGAATGTTCTATATATATATATATGTTAAATCTAATTGGTCCAAAGCTTCAATTAGTTTAATTGTGTCCCTGTTTAGTTTCTGTTTTCCTAATCAGTCCATTGAGGAAGGTGCAGTGTTGAAGTCACCCACAATTATTGTGTTAGGTGCAATGTGTGCTTTGAGCTTTAATAAAGTTTCTTTTACGAAAGAGGGTGCCCTTGCATTTGGATCATAGATGTTCAGGATTGAGAGTTCTTTTTGTTGTATTTTTCCTTTGACCAGCAAGAAGTGTCCCTCAGAGTCTCTTTTGATGACTTTGGGTTGAAAGTCAATTTATCTGATATTAAAATGGCTACTCCAGCTTGTTTCCTGAGACCATTTGCTTGTAAAATTGTCTTCCAGCCTTTTACTCTAAGGTTGTGTTTGTCTTTGACCCTCAGGTGTGTTTCCTGTAAACAGCAAAATCTAGGGTCCTGTTTACGTATCCAGTTGGTTAGTCTATGTCTTTTTATTGGGGCATTGAGTCCATTGATATTAAGAGATATTAAGGAATAGTCATTGTTACTTCCTGTCATTTTGACGTTATTTTTTAAATTTGATTGGTTAACTTCTTTTGGGTTTGATGAAAGGTTACTATCTTGCTTTTTCCAGGGTGAAGTTTCCCTCCGTCTATTGGTGTTTCCCTCCTATTATCCTTTGTAGGGCTGGGTTTGTGGATAGATATTGGGTAAACTTGGTTTTGTCATGGAAATTCTTAGTGTATATAATATAAATTAGGACATTATATTTCTATTTTACTTTAAAGTTAATATATTTTCATAATTAAATAGGTAGTACTTTATTACAGTTGAACAAAGTATCTATTTTTAAAGGATTTTATAAAATTAAACAGTAGTATAGGTAATTATAGCAGCCTATTCATAATGAACTATATATAAAAATGTACTATAAAAAGCCAAAGGGTCTTTTCTAGTTTTTTATTTACCTTTTCACCACTGTTGTTATTGCTGATGACCTAATACTCTGAAGAATATTTTCCATATTCTTATTGCTATTATATATAATATATATGTGTGTATATATGTATATTATATATATGTAAATCATATATATGCAAATCATTTATTTATTAAAGTATTTTAAGCAATATAGTTCTTATGCATATCATTTACTTTAAATACATTGAAACTATTTTTCACCTGAAACAGAGCAACTTGATATTCTGAAAGTTCAATATTCACAGAAAATGATGATATAATTCTGGGGTTTTCTTGTAATGCATATAGAATATTATTTCATATCTAATATGTACAGTTATACTTACAATAATGAAAAAATGAGCACTTCATTTTCTACAATAAAAATTCTATTACTAAGAGAACTAATGATTTGATTTTACATTGTTTAAATGTATGAAATATATAACATAGCTCAATCGTGTAATCAAATAGCATGTACTAGAGTTTGGAAAAACAGTATTATGTTATGAAGATTTATCTGATTTGTAAATAACAATCTATGTGTAAGAAGTTAGTTAGAGGAATTATTCAGAAGTGGTGTTGGCATTTTGAAAATGTTAGTTAAAGTATAAAATTAATTTCGAGAAAAAATATAAATTATGAGATATATACACTCTTTATGTATGAGAATAATGTATTAAAATGGAATTTTAACTTTGATTTCAAAATATATATAAGAAAAATATATATTTTATATAAATAAATATATATAAATATATATTTGTATAAATAAAATATATATTAGACATATCTTATTATTTTTATCAACGTCACATAAAGACAAAATACTTGAGAATAGTATAAGCAATTTTGAAATATTGCTTAAAAGCAGTGATTTAATTTTCAAAACTATTCACTATTAGTTTATATTTAATATTTATAATGATATCTACTATGCAAAGAAAAATATTTGGTATATTATTTTTCCAGAATAAATTATTTTGTCCAACAACCTAATGATTAGTTTACTTAAATGAAAAATTGTTCATGATAAAACAACTATTAAACTATAATTGCTATTAGTAATATGTATGTTCTATTTGCTTTATAAGAATTTCAATTAGTGAATATATGACAACTCTAAAGATACAACAATATATCATAAGACATGGTATATACAGCTACAATGGAATTATAGCATGGCAGGTATGACCAGACATATAAACAAGCCTTTTACATCTACTAAAAATCTACATGGTTTAAAAATAAAACTATTTATATAATGATAAAATATTGTTATAAAACAGCTTTTTAAAGACTTACACGTAGTACTTTACAAATATTAAAGTTCTATCAGTGTCATATAAATGCATGCATAAGTAAACAAAGGCAAAATTAAAAGAATATTTAGAAGTTCAAAATAAATTTCCAAACCATTATACCTAAAACCTGAAGCAATAGATAAAATATTTTTGTTGTATATTTGGATTTATATTAATTTATATTAAATGGTATATTTTATTCTAATTTTGCACTAATATTAATTTTTATATTATTTAAACTTTTCTTAAAGATTGATGTTATATATAAAAGTACTCTGTGGCTTTCTTCAGATACACCAGAAGTGGACATCAGATCCTATTACAGATGGTTGTAAGCCACCATGCGGATGCTGGGAATTGAACTCAGACTCTATGGAAGAGCCATCTCTCCAGCCCTCAACATTAGTTTCAGATCAACAATTAACAGTCCAATTCTGATATTGTGCTTATGTGAGTTGTATTTTGGGTGTTCTAGACTCTTTGCCTGCCACCAACTTATCAGTGAGTAAATACCATGTGTGTTCTTCTGTGACAGAATTAACTCACTCAGGATGATATTTTTTAATTTTATTCATTTACCTGCAAATGTCAAGAAGTCATTGTTTTTAATAGCTGTGTATATACCACATTTCTGTGTCCATTCCTTTATTGAGGGACATCTGGGTTCTTTCTAGCTTCTCATTATTATACTTATCAATGTTATGAACATAGTGGAGCATGTGTCTTATTACATGTAGGAACATCTTCTAGATAAATTCCCAGGAGTGGTATAACTGGATCCTCAGGTAGTGCTATGTCAAATTTTCTGAGAAACTTCCAAACTGATTTCCAGAGTGATTGTAACAGCTAGAATCCCACCAGCAATGGAGGAGTGTTCCATTTTTTCCACATCCTCATTACTGTCTGATGTGACCAGGGTGTTTGATCTTAGCAATTCTAACTGGTGTGTGGCAGAATTTGGGGGCAGTTTTGGCTTGCATTTACCTGATGACTAAGAATATTGAATTTTTCTTTTTTATTTGATATATTCTTTATTTAAGTTTCAAATGATTTCCCCTTTCATTAATTCCCCCTCCCTGAAAGTCCCATAAGCCCACTTCCCTTCCCATGTTCCCCCATCCACTCTGTCCCACTTTCCTGTTCTGGTATTCCCCTATACTGCTGCACTTGAGCCTTTCCAGAATGAGGGGCCACTCCTCCATTCTTCTTTGATATGTGGATTGTGTCTTGGGTATTCCAAGTTTCTAGGCTAATATCCGCTTATCAGTGAGTGCATACCATGAGTGTTCTCTTGAGACTGGATTACCTAACATAAGATGATGTTCTCCAGCTCCATCCATTTGTCTAAGAATTTCATGAATTCATTGTTTCTAATGGCTGAATGGTACTCCATTGTGTACATATAACACATTTTTTGTATCCATTCCTCCACTGAGGGACATCTGGGTTCTTTCCAACTTCTGGCAATTACAAATAGGGCTGCTATGAACATAGTGGAGCATCTATCCTTATTACATGCTGGGAATCCTCTGGGTATATGCCCAGGAGAGGTATAACAGGGTCCTACAGAAGTGACATGCCCAGTTTTCTGAGGAACCATCAGACTGATTTCCAGAGTGGTTGTACCAGCTTGCAATCCCACCAGCTGTGGAGGAGTGTTCTTTCTCCACATCCTTACCAACACCTGCTGTCTCCTGAGTTTTTAATCTTAGCCATTCTGACTGGTGTGAGGTGAAATCCCAGGGTTGTTTTGATTTGCATTTCCCTAATGACTAATGATGTTGAACATTTCTTAAGGTGCTTCTTAGCCATCTGAATTTCTTCAGGTGAAAATTCTTTGTTTAGCTCTGTACCCCATTTTTTAACAGGATTATTTGGTTCTCTGGGGTCTAACTTCTTGAGTTCTTTGTATATATTGGATATTAGCTCTTTGTCAGATGTAGAGTTGGTGAAGATCTTTTCCAAATTTGTTGGTTGCCCTTTGTCCTTTTGATGGTGTCCTTTGCCTTACAAAAACTTTGTAATTTTGTGAGGTCCCATTTGTCAATTCTTGATCTTAGAGCATAAGCTATTGATGTTCTGTTCAGGAACTTTTCCCCTGTGCTCATGTCCTCAAAGGTCTTCCCCAGGTTCTTTAGCAGGGTGAGAAAGAAATTAGGGAAATGGCATCCCTCATAATATCCACAAACAATATAAAGCATCTTGATCCTACTTTAACCAAACAAGTGAAAGATCTGTATGAGAAGAACTTCAGGTCTCTAAAGAAGGAAATTGATGAAGACCTCAGGAAAATGGAAAAATCTTCCATGCTCGTGGTTTCCACAATTAATATAGTCAAAAAGGCCATCTTGCCTAAAGCAACCTACAGATTCAAGACAATCCCCATCAAAATCCCAACTCAGTTCTTCATAGAGGTAGAAAGAGTAATTTTCAAATTAATCTTGAATAACAAAAAACCCAGGGTAGCTAAAACTATTCCCAACAGTAAAAGAACGTCTGTGAGAATCAGTATCCCAGACCTCAAGCAATACCACAGAGCAATAGTGTTAAAAACTGCATGGCATTTGTACAGTGACAGGCAGGTGGATCAATGAAATTGGATTGAAGACCCAGGAATGAATCCACACACCTATGGTCACTTGATTTTTGACAAAGGAGCTGAAAATATCCAGTGTAAGAAAGATAGCTTTTTCAACAAATGCTGCTGACTCAATTGGAGGTCATCATACAGAAGACTGCAAATTGATCCACTGTTATCTCCTTGTACTAAGGTCAACTCCAAGTGGATCAAGGACCTCCACATAAGGCTAGATACACTGAAACTAATAGAAAGAAACTGGGGAAGACCCTTGAGAACATTTCTTTAGATGCATATTGGCCATTCAAATTTCCTTAGTTGAGAATTCTCTGTTTAGCTCTGTTACCCATTTTAAATAGGGTTATTTGGTTCTCTTGAGTATAACTTCTTGAGTTCTTTGTGTATATTGGATAATAGGCCTCTATCAGATGTAGGATGGGTAAAAATCTTTTCCCAATTTGTTGGTTGTCATTTTGTCCTATTGACAGTGTTGTTTGCTTTACAGAAGCTTTGCAATTTTATGAGGTCCCATTTGTTGTTTGTTGATCTTAGAGCATAAGCCATTGGTGTTTTGTGTAAGAAAATTTTCCCTGTGCCAATGTGTTCAGTGTATCTATTTTCCACCCTTTAAATTTAAACAAATACCTCCTTATTTTTGTTCTGACACAATGATACATATAAAACCTATGGCCTTCAGCATGAAGCAGAGTCTTAAATTTATTACACTTACATTACAGAAAAAAAAGGACTATAACACCATGAGGATGTACCTGAGCCCAGCAGTGACCACAGAAGATGACATGCTCAATCAAAATAGCTATTTAGTTTCACCAATATTTTTGTCAATACAGTAAAAAACGGAACTCAGATCTTGCACATACCAATAAAACATCACCAGAATGCCCAATGCCACATCAAAAGGAATTAAATGGTATTATGTAACAGTATCTATTTACATATTACAAAATGACCTTCATTTTCTTTTGGTAGCACAGCACTATGGATGCATCCAAGCACTCTGTGCACTGCTGAATATCTTTATCACTTTTAGCCACATCTGCCTTGGTCAATCTTGTAATCACCTCATCACTTAAACCTCCTAAACTAATATTTTAAAGTATCCTATTAGTTATTTGTGTTGATGTGATATCATGAACATCAGTGTAGTGTGTCATAACTTAAAATGATCATAGAAGGTACACAAACATCCCAGGGCCACTTGTAAAATGATGGCCACCTTCGTAGACTCTTGGAAGAAGAACCTTTAGTGACCTTGTCAGGGATTTTCAATGCTGAGTGGAAAACTTATACAGTCAGGAACAGTCTGTAATCTGACAAAATTTTCCTACGAAAAGGGTAATAAAATATTTCTTAGGAACCCAGAACAACTTGAGAACTTGTTGTCAGACAATTAGTACACTATTTCTTTTTTCTATGTATTATTTGATATTTTATTTATTTACATTTAAAATATTACTCCCTTTCTTGGTTTTTCTTCCTCCTGGAAACTCCCTATTCAATCCCCCTCCCCCTATTTCTTTGAAGGTGTTCCTCCACCCACCTACCAACTCCAGCCTCCCTGCCCTCAATTACCATACACTGGGTCATCTATTGAGCCTTCATAGAATCTAGGACCTCTCCACCCATTGTTGCCTGACAAGGCCATCCTCTGCTAAATATGCACCTTTATCCAAGTGTACTCCTTGGTTGTCACAAAGGGAGACAACCCTGTGTTTAGAAAACCTAGGAAAGAGATCAGGATCACAGATGGAAGCACTACCAACAGAATACAAGAGATAGAAGAAAGAATATCAGGTACAAAAATATCTATAGAAACCATTGATCCAACAGTCAAATAAAATGCAAAATATAAAAAGCTCCTAACCCAAAACATCCAGGAAATTCAGGACACAGTGAGAAGACCAAACTTAAGGATTATAGGTATAGACAAGAGCAAAGATTCTCAACTTAAAGGGACAGTAAACATCTTCAACAAAATTATAGAAGAAATCTTCCCTAACCCGAAGAAAGAGATGCCCATGGACATACTAGAAGCCTACAGAATTCCAAATAAACTGGACCAGAACAGAAATTCCTCCTGTCACATAATAATCAAAACACCAAACAAAGAAAGAATATCAAAAGAAGTAAGGAAAAAATGTAAAGTAACATATAAAGGCAGACCTATCAGAATTACACCAGACTTCTCACCGAGACTAATAAAGGTTGGAGATCCTGGGCAGTTGTCATATAGACCCTAAGAGAACAAAAACGCCAGCAGAGGCTACTATATTCAGCAAAAATCTCAATTACCACAGAGAGAGAAACTAAGATATTCTATGACAAAACAAATTTACACAATATTTTTCCACAAATCAAGCTCTATAGTGGATAACAGATGAAAAAGGCCAACACATGGAGGGAAAGTACACCCTGGATAAAGGAAGAAAGTAATTTTTCAACAAACCCAAAAGATAGCCACACAAACATAATTCCACCTCTAACAACAAAAATAACAGGAAATAACAATCACCTTCCCTTAATATCTCTTAACATAAATGACCTCAATTCCCCAATAAAAAGACATGGACAAAGAGACTGGATACATAAACAGGACCTAGCATTTGCTACATACAGGAATCATACCTCAGTGACAAAGACAGACACTACCTCAAAGTAAAATGTTAGAAAATAATTTTCCAAGCAAATGTTCCCAAAAAACAAGCTGAAGTAGTCATTCTAATATCAAATAAAACCAACTTTGAACCAAACATTATCAAAAAAGATAAGGAAGTACAATTCATAATGATCAAAGGAAAAATCTATCAATATGAACTCTCAATTATGAGCATCTATGCTCCAACTGCAAGGGCACTCACATTCCTCTTTTCTTTTAAGCCTCCAGGAAGTTATGACTTTTCCTGAGAATAATATTATTGGAAATGAGATCTTCTAAAATGCCAGATGAGATGTGCACAAATATGTAGTTTGATAGCCAACACTGTACCCTTTTCATGAACCTTTTCAGTCACAGTGGATGGAATTTCAAAGGATAAATTTACAAAACATCTTAACTTCTGTATTCAGTCATCTACAAGAAAGTTTTTAGTTCAGGATACCAACAAAGCCTCCCATTAACACTTCTTGACAGCATTCTTAGAAAAAAAAAGATGTTGTTTTATATTTAAATAGCTACAGATTAAGGTAATGAAACATCAATTGTAAATATATGAAAAAAATTCCAAGAAACATGAGAAGGCATCAAATGGCAAAAATTTAATGTTGTGACTAATAAATAAATAGGAATACATTAAACTCTTAAAAACAATATTAATATGTAAGTCACATGTAAGCATCCAAGTTGTTGATTATTCTAAAAATGAAAAGTTTAAAAGTAGCAAATCGTTTAATTTCCATATGTTTTATAAGTTATGAATAATAAAATTGTACTGTATTCTATATTGAAAGTTGGCTATGACTTCATCAAAAATATTTTCTTGGCCTTTGATCTGGCAATAGTTTCCTTGCTTTTTTCAGATTATTTTAGGGTTGGTGGTTCTATAATATCCCAGATTTCTTGGAAGTTTTCTGTCAGAAAATTTTAGATTTAACCTTTTCTTTGATGTATTTATTTCTACTATTATATTTTCAATGCCAGAGAATCCCACTTCTGTATCTTCAAATTTTTGGTGATGTTTGCATTTGTAGGTCCTGTTTTGTTCCAGATTGTTTCATTTCCAGAATTCCTGGTTTGTTTTTTACTTATTGCTTCAATTTTTACTTTCAAGGTTTCAGTTGCTTTATTCATTTCCATCAACTGTTTACAGTTTTCTTGTATTTCTTTAATAGATTTATTCATAATTTTGAATTATTTATGTTTCCCTTGCTTTCTTTGAGTAACATTTTAATTTCTGCCAATTGTTGGTTGTATTTTCTTTTATTTGTTTTAAGGATTTATTCATTTCCTCTTTAAAGACCACTATTATTTTCATAAAATTTCTTGTAATGTTATTTTCTTGTTCTTCAGCTGAGTATAAATATTAATAATTTGCTATAATAATATAACTGGGCTATTAAACTGTTGTACTGCAATGAATGTTTTGCCTAGGCATCAGGGTTTGTGGTGATTAGTGGTCTTCATTACCTCTTGTTTTTTTTTTTTTTAAAAACATATTTTATATTTTATTTTATTTTATTTTATTTTATTTTATTTTATTTTATTTTATTTTATTTTATTTTATTTTATTGGAGGTCTATTTTGTACTTGGTTACTGTTTTCCCTCCTGTCTTCCACAAAAGTGGCCTGTGGTTGAGTAGAAGGTCTTTGCTTGGATTGGGCACTAGACTTCTGATGGCCAGGATGGCACTCAGAAATTTTCTAGCAGAAATTTTCTAAGGCATGGTAAACCCACAATTTAAAGACTGGGGAAGATGGCCCACCCCAATCTTTGCTCTCAGTCAGACAGGACAAGCAGCCTCAGGTACTGAGATATCCCGAGTTTAAGTCCTCTGGGGATGCTGACCACCAGTCTGCTGCCTTCACATAGGACCTGGGTAGAACAGCAATTCCTCTGTGTGCCAGCCAGGCATGGGTCCTGTTCCTTGTGGGGTGGTTGAAATTTGGAGGAGCACCCACCACCATCATCACTCCCTGATGGAGCAGACAAGCAGCAGCAGGTTCACAGAGACAGCCCAAGTATAACATTGCTTGAGGCAGGACACACCAGAGATCCAACAGCACCCAAGAGGAAGGCAGCACATCAGCAATTTGTGCCAGGGGAAACACAGTCATCTAGTGGTGCAGAAATAGCCTTACAGGCTCACAGGATGTTCAAGCACTAGCCAGTAACAACAGGAACAATTAATGCCAGAGATAGCCAGATGGCAAAAGGCAAATGCAGGAATATTACTACCAGAAATCAAGGCAATATGGCAGCATCTGAACACATTACCCCAACAACAGCAAGTTATGGATACCCCAACACACCAGAAAAACAAGATTTGGATTTAAAATCACAGGTCATGATGAAGTTAGAGGAACACAAGAAGGACATAAATAAATCTCTTGAAGTAATACAGGAAAAATCACTGTTAGAAGCCCTTACAAGGGAAACAAAAAAAAAATCATTTAAAGAAATTCAGGAGAATATGGTTCAGCAGATAGAAGCCAATAAGGAGGACCTACAAAAATCACTTAAAGAAATACAGGAGAACCTTGAACAACAGGCAGAAGTAATGAAAGAGGAAACATAAAAATCTATTAAAGAATTAGAGACAAACACAAACAAGCAAGTGAAGGAAATGAAAAAACCAAGATTTGGATTTAAAATCACTGGTCATGATGCAGTTAGAAGAACACAAGAAGGACATAAATAAATCTCTTGAAGAAATACAGGAGAAAGCCCTGTAAGAAGCCCTTACAAGGGAAACAAAAAACATTATTTAAAGAAATTCAGGAGAATATGGTTCAGCAGATAGAAGCCAATAAGGAGGAAATGCAAAAATCACTTAAAGAAATGCAGGAGAACATGGGTCAACAGGCAGAAGTCATGAAAGAGGAAACATAAGAATCTATTAAAGAATTACAGACAAACACAAACAAGCAAGTGAAGGAAATGAAAAAACAAGATTTGGATTTAAAATCACTGGTCATGATGCACTTAGAGGAACACAAGAAGGACATAAACAAAACTATTAAAGAAATACAGGAGAAAGTGGATCAAAGGTTAGAAGCACTTACAAGAGAAACACAAAAATCATTTAAAGAAATTCAGGAGAATATGGTTCAGCAGATAGAAGCCAATAAGGAGGAAATGCAAAAATCAGTAGAAGTAGAGGAGAACATGGGTCAACAGGCAGATTTCATGAAAGAGGAAACATAATAATCTATTAAAGAATTACAGGAAAACAAAAACAAGCAAGTGAAGGAAATGAGCAAAACCATCCAGGATCTAAAAACAGAAGGAGAAACAACTAAGTAATCACAAAGGGAGACAACTTTGGAGATAGAAAACCTTGGAGGAAATCAGGGGACATAGATGCAAATATCAACAACAGAATACAAGAGATAGAAGAAAGAATCTCAGATGTTGAAGATAACATATAAACCATGGAGTCAAAGAAAATGCAACATGCAAAAAGCTTGTAACCCAAAACATCCAGGAAATCCAAGACACAATAAGAAGACCAAACCTAAGGATTATAGGTATAGATGAGAGTGAAGATTTACAACTTAAATAGCCAGCAAATATCTTCAATAAAATTATGGAAGAAAACTCCCCTGACCTAAAGAGAGAGATGCCCATGAATATACAAGAAGCCTATAGAACTTCAAACAGACTGGACCAGAAGAGAAACACCTCCTGTCACATAATAATCAAACCCCCAAATGTACTAAACAAAGAAAGGATATTAAAGGAACTAAGAGGAAAAGGACAAGTAACATATAAAGGAAGACCTATTAGAATTACATAAGACTTCTCACCAGAGACCATGAAAGCTAGAAGATCCTGGGCAGATCTCATGCAGACTCTAAGAGAACACAAATGCCAACCAAAACTACTATACCCAGCAAAACTTTCAATCACCATAGATGGAGAAACCAAGATATTCTATGACAAAACCAAATTTACACACTATCTTTCCAAAAGCACAGCCCTACAAAGGAGAATAGGGGGAAAGCACCAATACAAAGAGGAAAACTACACCCTAGAAAAAGCAAGATAGTAAATTACTTTCATCAAACCCAAAAGAAGATAAAAATCAAATATAAAAATAACATCAAAAATGACAGGAAGAAATAATCACTATTCCTTAATATCTCTTAACATCAATTAACATCTTAATTCCCCAATAAAAAGACATAGACTAACGGACTGGATAAGGAAACAGGACCCTACATTTTCCTGCATACAGGAAACACACCTAAGTATCAGAGACAAACATTACTTTAGATTAAAAGGTTGGAAGGCAATTTTATACATATACATATACATATACATATACATATACATATACATATACATATACATTACATATACATATACATATACATATATATATATATATATATATATATATATATATATATATATATATATATATATAATTTCATCCTAAAGCAAAAGAATATCCCTTTTTCTCAGCACTTCATGGTACCTTCTCCAAAATCAATATAATTGGTCACAAGACAGGCCTCAACAAATATAAGGAGATTGAACTATTTTCATGCCTCCTATCAGACCACTATGGAATAAAAGTGGTCTTCAACAGCAACATAAACAAGCAACATAAACAACAGAAAGCCCACATACACATGGAAACTGAATAATACTCTACTCAATGATACCTGGTTCAAGGAAGAAAAAAGAAAGAAATCAAAGACTTTTTAGAATTTAATGAAAATGAAGGCACAACATACCCAGATCTATGAGACACAATGAAAGCAGTGCTAAGAGGAAAACTCATAGCCCTGAGTGCCTCCAAAAAGAAACTGGAGAGAGCATACACTAACAGCTTAATGACACAGCTGAAAGCCCTGGAACAAGAAGAAGCGAATTCACCCAGGAGGAGTAGAAGACAGGAAATCATCAAACTCAGGGCTGAAATCAATCAAGGAGAATGAAAGACAACCATACAAAGAATCAACAAAACCAGGAGCTGGTTCTTTGAGAAAATCAAAAAGATGGATTAACCCTTAGCCAGAATAACCAAAGGGCACAGAGACAGTATCCAAATTAACAAAATGAGAAATGAAAAGGGAGCTAGAACAACAGAAACTGAAGAACGGACAATTTTCTAGACAGATACCAAACACCAAAATTAAATCAGGATCAAATAGATCATCTAAACAGTCCCATAACCCCTAAAGAAATAAAAGGGGTCATAGAAAGTCTCCCAACCAAAACAAAATCAAATCAAAACAAAACAAACAAACAAAAAAAGCACGGGACCAGGTGATTTTAGTGCAGAATTCTATCAGACCTTCAAAGAAGACCTAACACCAATACTCTTCAAACTGTTCCACAAAATAAAAACCCAACTCCTTCTATGAAGTCACAATTATGCTGGTACCAAAATCACACAAAGATCTAACAAATAAAGAGAACTTCAGGTCAATTTCCTTTATGAATATCAATGCAACCATACTAAATAAAATTCTTGCCAACAAAATCCAAGAACACATAAAAATAATCATCCACCATGATCAAGTAGGCTTCATCCCAGGAATGCAGGGATGGTTCAATATATCCATCAATGCGATCCACTACATAAACAAACTCAAAGAAAAAAAACCACATGGTCATTTCATTAAATGCAGAAAAAGCATTTGACAAAATTCAGCATCCTTTCATGCTAAAAGTCTTGGAAAGAATGTGATTTCAAGGGCCATACATAAACATAGTAAAAGCAATATACAGCAAACAGGTAGCCAACATCAAACTAAATGGAGAGAAAGTTGAATTAATCCCACTAAAATCAGGGACTAGACAAGGCTGAACTCTCTCTCCATATCTTCTCAATATAGTTCTTGAAGTTCTAAACAGAACAATTAGACAACATAAGGAGGTCAAAGGCATATACTTTGGAAAGGAAAAAGTCAAAATGCCACTATTTGCAGAGGATATGATAGTCCAGAATGCAAATTGATCCATCCATATCTCCTTGTACTAAGCTCAACTCCAAGTGGATCAAGGACCTCCAAATAAAACTAAACACACTGAAACTAATAGAAAATTATCTGGGAAAGACTCTTGAGGACATGGGCACAGGGGAAAATTTCCTAAACAGAACACAAATAGCTTATGCTCTAAGATCAAGAATTGACAAATGAGACCTCATAAAATTACAAAGTTTCTGTAAGGCAAAGACACCATCAAAAGTACAAATCAATCAGCAACCAACAAATTGGGAAAAGATCTTCACCAACCCTACATCTGACATAGGGGCTAATAAATATCCAATGCATGCAAAGAACTCCAGAAGTTAGACTCCAGAAAAGCAAATAACCCTATTAAAAATGGAGTACAGAGCTAAACAAAGAATTTTCACCTGAAGAAATTCAGATGGCTGAAAAGCACATTAAGAAATGCTCAGCCTCATTAATCATTAGGGAAATGCAAATCAAAGCAATCCTGAGATTTCCCCACACACCAGACAGAATGGCTAAGACCCAAAATTCAGGAGAACACAGGTACTGGCAAGGATGTAGAGAAAGAGGAACACTCCTCCAGTTCTGATGGGGTTGCAAATTGGTACAACCACCCAGGAAATCAATCTGGTGGTTCCTCAGAAAACTGGGCACGTCACTTCCATAGGACTCTACTATACCACTCCTGGGCATATATTTAGAGGTTTCTCAGCATGTAATAAGGATACATGCTCCACTATGTTCATAGCAGCCCTATTTATAGTAGCCAGAAGCTGAAAGAACCCAGGTGTCCCTTAACGGATGAATGGATACAAAAAATGAGGTAGATATACACAATGGAGTACTATTCAGCCATTAGAAACAATGAATTCATGAGATTATTAGACAAATGGATGGAACTGGAGAACATCCTAAGTGAGGTAACCCAGTCTCAAAAGATCAATCATGGTATGCACTTGCTGATAAGTGGATGATAGCCTAGAAATTGGAATACCCAAGACATAATACACATGTCAAATGATGTCTAAGAAGAATGAAGGAGCTGAAAACTTCCAGTGGAAAAAAGATTACCTTTTCAAAAATAGTGCTGGATCAATTTTAGGTCAGCATGCAGAAGAATATGAATGGATCCATTCTTATCTCCTTGTACTAAGCTCAATTCCAAGTGGATCAAGGACCTCCACATAAAACCTGACACACTGAAACTAATAGAAAAGAAACTGGGGAAGACCCATGAGGACATGGGCACAGGGGGAAAGTTCCTGAACAGAACACCAATAGCATATGCTCTAAGATAAAGAATTGACAAATGGGACCTCATAAAATTACAAAGTTTCTATAAGGCAAAGACACAATCAAAAGTACAAATTGGCACCCAACAAATTGGGATCCTATTAAAAAATGGGTTACATAGCTAAACAAAGAATTTTCACTTGAAGAATTCGAATGGCTGAGAACACTTTAAGAAATGATTAACATCATTAGTCATTAGGGAAATGCAAATCAAAACAACCCTGAGATTTAACCTCACACCATTCAGAATGGCTAAGTTTAAAAATTCAGGAGACAGCAGATAATTGTGAGGATGTAGATTAAGAGGAACACTCTTCCACTGCTGGTTGGGATTACAAGATGGTACAACCAGTCTGGAAATCAGTCTGGTTGTTCCTCAGAAAACTGGGCATGACACTTCTGGAGGACCCTGCTATACCACTCCTGGGCATATACCCAGATGATTCCCAGGCATGCAATAAGGACACATGCTCCAGTATGTTCATAGCAGCCTTATTTATAATAGCCAGAAGCTGGAAAGAACCCAGATGTCCTTCAATGGAGGAATGGATACAGAAAATGTGGTATATTTACACAATGGAATACTACTCAGCAATTAAAAGCAATGAATTTATGAAATTTTTAGGCAAATGTTTGAAACTGGAAAATATCATCCTACTTGATTTAACCAAATCACAAAAGAATACACATAGAATGCAGTCACTGATTAGTGGATATTAATTAGCCCAGAAGCTTTGAATACTCTAGACACAATTAGTATATCAAATGATTCCCAAGGAGAAGGAAGGAGAGGGCCCTGGTTCTGGAAAGGCTTGATGCAGCATTGTAGGGGAGTACCAGGAGAGAGAAATGGGAGGGGTTGATTGGGGAATCGGTGGAGTGAAGATGGCTTATGT
This sequence comes from Apodemus sylvaticus, assembly GCF_947179515.1. Lineage (NCBI taxonomy): Eukaryota > Metazoa > Chordata > Mammalia > Rodentia > Muridae > Apodemus > Apodemus sylvaticus. The sequence continues at coordinate 50,947,916 of NC_067495.1, read as the reverse complement.
GATATATGGAGAGGGGGAATCAGGAAAGGGGAAAGCATTTGGAATGGAAACAAAGAATATAGAAAATAAATTTAAAAAAGAAAAATAGCAGATACAGCTGTTTAGTGATTAATTACAAAAAATATAAAGACTAGGAAAGAGGAGAAGAATAAGGAAAAGAAGAATGTAAAATAATTTGTGTCAATTCTCAATTTTCACAAATTTCATTCCATTACTCTTTGACTCAATTCTTCTCAATAACAAAGTTCATGGTTAGGCAGAGGAAAATATTTGAAGAAATGTTTCATTCACTGGACGCTGAAACTTCATGATGAACAGAGTGGAGTGATGAAGCTGTCATTTCCCATTCAGAAATGATCATTCCTTGTTCTGAAGAATTGAGATACAGAATTTAAAAGGTACAAGAGTATGTTTTGTAGAGAAACCTAACAACATTTCTCTGATTCTGAGGATGGCATTTTATCTGTAGATGAGGTACTTTTGCTTATTACTCCAGCTTTTCATTGATATATAGTGTATAGGGTAACCTTGGCCAAAATTTTGGTAATTAAATTTCCTTTTGCTTAAGAGCTTAAGCACCACACTTCTGATGAGTTAATATACTGCTGAGAAACAATTTAAGTTATAGTATACTATATATACTATATAAATATAACTATATATATAAATTTTATAGGGTTTTATTTTGATGGTAGGGGAGGCAGGTCCCTTTAACAGTTACATAAGCACATTCTTTTAAGATAGAATCTTGGGTGATTCACAAGATTCTGCTATAACCAAGGCAGGCTCAGAAACGCAAGAGCTCCTGAGAGAGGTTTGTTGGTGATAGTTCAGAAAGGAGGATTGAGAAGTATCAGTGAAAGGCCAATGCATCAATGAAAGGGTTTAAGAAGAGAGAATGGGGT